>NC_053491.1:299746029-300086918 GCF_905171775.1 Rana temporaria
TGTATGAGGGGGGAGGGCTGGAAGTCCAGGCCGCCTTATTGGACCAGCTGTTACCCCTACCCGCCCCTAGGCCCGCAGCATAATGTAAAAGACTAACGAGTCCTCATAATGCTAGATGTTGATTGAGACAAAGGTTGGAAAGTGAGATGAAACATCCTGTGTGAGGGAGTGGGTACGTTAATTAATTAGGTGAATTTAAATACACATAGTCTATAAGTGCTCCCATAGTGTATATCACAATATATTAGGGGGCGAAACCCTCCCCAATATTACACCTAATGGTATAAAACTGAGGTGTAGAATTGACTGACCCTCAGTCAAAGTGAAGAAAGAGTGTGATGGCTAATTGGTGCATGAGTAGACATTATGTCCTACCCAGTGCATCAAAGGCTCAGTGGTGGATTCAGTAAAGTGCTAATGTCATCGAACTGTGACGCATGTGTTACATGATGTAGATGAGGGATCCCATTCCCCAAATCATGTGAATAGGGTACATATTATGTCCTACGTATAGATACCTATATAATAAGGTATATTAAGATTACAATTACGAACTTCTAATGTGTAGTTTGAGAATCAAGGTGAGTAGATTAAGAATGTATAAATAAAACTAAAAAATGAAAATGAAGTGAGAGTGCTAATAATGGCAGAGGTATGGTCTTCTCAATACTAAGATATGTCACTATTAAGGATTAGCCAGAAAGCAGTTGAGATCTATATCAACATTCAGGCCATGTGGCACAAGTGTCCCTAGGCGATAGATCCAGCTGGTTTCGTTCTGTGACACTGCGATTTCTTTGTTGCCTCCCCTCCAGTTATCTTTGATACTGTCTATGCCATAGAATATGAGACCTGAAGGATCCTTCTGATGTACTTCTTCAAAGTGGCGATATAGATGATGTTTAGAGGACCCTTTCTTGATAAGGTTTATGTGTTCCCGTATCCTCACCCGCAGTTCCCTTGTAGTTCTCCCTATGTATAATAGGTGGCAGGGGCACTCAATAGCATATGTGACATGGGTGGTGTTACATGTTATCAAATTTCTGATCTTATACACTTTCTGGTCATTCCTAGATCTAAACTCGGTTTTCCTACGTGGTTGTTTTTTTACTTTCTCTGCACGCTAAACACCTTTGACATTTGAAAAACCCCTTGAGGTCTGGGCATATCTCCACTTGCTTAGGATGATTAATAATGTTGTGCACCAGATGATGTCTGAGAGTGGGTGCTTTTCTGTAGATGAATGTAGGCTTATTGGGAAGAATCTTTGATAAGGTACAGTCTTCCTTCAGGATCGGCCAATATTTTTTGAGGATGCTTTCGAATTCCTTATACTGGGCGCTGAAACCAGTAATAAAGGGATAGTTATTTCGTCTTTGGCTGACCCTTGTGCTCTGCTTAAGTAGGTCTTTCCGGTCTTTTTGTGAAATTTCACTTCTCAATTTCTCCAGGCTTTCAGATGTGTATCCCTTCTCCTTGAATCTGTCCACACTAGTCTGGGCTTGCCTTTCGAAATCCTCGTTAGAATCACAATTCCTTTTCAGCCTCAGCAGTTGTCCTTTTGGAATATTGGCCTTCCATTTCGGATGGTGACAGCTGTTGATAGGAATATATCCATTCCTATCCGTGTCTTTGAAGAATGTCCTTGTATGTAGTGCTGTACCATTCTTATAGATTTCTAAATCCAAATATTCGATGTTTTTGGTACTGTACTTCCCAGTAAACTTAAGGTTGAACCTGTTGTTATTGAGGTCAGCTAGAAAAAGTTGTAACGCCTCCACTGGTCCTTCCCAGAGGATGAGGAGGTCGTCTATGTATCGACGGTACAACTTAATCTCTGAATGACCTCCATGGTAGATATACTCATCCTCCCATACATTCATCATCAGGTTAGCAACACTGGGGGCATACCGAGCCCCCATTGCAACCCCCTTAGTTTGTACGTAGTACTCATCAGCATACCAAAAGTAGTTGCACCCCATCGCCAACTTCAATCCTTCTAGTATATACTGTATTTGCTCTTGTCTATATGTGGTCTTCTCATATAGAGCTGTGGCCACCCCCATGATCCTGTCCTCCTGCTCAATGCTTGTATACAAGGAACTCACGTCTATGGTGACTAATATGAGGTTTTCAGCTCTTTCTATTTCTCTCAATTCCTGTATCAATTGAAGGCTGTCTCTTAGGTACGATTTCCCTTGTTTGACTAGTGGCTGTAAGAAAGTATCGAGGTATTCCCCCAGCCTTGAGAATATCGAATTTATGCCACTAATTATTGGTCTTCCAGGAGGTTTTGGCATCTTTTTATGAACCTTTGGGGTATAATATATGACAGGTGTTTTTGTGGAGCTGGAGATGAGGTATTCCGCTTCTTTGCTGCTGAGGATTCCTATGTCTTTTCCCTTTTTTACATACTTCTCAAGATTTTTCTGGTACTTTTGTTTGGGGTTACCGTTAAGTTTCAGGTAGTTATTAGGTACTGTAAGCAGGTTGTTCATTTCTTCCTCATAGTCTTTCAGACTAAGAATAACTAGGCCTCCCCCTTTATCCGCAGGACGGATGACGATTTCATGTTTATTCCCAATTTCTTTAATAGTTTTCCATATGCTTTTACTCTTTTTATCTATCTTCCTTTCCAATTTCCTGAGGTCATTCTCCACCATTTTTTTGAATGCAATAACACATTGATTCCCTGGGTTAGTTGGATTGAATGTGGAGTTATTTTTCAGCCCTGTTTGTTTATAACGCGAATCATTGTTCACGCTCTCTTCTGTATTAGTAGCAAAGTATTTCTTTAGATTAATCTTCCTCAAAAACTTTTGGAAATCTATGTATACTTCGAATTGGTGTAGGGGCTTATCGGGGGCATATTTAAGTCTCAGGTCCAAAATATTAATTTCTTCTTTCGTGAGGGCTACTCCACTGAGGTTAAAGATGCCCTTCCCTAGTGATGTCTTGGCCTTTTGCTTCTTCCCTCCCCTGCATCCTCTTGGCCGTTTTCTCTTTGTGGGTATCTCTGTGGTAGTCCTACTGGTTGTCCCCTATGTCTGTTGTCCCGTATTGGTTCTTGGTAGTCCATTTGTTGTTGTTGTTGTCCTATCCGTGGCCCTCGATATTCTTCTGTTCTTCGGGTATTTCCACGGGTACCCCCTCGGTTGCCATTCCCCCTCCACCCTGAGTTGTTGTATGTGGGTCTCCCCTGCCAGCGGCCCGGAAGTCTGTTGCGGGATCCTCCCCTGCGAAAATCCCCATTATCTCTCGCTCTCATATGGGGGGAGACTCCCCTAGACCTCTGCTGTTGGCCATAATGGCGATTTCCAGATGGGGGATGTCTTGGTGCGGGTTCGTATTCATCAGAATATTCATCGGAGAGGGAGGAATATCTGTTATGGGTACTTGGTGTTCTTCTCCTATTAGCAGGGCTCCTAGTCTGCTGGTATCTCACTCTTCTGTTCCGCGGTCTTTGTTGGTGCCATCCCTGGGTTGATGCTGTTTCATGGTTTCTATCTCCCGGTGTTGTTGTCGAAGATTGGGAGTTAGCTCCAGGTATGGGGGAATCTTCCAAGTGAAGGAATATGGGATCCGTCCCGCTAGCTTCCATCAGTGTCTCCTCAAGGTCTTCGTTTGTATCTTCATTTTTGACAATGACCTAGCAGATGACCTTCATGGGTTTTATCTGGTATACTTCCCATAATGGATGTCTCCACGCCCTAGTTTAAAGGGATCATTTATAATGATATTGGTGTAGCATATGATTCCCATGGGCTTCTTTTGGTACAAATCTTTTTTGGCATACTTTCCTCCTTATATTGTACCTATGTATCTATCCCGTGTAACATGTGGACCCTCTATGGTATAGGTCCCTATGGACACATATATTTATTTAGAGCTTACACCGTTTTGTGGTTAACACATATATTTTATATATTTTATATATTTCTTATATGGGCCTGGTATGTCCAGGTTTATATATATATATATCCATCTGTCTCCTGTCCCGGTTAGCCAATCTTCTATCTAACCGTATGGGATGTATAGTATATAGTTATACTAGCCATTTACTCTGATATATGGCTGAGACGCTGAGCTGCGGTGATTCTTCCCGGGGTGCAATTTAGAGCTTCCACCATAATATTCTCATTGGCCACGAGTCCGGGGATAAGATATAATGATTGGAGATTCCCCGGGGGGTGGGCGGACCAGCACTGCTCGGCGACTCCCATAAATATTAGCTGCTGACGCCACGCTGACAAGCCTCAGAAGACGAATCACAAATTTGAAACGTACGTCAGGCCTGTACGTGTGACGTCACTTCCGGGTGTACGTTAGGTGGTTTTGGCTGGAACGCACGCCACTACCTAGGACACACACGCTATCACTTAGTGTAGCCAGGCTGAGCTGTCATATAGGGCGGACACAAGCCGGCCAACTGAGGCTACCAGTGATTTTTCTTTCACCTTTTTGGACTTTGTTTTAGTTTAGTCTTTTTATGGTATATTTTTATATTCTTAAAAAAATTTTTTACTGGTACTTAGCCTGCACACTCTCCTTCTAGGAGCCAGGTGCGAACACTGCCATTTTTCATTTTTTATTTTCATTATCTGTATACTGGCTTGTCTCAGACATGCACCTTTGAATAAATAATAATTTTTACAAGATAAAGGTGTCAGACCATACTATACTATCGGAGCCCCCCAAATGTGTTTTTCTCCTATCTGAGGGACCGAGGGAGCTGGATTACCCGGACCATTAGCAGTAATATACCTGTCTGGAGGAAGGACCCAGCAGCAGAGTGGAGCAGCGGTTGCCTGAACCCCCGATATATGCGCATCACCCCAAGAGGGGACTTCTATCTGGTGAGTGGGGAACCCTGAGGGGAGCACCGGGAGCACTCCGAGTTGTGTGACAGAGGTACTCCTTTCACACTTACTTGCCTGTTGGACTTTCACCAATCCACCAAGATATCCTGCACATTGTCCTACGGTCCTGCTAATATATGGAATAATGATGAACTTTACATGCATATAAGATTTTTTACACTGTTTCCTCTTTGATTACGGACATCATATATAGTGTGTATACACTAGTTCACTCATTGCACCATTGGTGCTGGACTATATATATATCTTGTTTTCTCTCTTCTTTTTTTTTTTTTTTTCCCACAGGGGGCAGGAGCCCATCTAATTATTATTATATCTGGACATTACCCATTTATTTCATGGACAGTTGTTTATGATATATTGCGAGTCTCTATCCTGATTTATATCATATAGTATGACTCATGTATGCGGTTATATGAGCTAGATATTTGCTGTACTCACTTGGTATTTTCCCCTTGAGGGCAATTGACCAGGAAGAGGTTGTTACCTTTTATTTTGTAGAAGCCTCTTATCTGACACTTAGGATCATCTTATGGCATATTAGATAATACACACAGTCCACTGACTAGCATATACTGAGCCATGTAAGAGTACATTGTTTATATAACAGAGCACATTGTATGTAGATAATAATCTTTATCAGCTGTGCACCTTAGTGGTCAGAGGTATTTGAGGAGTTCTATTACAGCATATTGCACACTCAGCACTCTATCTGGGGGACACGACATTGTCCCTGATCTAGCTCCTTTAATATAAGTGTCCACACAGGCAGCGCCACTATCCCTAACTTCCAGCTTACTAAGGCAATAAGCCTCACCATTGTCATAGAAATTATAAATAAAACATTTTAATCAAGGAAAAAAGAGAATCCAGAGAGGAGAAAAAGTAAAAGGA
Source organism: Rana temporaria (assembly GCF_905171775.1). Taxonomy (NCBI): domain Eukaryota; kingdom Metazoa; phylum Chordata; class Amphibia; order Anura; family Ranidae; genus Rana; species Rana temporaria. The sequence goes on from NC_053491.1 coordinate 299,751,804, forward strand.
AAGATGGAGGAGAAGAAACAAAATGTGAAAAGGAGAGAAGAAAAAAAGAAGAAAGCGTCTCCGCGGGACCGCACGGATCCCCGGAAGGTCATAGTTTCAGACAAGGATGTCTTCCTGAGAGTTATGGTATGAGCAGATTAGAGTCAAACCCTGAGGGGAGAAAATTCTCCACCCAAGGGGTCCAGGTGTTGCTGTGTTGAGTGATTCGATCTAAGATCGTTGCTTAAATTTTACTATGAATCATCGCTTGGGTCTCTCTATTTTTCACTTTTGCTACGTGCAGTTTTGGAGTCTTCCAGGCCCTGGCTATTGTCTGTTTAGCAGCTGTGGTTAGTTGAAGGAGGAGAAGGATTTGGGCCTTTGTATAATCTTTTTGTACGTAATTTAAAAGAGCCAAGGACGGGTCAGGAAGAAGAGTATCGTGGAGTAACGATGAAGCAATTTGGAATATTGTCGTCCAAAATTGTTGTGCAATATGGCAGGACCACCAGATGTGTGCATGAGTACCCCTCTCCCCACAGCCTCGAAAACACACAGATGGGTAAGATGGCAGAAATTTAGAAATCCTTGCGGGGACAAGGTACCACCGCATGAGAACCTTATAGTTGGCCTCCAGGGCCACTACATTTTGTGTAGAAGATTTTGTGCAGGCCCATATGTTTGCCCATTCCTCTACATCCAATGTTATTTGCAGGTCTTTGGACCACTGTACAGCATAAAGGGGAAGATCAGCCGGAGGGGTAGTGAGGTGGTTGTAGATACGTGAAATAATACCTGGGGCATGTGGATCCGAGTTGCAGATACTTCCATAGGAAGACAAGCCATCCAGAGAGGAACCAAGCACCGTTCACTGCACGGACAAAATGGGCTATTTGAAGGTAGTGGAAGCATTCATTAGGGGGTAACATAGCCTGAGCCTGGAGATCTGGAAAAGTTTTGAGGGTGGTATTAGTGACGAAATCACAGATTTGATGTAACCCAGCCTGAGACCAAAGCCGAAAGGAACCAGGCTCGGTGAAGGCAGGGTAAAAAAGTGGGTGACCTATAAATGAAAGTTACAGGGTATGGGAAGAAACTAATTTAAAAGGGCCGCGTAGACTATCCCACAATTTCAGTGAATGGCGCGTGACTGGATTAAGTATAGGGCCACGGGCTGATGGGGGCAACCATAATAGGTTAGATACTATTAGGGGGGAAAGATCCACTGCTTCCAGGCTGACCCATATTGGAATTTCAGTGGATGCGTGAAGTAAGGTGATTTGAGCCAGCTGAGCAGCTTGGTAGTAACAAGCAAAATTAGGGAGGCCTCCGCTAAGTTTATTGCGAAGAAGAATGGATCTAGGCACCCTAGGTTTTATGGGATCCCATATGTATTTAAAGACCCGGGTCTGGACGATTCGATGAAAATAGGAGGGGACAGCGATCGGGAGGACTCTATAAAGATATAAAAGCTTAGGAAGTAGGGGCATTTTGACGACTGCAACTCGTCCCAGCCAAGAAACACATAACGGTCTCCAGGTATCTAATAGGGAGGATAGATGTGACAGCATAAGGAAATAATTTTTTCTATAAAGAGATGCTGGGTCACTGGTGAGCTTTATGCCTAAATATGGTAGTGATGTTGTGGATCAAATAAAGGGAAAATAATCCTGTAAATGTTCAACTTCCTGGTGAGGGAGAGACACATTGAGAGCCCTGGACTTGGATTGGTTAACTTCTAAGCCTGTAATATTTGCAAATTTCTCCAAGACCTGGATAAGGTTCGGGAGAGTTGTGCGGGGAGAAGTTACGAACAGAAGTGCATCATCCACGAACAAACAGATTTTATGGGAAGTAGAAGCAATTTCCAATCCTTTGACATCTGGACTTGCTCTAATCAGGGCTGCTAGGGGTTCGATTGCTAAAGCAAAGATTAAGGGGGATAGGGGGCATCCGTGTCTAGTACCCCTTTCTATCTGGAATCTATCGGAATGAAACCCGGAATATTTGACATAAGCCTGCGGCTGGTTATATAGGGAACTCGCCCATTGTAAAAAATGTGGACCAAAACCCCAACGATTGAGTATACAATTTAGGTAAGGCCAGGAAACCATATCAAATGCTTTCCTGATGTCTAGGGACAGTAGGTGCATTGGAATCTTACGGGTTCTGGCTATATGTTGAAGTAGGACAACCCTTTGAATATTATCGCTGGCTTGTCGTCGTGGTATAAAACCCACCTGGTCCTTATTTACTAACCTGCCAATGATGGGGTTAAGTGCCATAATTTTGGCCAGAAGCTTGATGTCCAGATTGATTAAGGAAATGGGCCTAAAATTGGAACAGAGGGAATTAACCGTGTTGGGCTTAGGTATCATGGCTATTATAGCTGTTAACGTGTCTCGACCAAAGGAGTGATGTTGGAGTAAAGCATTAAAAGATTTGGAAAGAAGCAGGGATAAAATAACAGCAAATTTCTTGAAGTAAGTACCGGAGAGCCCATCAGGACCTGGCTGCTTATGAGATTTAAGATTTTTGATAGCTAAAATGACCTCTTCAGTTGTAATGGGCTTCTCCAGGGACTCACGATTAGAGTCAGATAATGTGGGTAAGGGAATATCCCGAAACAACGCTTGGGCATTGGAGGGGGAAACGGAGGATTTAGCTTTATATAGCTCTTTCAACCTCTTTCGAAATTCAGACAAAACTTTAACAGGATTACTAGTGTATGTGTTTTTGTCTATCCGAAGCCTGATAGGAACATGGTTCCGTTCCGGATGACGAAAGCGCATTTCCAGAAAAGTATTCGGTTTGTTGGCCTTTGTGTAGATGGTATGGTTAGATCTACGGATGGCCTTCTCAGCCGATTCAGCCAACAGCAGGTCCAACTCTGTTTTTGACTTCTCCAAGGCTATTCTATGAGGTTCAGTAGGAGAGGACTGAAATTGAGGGAAACATTGGTGGAAATCTTGTTCTAGTTTAGCTAACTGGAGTTTTTTGTCATGTTTTAAGTGGGTTGACACCAAGATGCATGTATCCCTGATTACCGGTTTATGTGCCTCCCAGAGAAGGACAGGAGAGATATCAGGGGTGAAGTTGTGTTTTAAGTAATCCGTAAAGGGCAACTTGGATGTCAAGACAGTATGACTGATTAGTGAGGTGGGCTTCATTTATGCACCAGGTACGATCCCTAGATAGTGGGATTAAGGAAGAGACAGTGGTAAGTACTGCACAGTGGACCGACCAAGAAATAGGCTGGATAATAGAGTTAAGTAATATTGGGGATGATGCAACCGAGACAAAAATATGGTCGATCCTGGAAAAGCATTTGAGAGGGTATGAATAGAATGTATAATTTTTCTTAGTTGGGTTGCATTCTCGCCAGGTATCGAGCAGAGAGGCTTGTTGGAGTAGTTTCCGAAAACGCATGGAAGGAGGGTACTGGTCAGCGGCATACGGGATTTGTCCAGATGAGGTTGTATCACTAAGTTAGAGTCGCCACATAAAATCAGTGTACCTTTACAATGGGTGCGCAAAACTTGGAATAGATGTGAGAAGAAGGGATTCGGGTTGTTGTTCGGGGCATAGTAGGAGACAAGGGTAGTTTCTACATCCTGAAGTAGGCCCACGAGTATAATATAACGACCTTCAGGGTCCCTAATTTCAGAAGTCACTGAGAAGGGAAGGGTATGATGCAAGGCAATTAAAACACCTCGCTGCTTTGTGGAGGCCGAAGCAGTGAACACATAGGGGATATCGGGGACCGAAATATTTTGGGGTCGCACGGGCCGAAAAGTGGGTTTCCTGATGGGCCACTATACCAGCTTTTAGGGATGCAAATGTTTGAAAGGCCTTGACCCTCTTATTAGGGGAATTGAGACCTTTAACATTTAATGAAAGTATGTTTAAAGGGGCCATCTGGGAATAAATGGGAGAGTATTAGAGGGTGCCTCCAGGGCCATGCGATCCAGCCAACCAGAAGTAGAGAGAAGAAGAGAGAAGAAAGGACAGGGAGTAGGAAAAGAACAAAGAGGAAGAAAAACATTGTAGGGCAAACAAATGGTCATGAGGAGGGAGAAGAGTCGAACTCTGTCGCCCGACCAAATAGTGCACCGACTCACCAGTCAGCCAGCCAGCTCATGGGTGGGTGCACCATAGAAGGGGGGAGCAATGACAGTTCCCCGCCGCAAACGGGATATAACAAATTTAGTTATAGATATACAGTCTGAGGGGATTAACAGTCTGCAAAAAGAGCTAGCGACTGAGACAAAAAATAAACTCACAATAGGAAAAACCATCACTATCCTGTGAACATCACATCACAAATTAAGAGATATATCTGGGGATGGGGATTGACAAAAGAGTAGCATAAAAACACAAAAAGGTAAGGTAGGAGGGAAAGGTGGGATGAGGGGAAGTATGGGAAGGGAGGGAGGAAAAGAAAGTAGAGGAACTGAAGGGATAGAGGAGGAGGGGGAGGGAGGGCGGGGAAGGGGGTGTGGGTAGGAGAGGGAGGGTTGGGAAAGGCAGGAGGGTAGAGGGGAAAGGAGAAAAAAGTAACCTTTCAAAATGTCATGGACCGTGGCAGGCAACTACCCCCACGGAGCATGATAACCTTAATATAAAATCTGTGACTATCCAAGGTAGTCACAAACAAATGCAAAACTTCCATTATGCAGAAAGTTACATGAGGGAAATAAACAAAAACGATAAAAGATCAAACTCAAACTGTATGTACAAGCAGCATCATATTAGGGAAAAAATAAACAAGAGTAAAATAAAAATAAAAAATTGAAACTGAATCTGAGCAACCCCCAAAGGTGGTAAGGGGCTGTATAGGCCCCCCCCTAACCATGGGGGGTAGTCTAAGTCGGGCTGTCCCTGTGTGCCTTGATTGAAGAGTCTTCTGCAAATGAGAAGTAGAATACCGGGAACTTCAGTCAAAAAAACTAATTTGGCCCCGGGGGAAAAGGAGAAAAAAGAAACACGTAGGAACAAAGGGGGTAATCCACAAAGATCCGGCGTAACTTAATTTTTCCCATTTAAGTTACACTGCCTTAAAATTTCTACCTAAGTGCCCGATCCACAAAGCACTTACCTATAAATTTTTGGCTGTGTAACTTAAATTCCGCCGGCGCAAGGCGTTCCTCTTTTCATGGGGGCGATTCCCATTTAAATTAGGCGCGCTCCCGCGCCAGCCGTACTGCGCATGCTCGTGATGTCATTTTCCCGACGTGCATAGCGCGAAATTACGTTACGCCAAGCTTTGTGGATTGCGACGGGTCAATAAAGTTGCGTCGGGGAAAAAAAAAGATACGGCGCGAAAAAATAAATAAAAAAAAAATAAAAATCACGGCGCTGGACAGAAGGGTCTGTTTTTACATGGTGTAAACAGTTTACACTTTGTAAAAGCAGCCCTAATTTTGCGTTTGCAAACTAAAACTTACGGAGAAAAAACAAAGCTGAAAAGCTTTGTGGATCTCCGTAAGTGCTAATTTGCATACCCGAGGCGGCATTTCGACACGAAATGCCCCCAGCGGCGGATGCGGTACTGCATCCTAAGATCCGGCAGTGTAAGTCCCTTACACATGCCGGATCTTCTGCCTAACTATGGGAAACTGATTCTGTGGATCAGTTCCATAGTTAGAAACAGGGATACGACGGCGTAACAGGAGTTACGCCGGCGTATCCCTTTTGAGGATCTGGCCCAAAGTTAGTCAGTCACACTCAGCGAGGTGAATACAATTGACGATCAGATGCACCATCCCGGGGTAAACGGGCAGGAGTCCCCTTGCGGATAGAGGACGGACCTGGTTGAGACCTCTTTGGGGTGGTTGCGTATGGATGGGCCGTGGTGCGAGCTGGAGTGCGAGGTAGTGTAGTCTCTGACAGTTGAGCCGGGAATATTTTTAATCTTAAAACCTTACATAAACATTTTTGATAGTTTAATAGAACAAGGAACCCACCTGAAATCCACCATGATTGACTAAAGCCCACAACATCTTTCCACCAGACCAATTTTACTTTACATTCACAGAGGTTGTAGGTGACCCAATCTGTGATCAGTTTTGTGGAAACCTCCACACATTTGGACAATGTGATGCACAAGTATCATTATGTCATTGGAGCCTGAAACACAACATAATAGCAATTTAATGATAATGATTTCATCACTATATCAAACTCTTCTCCGGCAGGGTGCTCTGGTGAGGTAATTTGCTGGTCATACTACTAATATAGAACGTTCAACCAGCAGGTTGAATGAATAAAAAAATACCCAGTTTGCCAATCCATACATTTGAGATGGATGGGGGGAATCCTACTGCTGTGCTTTTTCTTTTTTTTTGTTTTGTGCTTTTATATTCTGACAGCGGGGAGACCCACACCTGCACATATCAACCTGTTATATTAGGGTAAGAAAAGTAGGACTTAAGGGCAGACTTTAACCATTTCACCCCCGGACCATTTAGCTGGTCAAAGACTGGGCCACTTTTTGCGATTCGGCACTGCGTTGCTTTAACTGACAATTGCGCGGTCGTGCAACGTGGCTCCCAAACAAAATTGACGTCCTTTTTTCCCCACAAATAAGGCTTTCTTTTGGTGGTATTTGATGACCTCTGCATTTTTTTGGCACTATAAACAAAAATAGAGCGACAATTTTTTTTGGGGAAAAAAATTCAATATTTTTTACCTTTTGCTATAATAAATATCCCCAAAAAATATCAAAAAAATGTTTTTCCCTGAGTTTAGGCCGCTACGTATTCTTCTACATATTTTTGGTAAAAAAAAAAAAATCACAATATGCGTTTATTGATCGATTTGCGCAAATGTTATAGCGTCTACAAAATAGGAGATAATTTTGTGGCATTTTTATTAATATTTTTTTTTACTAGTAATGGCGGCGATCAGCCAAATTTTTATTGTGACTGCGACATTATGGCGGACACATCGGACACTTTTGACACATTATTGGGACCATTGTCATTTTTACAGCGATCTGTGCTATAAAAATGCACTGATACTGTGAAAATGCCATTGGCAATGAAGGGGTTAACCACTAGGTGGCGCTATAGGGGTTAAGTGTGCCCTGATGAGTGCTTCTAACTGTAGGGGGGAAGGGCTGTGTGTGACAAGACAGTGATCACTGCTTCCGATTACATTGTCACTAGGCAGAGCGGGCAGATGCTTATAAAAGGATCTCCCCACTCTATCTCTCCGTGAGGCGATCGAGTCCGCGGGACATGCAGTTGGGTTTACGGAGAAGGCGGTGGCATCGCGACCACGCGGCGGTATCTTAAAGGGGACGTACCTCTACGTGCCATTCTGCTGACGTAAATATACAGATGGCATGTCCTGTGGATTCATCATGACAGACTGGCTGTTGGGAGCTGCAAAATCTTTTTTACTAACCATCTGTGCCTCATCAATACTGGACCCCAATGTACACTGATTAGTATATTCTTGACTATCACACATTGTGCCTTCTGTACCAACATCTACACATGCGTCCCATTATTGGTCTGAGCAACTGTCAGTCTACTGTTTTAAAGTCTAGACATCCTTTTTCTGCATGCTTTAGGCCACACGCTCATATATATAGCATCGGTCTAGCCCAAATTCAGATCTCGCTCCTGGAGAGACTTAACCACCATTATAGACCGGCCACCCTGAGATGGTATAGGGCATGACGCGCATGTGAGAGTTCCGCCAATACAAAATCCCTTTATTTTTGATATTCGACAAATAAGTCCTGAAGAAGCGAATAAGCAAAACGTAAAACGTAGACTATTTTTTGACATAACAATAATAGGGATTTGTATATATTGTATGGCTCTTATTTTGGAGAGTCCAATAGCTATGTTTTTAATGTTATATTGTTCACTTTTATAATTATGTATATTAAAATTATATATTTTTCCATTTATGCCGATTCCTTTCTGGTACCTTTAAAGTCCGCCCTTAAGTCCTACTTTTCTTATTTATAGTTTATATGGATGTGGTACATCCTTGGCCCTCTTTCTTTACATCTGTTATATTAGGACACAGCGGCTGTACTTGTGCAACTGTATCTCTCCATAAAAATTAATCAAAAATGAATGCAGGGCTGTCTTTAATATGGTTTGGACCATGGGCAAAACATTTTTTTGGGCCCCCCCCCCACCCCCAATGCAATTTTGCTCCTGACCCCAACGTCTCAAAAAATAAAAAAAGTATCTAAAAAAGGGGCGAGCAGTGAGGGGTAGTGTTCTATTGGGTGGGGACAGGGTGAACAGTGAGCGATACAATGTTCTATAAGGTGGGGGAAGGGTGTAAAGTGAGCAGTGCAGTGATCTGTAGAGTAGAACAGTATGGGGTGCAGGGTTCTGTGGGGGGGGGGGCAGGGTGTATAGTGAGGGGTACAGTGTTGTACAGGGTGATCAGTATGGGTGGGGGGGTTCTATAGATTAGATCAGTATAGGGTGAGGAGTGCAGGGTAGATGGGAGATGCAGGAAGAGGAGAGGGCTCCCACACAGGTTCAGGAGAGGAGTAGAGAGCAGAGAACAGTGTCAGAGGGGACCTCAGATAGCCTGGCAGGGTCAGAGGGACCCAGCCCTTTGTATTAATCAGCATTGAGGGGCAGCTGGTACTCATGATTTGGGCAGCCAGCAGCGGAGCCCAGTCTCTTCCTGCAGCACATCAGCTTGGAGGGTGGGTGAGTCGGCACCGTGAGGGAGGGACACGCGGGAGGGATCGACAGAGCCATCCATGCTCTGCACTTGCTCTCGCTGCTCCAGGTCAGTCACTGAGAGCCGGGGACCCACACTGAACTGAGCTGGGCAGTCTCAGCGAGCCGCTGAGACAGCCTCTCCCCGCCCCTCCACAGCTCAGCGTTCCAATGAGCACTGAGAAGTAGAGCAGAAGCGATGATGACTGACAGTCAGCATCGCTCTGCTCGGGGAGGAGTGAGAACCAAGCCCAGAGCCCTTCCCACTGATCCCACCACCCTTAATGGTCCCACAGCGGATCCCTTTCACATGTTGTGCAGTCCTGCAGTCTTGGGCCCTGCCATGGTGGCAGAAGGCCAGGGTCCAGTCACAAGTGCAACCTTTGCTGGTAGTTCCGCCAGTGGTGTCAGTGTGGACTGTGAATGGTGTCAGTTAGTAGGGCAGTGGACATGGTCAGTAAAGCAGTGGGTGTGGTCAATAGGGCAGTGGGCGTGGTCAGTAGAGCAGTGGACGGGATCAATAGTTTAGAATTTTTGTTATTAATTTTTTTTGTTGTTGTTTACCATTATAGTTTTTTTTACAGTTTTTGTTGGGAGTTGGTAGCAGCGGAGGGAAGTATGATGGGAGGGGTGGCAGTGGAGGGCAGTATGATGGGAGGGGAGTAGGGATGAGCCGAACATACCTGGGTTCGGTTCGCACCAGAACGTTCGAAGAGACCGACCGTTCACGCGAACATTTAGAACCCCATTGAAGTCTATGGGACAAGAACGTTCGAATTCAAAAGTGCTCATTTTAAAGCCCAATATGCAAGTTATTGTTGGAAAACGTCTTTGAGAACCCGGGTCTTGCCCCAGGGAACATGTATCAATGGAAAAAAAAGTTGTAAAAACTGTAGTTTTTCTTGAGCAGCGATTTTAACCACTTCTGGACCGCCGTATGTACATATACGTCGGCTGAATGGCACGTACAGGCACATTGCCATACCTGTACGTCCCTGCCTAGACGTGGGTCGGGGGTCCGATCGGACCCCCTCGGTACTTGCGGCGGTCCCCGTGGCTCTGGGAGCGATCTGGGATGAGGGGGTGGCGGTTCGTTTTTGTCCGCCCCCTCACGATTGCTCCCAGCCAATGCGCGTCCTCCTCCGCCCTTCTCTGCCTGCACTGTAAACACAGGCAGAGGAGGAAGCGATGTCACCGCTCCTCCCGCCGGTATTTTCGTCCGGCGGAGGAGAGGAGACATCACAACAGTGAGTACACAAGCACTACACTGACACCTGTACACATAGGCACACAAATCGCCCCCCAGTCACCCCCCCAGCCCCCCCTGTCACACTGTCACTGCATTTAGTGTCAGTGTGACAGGCAGTTAGTGTCAGGCAGTTAGTGTTAGGTCCAGGGTAGCCCCCTACCCCCACAATAAAGGTTTTAACCCCTTGATCACCCCCTAGTTAACCCTTTCACCCCCCTTTTGCCAGCGTCACTAAGCGATCGTTTTTCTGATCGCTGTATTAGTGTCGCTCGTGCCGCTAGGTAGCTAGTTATTTTTTGAGGTTCTCCGCCATGTTTTTATAGCGTTAGAAAATTTATGGGGGTACCTAACGCTATAAAAACATGGCGGCAAACCTCCAAAAATAACTGGCTACCTAGCGGCACTAGCGAAACGAATACAGCGATCAGAAAAATGATCGCTTAGTGACACTGGCAATAGGGGGTGAAAGGGTTAACTCTAGGGGCAATCAGGGGTTAAAACCTTTATTAGGTACCCCCATACATTTTCTAATAAAGGTTTTAACCCCTGATTGCCCCTAGAGTTAACCCTCGTTTTTCTGATCGCTGTATTAGTGTCGCTGGTGCCGCTAAGTAGCTAGTTAGTGCCAGAGAGAGAGAGAGAGAGACTTGTAAAGTGCAACACATGCGAACTGAATCGCCTCTGGGCGCTGTATCCATTTCATGGGTAAGGAACCCCTTGACCTCTTAAGAGATGGGTTTTAATCTTTCTCCTAAAGGCCAAGTGGTCCGACTCCAGTCGGATGGTGGTTGGTAGTGCATTCCACAGGCGAGGTACCTGGACTGCAAATCTTCGATCTCCTTTGGACTTGTATCTGGCTTTGGGTATCTGGAGGAGGTTTTGATTGGTGGATCGCAGAATGCGATTGGGGTTATGGGCTTTTATTTTTTCGCATAGATATTGGGGGGCGTTTCCTTGAATACACTTATGTATTAGGCAGAGTGCCTTGATAGTGATTCTGTCTTTTACTGGCAACCAATGAAGGGATCTCAGTGAAGGTGAGATTGATTCCCATGTTTTTTTCCCAGTCACTAGTCGAGCGGCCGTATTTTGAACAACTTGCAGACGAGTGATTTGGTATTTGGGGAGTCCTAGATAGAGGGCATTTGCGTAGTCGAGTCTTGAATTGATGATTGTTCCCACCTGACTGCAATGTCCTCTTTCGGGATAAAGGGCGTGAGTCTGCGTAGTAGGCACAGCAGATGGTGGGATCCGCTGACTACTGACCATATTTGTGCATCCATTGTCATGTAGGTATCGAAAATGACTCTGAGACTTTTGACTTTGGTGCTAGGGGTGATAGTTTTACCCAGAATGGGTGGGGGAGTCCATGTTGACGCGGGGTGATTTTTCCGGTTAGCGTGAAACAGGAGAAGTTCTGTTTTCGAACCATTGAGTTTAAGATAACTGTTTGTCATCCAGTTATCTATTAGAGTGAGGCATTTCTCTAGTCCAAGAGAATGATCCTTTTTGTTGCAGATGCGGAAATACAGTTGTGTGTCGTCTGCATAGGAGTGGTAAAGTAACTTCTGGTTACTGATGATTTCAAAGAGAGGGCGAAGATAGATATTAAACAATACGGGCGATAAGGGAGATCCCTGAGGGACTCCGCATGACACCGTACGTTTTTCAGAAGTGAAAGACCCCAGTTTCACTATTTGTGATCGGTTTTCCAAGAAGGAGGAGAACCAGGGTAAAACACCTTCAGCGACTCCGGCTACTTCAGCTAGCCTAGCCAGTAGTAGTCCGTGGTCTACAGTGTCAAAAGCCGCGCTTAGGTCCAGCAGTATCAGGAGACAAGATTCTCCTTTGTCTGCGACCTCTAGAGCGTCATCCCATATTTTGAGCAGCGCCGTTTCTGTTCCGTGACCCGGACGGAAGCCTGATTGAAACGGGTCGAGTAATTTATGGGTGTCTAAATGCAGTTGCAGCTGTTGTACAACTACTTTCTCCATTACCTTGGAGAAGACATTTAGAGCTGTTATGGGCCTCCGGTTGTTTGGGTCTTTGGGGTCGAGGGTAGTTTTTTTTAGAATTGGTTTTATTGTACCTTGTTTTAGCAAGGTGGGCACCATGCCCTCCTTGAATGATTGGTTTATGAGCTGCGTGATAGCTGGTGCCAGTATATCGGCACTTTCTTTCAGCAGTTTAGTGGGGATGATATCATTGGGTGCTGTGCTATTACGCAGAGTCCCGATGATATTTTTAGTGGCATCGATGGAAATGGGTTTTAGAGTGAATTTTGGTGATTGCGGTGGATTTATGTGGGTATTAGGTTTGTGATTTGGGGGGGAGTTGGTGACGGTTCCATTTTGCTGAATACTTTCACAGATTTTTTCAATTTTATTAATGAAATAATCCGATAATTCGTTGCAAAATTCTTGTGAATCAGAATTGGGGGCCTCTAAACAAGCTGGATTCATAGTCTGAGTGACCAGCTTGAAGAGTTCTCGGGGGCGGTTAAGGGCATTTGCGATGATGTTGGAGAAATTATTTTTTTTGGCCGTGAAGATTTCTTTGTGATATTTCTTTGTTATTATCTTGTAAATGGTGTGGTTTTTATCTGAAGAGCACCTTTTCCACGCAGCTTCTGCTCTTCTACGCTCTTGCTTTAGCAACGTCAGCTGGTCATTAAACCAGCTGGAGTTGTTTTTCCGGATGTAAGTTTTGCGTTTTGGTGCTACTAAGTCAGCTGACTGTAGTAGCGCCTTGTTGATGGCGTCAAGTGTTTCTGTGGCTGTTTGTTTTTGTTGGGTTGTTTTTATTTTGTTCCCTAGTGTTGTTTTGAAGAGTTCCGAGTGGAGCTTCTTCTGAGATCTAGTCCAGTGAGTTGTCACCGGTTTTGTCGTTTTTTTGGGCTGGCATTTTTGGTGATTTTCGATTTTCATAGCATGGTGATCGGTCCATGGTTGCGGCTCATTTCCCAGGATGTCAATTTCAATTTGTTTGAAAATGAGATTGAGCGTATGGCCTGAGGCATGAGTGGGGCCTTGTATTAGTTGCTGCAGACCTAATCCTTCCGGATGGTCGATGCAGGCGTCGGCTTACGGGGTCGGCTTACGGGGTCCAGCGAGGAGTTGGCCCAGAGGTTGAAATCCCCAAGCACTAAAAGGTGTTTGATGTTTAGGGTATATGTGGAGATGAATTCCGTCAATGACGTGAGAAGGTGCGTTTTTGGGCCTGGTGGTCTATAGCAAAGTAGCATATGGACCGTATCTTGGGGATTTGTTTACAGCTGCAGAGTGAGGGTTTCCATGAATGGAAGCGAGTTTTGAAGGACTAGTTTGGTGATCGAGAGGTGAGTCTTGTGGATCACCGCCAGGCCCCCCCTCCTTGCCCCACTCTGTTTTGCATTTGAATGCGATAATTTGCTGGCACCAATTCTGTTAGAATGGTGTTGCAGTCGGCTGTCAGCCAGCTTTCTGCGATGAAGAGGCAGTCTAGATCGTGTTGAAGGATGAAATCAAAGATTTCTTGTCAGTGTTTTACTGCCGATCTTGTGTTGACCAAAGCGCATATTATGCGCTTGGGCTGGGGTACCTGCGCGTAGTTTTTGACTGTTGATCGTCGATTGATTCTCTACAGTCGCTCATTCCTTAGAGCTTTTTTGGTGACAACTGGGAGTATAGAGGCAAATGGTTTTAGTTCCCGGATGGTTTCTGCAGAGTATTTTAGGTAACCCATGGTCGCAGAAAAAAACGCAGCGAAGTAATGTTTATTGGGGTGGTCTTATATGGTGATGGGCGGAAGACTGTCCAAGTGAGCCATCACTCGTTGAGTCTTCTCTCCCCAATTGGTCCAGAGGAAGGCTAAAACCCTAGGCGTGCTGTGCCAATCTGCAGCGACCGGGGAAAAAATTCCTTCCTGACCCCTCAACGGGCGATCAGTGCAACCCTGGATCAATTGCCTAGGGGGGGGATATGTACCCCTGTGTCCTGTTTTTTTGTGCTGTGTCTGCAGCAGCCGAGAGCTGGGAGGACCCTGCCTGGCTGCACTATCCCTGGGGTGAGCAGGCTAAGGTGAGAGCGTCTGCTGCACCGCTGAATCTATATATCAAGAGTTCCAACTTTATTAGCTGCAAGCTTGTTCTGGATCAGTAATTGAAAAAAATAATGAAGACTCCTGTCTTACCTCCTGTTTTAACCTCTTGACCACCGCCCCATGTCCAAAAGACGTCCTGTTTTTAAAGATGGATATCTTGGTAACGGCAGCAGCTGCTGCCACAACCAAGATATCCATCTCTTCAGTGGGCGGTGGTGTACACGATAACGGCTGTCTCCACGGCGGATTCGCCGCGAGATCGCCGTTATCGGTGGCGGGAGAGGGTCCCCCCCTCCCGCCGCTCTCCCGCGCCCTCCGCCGCTTACCGGAGCCGTCGGTAGCGGCGGAGGCGATCGGGTCCGTTCGGCAGCTGACTGGGGTTGCGAGTGAAGGAAAAATTTCCTTCACCCGTCCCCATAGCTCTGCTGGGCGGAAGTGACGTCAAAACGTCAGTCCCGCCCAGCGTCTTAAAGAAACATTTTTTTTTTTGTCATTTGAAAAAATTACAGTTTCAATTTTTTTTTCTTTTTTTTGCATTTAAGTCTAAATATAAGATCTGAGGTCTTTTTGACCCCAGATATTATATTTAAGAGGACCTGTCATGCTTTTTTCTATTACAAGGGATGTTTACATTCCTTGTAATAGGAATAAAAGTGATCAATTTTTTTTTTTATTTCAGTGTAAAAAATTATTAACTAAATAAAAATAAATAAGAAAACAAAAAAAATTATTTTTTAAAGCGCCCCGTCCCGACGAGCTCGCGCACAGAAGCGAACGCATACGCGAGTAGCGCCCGCATATGAAAACGGTGTTCAAACCGTTGAGGTATCCCCGCGATCGTTAGAGCGAGAGCAGTAATTCTAGCCCTAGACATAGGGCCAGATTCACAAAGAGATACGACGGTGTATCTACAGATACACCATCGTATCTCTGATTTTTACTGGTCCTATCTATGCACCTGATTCATAGAACCAGTTACGCATAGATAGGGCTGAGATCCGACAGTGTCACACTGTGTTACACTGTCGGATCTTTTTTTGGATTTAAAAATGGCGCCGGGGGCGTTCCCGCTGATTTACACTGAATAATATGTAAATCAGCGAGATACGCGAAATTCACGAACGTACGCGGACCCGACGCTGTGTTCTTACGTCGTTTCCGTAGCGCGGTACCCGTCGTATACTTACCCCTGCTAAAAGCAGGGGTAAGTATTGTTAAGTATGGCCGTCGTTCCCGCGTCGAATTTGAAATTTCCTACGTCGTTTGCGTACGCCGATTCACGAACACGCGCGTCGCAAGTCCCGCTCACGTCGCAACCACTGACGTCCTATTGACGTCAGTGGGAGCAATGCACGCCGGGAAATTCCCCGGACGGCGCATGCGTATTTAAATCGGCGCGGGAGCGCGCCTGATTTAAATAGTACACTCCCCCAGCCGCGGAATTAGAATTCCGCCAGGGGAGTTAGGATCCGCCGTCGCAAGTTTGGAGGTAAGTGTGTTGTGAATTTGACACTTTCCTCACAAACTTGCGAGGGCGGATCTTAAACACATAGGTTACACGGATCTAAAGATCCGCTAACCTTTGTGAATCTGGCCCCTACTCTGTAACTCAAAAAATGCAACCTGTAGAATTTTTAAACGTCGCCTATCGAGATTTTTAAGGGTAAAAGTTTGACGTCATGCCACGAGCGGGCGCAATTTTTAAGCGTGACATGTTGGGTATCATTTTACTCGGCGTAACATTATCTTTCACAATATATAAAAAAATTGGGCAAAATTTATTGTTGTCTTATTTTTTAATTAAAAAAAGTGATTTTTTTCCAAAAAAAGTGCGCTTGTAAGACCGCTGCGCAAATACAGTGTGACAAAAAGTATTGCAATGACTGCCATTTTATTCTCTAGGGTGTTAGAAAAAAATATATATAATATTTGGGGGTTTTAAGTAATTTTCTAGCAAAAAAAACTGCTTTAGTCTCGTAAACACCAAATCTGAAAAACAAGCCCGGTGGGAAAGAGGTTAAACTCCTGGGGCCTGATCCACAAAAGGGATACGCCGGCGTATCTACTGATACGCCGTCGTATCCCTGTTTCTATCTATGGAACTGATCCACAGAATCAGTTTCTCATAGATAGGCAGAAGATCCGACATGTGTAAGGGACTTACACTGTTGGATCTTAGGATGCAGTACCGCAGCCGCCGCTGGGGGCATTTCTCGTTGAAATCCAGCGTTGGGTATGCAAATTAGCACTTACGGAGATCCACAAAGCTTTTAAGCTTCGTTTTTTCTCCGTAAGTATTAGTTTGCCATCGCAAAATTAGGGCTGCTTTTACAAGGTGTAAAGTTAGTACACCATGTAAAAGTAGACCCTTCTTTCCCGCGACGCTGTAAAAAAATTTTTTCCCGCTGCATCTTTTTTTTTTCCCGACGCAACTTTTTTTACCCGGCTCGATTCACAAAACTATGCGTAACGTAATTTCGCGCAATGCACGTCGGGAAAATCGCGTCGGGAGCATGCGTAGTACGTCCGGCGCGGGAGCGCGCCTAATTTAAATGGGACTCGCCCCATTAGATTAGGAACGCCTTCCGCCGGACGGATTTAAGTTACACCGCTCAAAATCTCTAGGTAAGTGCTTTGTGGATCGGGCACTTAGGTAAAGATTTTGCGGCGGTGTAACTCAGGCACTTTTGTCAAAGAATGCACTTCTGGTCAGAGAGTCCACATGTGAAGCCACCATCGCTTACACCCATGCGCAAAGCATACTCCCCCATATGTGGAATTACACCCCAAAATACATTCTGCTGCTTCTCCTGAGTACGGGGATACCACATGTGTGAGACTTTTTGGGAGCCTAGCCGCGTACGGGACCCCAAAAACCAATCACCGCCTTCAGGCTTTCTAAGGGTGTAAATTTTTGATTTCACTCCTCACTACCTATCACAGTTTCAAAGGCCATAAAATGCCAAAATAGCACAAAAAAAAAACAAATTACCCCATTTTGGAAAGTAGACACCCCAAGCTATTTGCTGAGAGGGATTTCGAGTCCATGGAATATTTTATATTTTGACACAAGTTGCGGGAATATGACAAACTGATTTTTTTTTGCACAAAGTTTTCACTAAATTATATATTGCTCACACATGCCATGGTTATATGTAGAATTGCACCCCAAAATACATTCTGCTGCTTCTCCTGAGTACAGGGATACCACATGTGTGGGACTTTTTGGGAGCCTAGCCGCGTACGGGGCCCCGAAAACCAAGCACCGCCTTCAAGATTTCTAAGGGCATACATTTTTGATTTCACTCCTCACTACCTATCACAGTTTTGAAGGCCATAAAATGCCAAGATGGCACACAACCCCCCCCAAATGACCCCATTTTGGAAAGAAGACACCCCAATCTATTTGCTGAGAGGCATGTTAAGTCCATGGAATATTTAATTTTTTTGCCCCAAGTGATTGAATAATGACCAAAAAAATAAATAAAAAGAAAATTACAAAACGTTGTCACTAAATGATATATTTCTCACACATGCCATAGTAATATGTGGAATTGCACCCCAAAATACATTCTGCTGCTTCTCCTGAGTACGGGGATACCACATGTGTGGGACTTTTTGGGAGCCTAGCCGCGTACGGGGCCCGAAAACCAAGCACCGCCTTCAAGATTTCTAAGGGCATACATTTTTGATTTCACTCCTCAATACCTATCACAGTTTTGAAGGCCATAAAATGCCAAGATGGCACACAACCCCCCCAAATGACCCCATTTTGGAAAGAAGACACCCCAATCTATTTGCTGAGAGGCATGTTAAGTCCATGAAATATTTAATTTTTTTGCCCCAAGTGATTGAATAATGACCAAAAAAATAAATAAAAAGAAAATTACAAAACGTTGTCACTAAATGATATATTTCTCACACATGCCATGGTAATATGTGGAATTGCATCCCAAAATACATTCTGCTGCTTCTCCTGAGTACGGGGATACCACATGTGTGGGACTTTTTGGGAGCCTAGCCGCGTACGGGGGCCCCGAAAACCAAGCACCGCCTTCAAGATTTCTAAGGGCATACATTTTTGATTTCACTCCTCAATACCTATCACAGTTTTGAAGGCCATAAAATGCCAAGATGGCACACAACCCCCCCAAATGACCCCATTTTGGAAAGAAGACACCCAAATCTATTTGCTGAGAGGCATGTTAAGTCCATGGAATATTAAATTTTTTTGCCCCAAGTGATTGAATAATGACCAAAAAAATAAATAAAATGAAAATTACAAAACGTTGTCACTAAATGATATATTTCTCACACATGCCATGGTTATATGTGGAATTGCACCCCAAAATACATTCTGCTGCTTCTCCTGAGTACGGGGATACCACATGTGTGGGACTTTTTGGGAGCCTAGCCGCGTACGGGACCCCAAAAACCAATCACCGCCTTCAAGATTTGTGTGAGTGAAATCAAAAATGTATGTCCTTAGAAATCTTGAAGGTGGTGATTGGTTTTCGGGGTCCCGTACGCGGCTAAGCTCCCAAAAAGTCCCACACATGTGGTATCCCTGTACTCAGGAGTAGCAGCAGAATGTATTTTGGGGTGCAATTCCACATTTAACCATGGCATGTGTGAGAAATATATCATTTAGTGACAATGTTTTGTCAATTATTTTTTTTGGTCATTATTTAATCACTTGGGGAAAAAAATTAAATATTCCATGGACTCAACATGCCTCTCAGCAAATAGTTTGGGGTGTCTTCTTTCCAAAATAGGGTCATTTGGGGGGGTTGTGTGCCATCTTGGCATTTTATGGCCTTCAAAACTGTGATAGGTAGTGAGGAGTGAAATCAAAAATGTATGCCCTTAGAAATCTTGAAGGCGGTGCTTGGTTTTCGGGGCCCCTTACGCGGCTAGGCTCCCAAAAAGTCCCACACATGTGGTATCCCCGTACTCAGGAGAAGCAGCAGAATATATTTTGGGGTGCAATTCCACATATAACCATGGCATGTGTGAGAAATATATCATTTAGTGACAACTTTTTGTAATTCTTTTTTTTTGTCATTATTCAATCACTTGGGACAAAAAAAAAAATATTCAATGGACTCAACATGCCTCTCAGCAGTTTCCTTGGGGTGTCTACTTTTCAAAATGGGGTCATTTGGGGGGGTTTTGTACTGCCCTGCCATTTTAGCACCTCAAGAAATGAGATAGGCAGCCATAAAATAAAAGCTGTGTAAATTCCAGAAAATGTACCCTAGTTTGTAGACGCTATAATTTTTGCGAAAACCAATAAATATACGCTTATTGCGATTTTTTTTACTAAAGACATGTGGCTGAATACATTTTGGTCTAAATGTTTGACTAAATTTTTGTTTATTCGATATTTTTTACTTTTTGTTATAAGAAAAATCTTTTTTTTTCAAAATTTACGGTCTTTTTCCGTTTATATCGCAAAAAAAAAAATCGCAGAGGCAATCAAATACCATTAAAAGAAAGCTCTATTTGTGGGAAGAAAAGGACGCAAGTTTCGTTTCAGTACAACATTGCATGACCGCGCAATTACCAGTTAAAGCAGCGCAGTGCCAAATTGTAAAAACACCTTGGGTCTTTTAGCAGCATATTGGTCCGGTCCTTAAATGGTTAATGATGCTTAAAGTGAAAAAAAAATCCTTTAAATATGGTACCTGCTGGGTGTCTATAGTAGGGGCACGTGTTTAGAAATGTCCCTGCACAACATGAGATTACTCTCAGAAAAAAGTAATTTAATACTGCCTGTGGCTATAATGTAATGTTTGGTCCCTGCAATATGGATAAAAATCATTGAAAAAAATAGCATGAGTTTCCCCGCCACCACTCCCCCCAGGTCATTACAAGACCCAGTGCCAATCCTGACCTCCCTGGGGCCCTAAGCAAAATGACATGGCACATTAAAAATGAGAAGCGGGGGGGCCCTGACGACAGTGACATGTCACATTAAAGAAAGTTGAGAAGCGGGGGGAGGGGGTGTTCTGCTGTCAGAAATGACTCAGCCAGCGAGTTTAGAAGCGGGGTGAGGGGGCGAAAATGACTTCTCACCAGGCGGGGCCTCTAGTACTTTGGGGGCCCTTCGCGGCTTTGCGGGGCCCTAAGCAGCTTGCATAGTGAGCCTATAGTGAGGATCGGAACTGACAAGACCTTTTGGCCCTATATACTTTGAACAGCAGTATACAGGCGTTGCAAACAAGATAAGGACTGTAGGTTTCTTGAATAGAATCAGAACCATGTCATACTTTGCTCCTGCATATTGCACAATTTCCTAAAGAGACCCTCAACAAACTACATGACACTTGTGCCTGATGAGGCCACTGATGTTCCAGTGGTGGTGGCCCGTGAGACTGTCCATACAGGCTTGGCCCCCCAAAGTGCACGTGCTGTGTGGCAACAATATGTCGATTATTTTAGGGGTGGGGGGGCCATTACAATGCCAGATCTTGGCTCAATAAATTATTTTTTTGGGAAATAAAAATTCTAGAGAAAAGGGGGGTTGCCATCCGGGGCCTCCTTTGAACAAATTCTGTGAAGAACTCCTGTTCTCTGAAGGCCTCCATTATTTCTGCAAGTCAAAATTTAGCAAAAAAAAACTAATGTCAGTCAAGCCTTAGCTTTCTCCCCATATCTAACCCACAAACTCATCCACTGATCATAAAGTCCAAAAATCAAGTTTCGTATCGTCGTATTGCACGATCGTTTTTCCGACGTTTTCTACCGACTGTGAACGACGTTCTCATTCACGCAATATCCCTTTATACACTGCGCATGTGAGAAGCTCCGCACGTTTCCACGCCCATGAAGATCGTTCTAGTGATTGACACGCCCCTTTTCAGTCGGTCAATGCAAGAGTCAGAAGAAATGATGGAGGGGAGACAGCAATCTGCAACCAGGCAGGAGAGAGGCCAGGCACACACCAGGAGGAGCTGGAGGTACAAAGCCACCAACATGAGCTTCGAAGAGATGGTAGAGATGGTGGCTGTTCTTAAAAAGGAGGACTACGACGGCAAAAAAGGGCCTTACAAGAACCCCAATAAACTCAAGGCCCAGATTATGGAGAAGGTACGGAGGACTCTCCATGCAAAATTCGGGGTGCAGAGGTCCAGGGATCAGTTGCGCAAGAGATGGTCTGATTTGAAAATCAGAGAGCCGGACCAGATGGAGAGAATTAGAAGAGTTCTCAGAAAACGTAAGTAATTTTCATGTGTACTCTGAATATTTGTTTTTATTATTTTGCGTCATGTGCTTTTTCTTTCAGGTTGTGTATATAGACAGTCCAAGAATAGATGTTTCAAGGTTCATGTTTGTGGGCATAATAATTGGTTGTTCATTGTATTTAAGATCTTTTTATGTGAGACCAATTTTTTATTTAATGTAGATGTGTTATTAACTAGATTTAAATAATCCAACTTAAAGCGGGGGTTCACCCTTAGAGGGCACTTTTCCCCCTTAGATTCCTGCTCGTTTTTACTAGGGGAATCGGCTATTTATTTTAAAATATGTGCAGTACTTACCCGTTTACGAGATGCATCCTCTCCGTCGCTTCCGGGTATGGGCTTCGGGAATGGGCGTTCCTTCTTGATTGACAGTCTTCCGAGAGGCTTCCGACGGTCGCATCCATCGCGTCACGATTTTCCGAAAGAAGCCGAACGTCGGTGCGCAGGCGCAGTATAGAGCCGCACCGACGTTCGGCTTCTTTCGGCTACGAGTGACGCGATGGATGCGACCGTCGGAAGCCTTTCGGAAGACTGTCAATCAAGAAGGAACGCCCGCTCCCGAAGACCCATACCCGGAAGCGATGGAAGAAGATGCAGCTCGAAAACGGGTAAGTACAGCTCATATTTTAATACAAATAGCCGATTCCCCTAGACCGAACGAGCAGGAAGCTAAGGGGAGAATTTTTTTTTTTTTACAAATGGGTGAACTCCCGCTTTAAGTCAATATACAGTAAAAGGAGAGTATGCTCAGCACAGCAGTTGATTACACATATGGACTCAGTAGCACAATGGTTGGCATGGCCGATCCGCCCTATAGGCTTGCTATGCAAGCCGCCTAGGGCCCCGCAAAGCTGCGAAGGGCCCCCCAAATAACTAGAGGCCCCGCCTAGTAAGAAGTCATTTTTGCCCCCTCACCCTGCTTCTCAACTCGCTGACTGCATGGGAAAAGCTAAGAAGTCAGCACCCCTTGCTTCTCAATTTAATGTAAGATGTCATTTCCGACAGCAGAACACCCCCTCCCCCCACTTCTCAACTTTCTTTAATGTGACATGTCACTGTCGTCAGCGCCCACCGCTTCTCATTTTTAATGTGCCATGTCATTTTGCTTTGGGCCCCAGGGAGGTCAGGATCGGCACTGAGTGTTGGTTACAAGAACAACCTAGTTAGCGTGTCACAGAGAGGTGATCCAGTGTATACTTGTTGTTTTTCCATGTAGGAAACTTGTCCAAAGATAGAGAAATGCAGCAGCTTTGGTAATGGATAAAATCCAGTGTTAAGCTTAGAAGGATTGTAAAAGCAGACAATTGTACCACACTTTTTAAAAAGAATGATTGATATTCCTCTTTCAGGCCTCTAATCTTTTTGATTCATCTATCCCTTTTTTTACAATCTCATAGGCCGCAATCAAGCTGCAGAAGTGGAGCCGACCAACCCCACACAGTGCCAAGCCCCACCCTCGCCGGATGTACAGGAAGTGCAAAATGCCACCACATCAGGTCAGTGTCATACAGCACAGCTTCAGGTAATACATGTAGGCCTGCATAATTTTAATACATGTTTTTTTCCCAAATTTCAGGTGTACGAGCTGTTGGTGGCTGCTTAGACACTTACAGTGCCCAGGTGCTAATTGGGGAGATAATGTCCTGCAGGGCACAAATAGAGGACACAAACATCGCCCTCGAGAAGATCATAAAGAACAACAGAAAGGTGTATTGATGTTCTGGGGAGGGTTTAAAAAAATAAAAATAAAAAAAATAGATGTAGACAAGTATATAAAAGCAAAAATATAGTTATTAAAAAAAAATAAAAAAAAATTCTATTAAGATATTTAAAAAAAAAATTAAAATTATACATTTTAAGTGTGATACAATAAATATTTTTGGATACTCAAAAATGTCTGGCTTCTTATTATATCAATGCTGCCTAAAAGAACAAATCTAGATTTGTGGTGTTTACATTGACAATGATGAGTATTTAGTAAAGGAAAATAAACATGACACTATGATAACGTAGGAGAAAGCTAGAATGAACTCAAATTAGAAAAGAATCAAACCAAGAAAATTACTAGAACAGGGGCAGAAAAAATAAGGGGCCTTAGGCACTGGTGGCGGTGTCACAACACTGCAACCCCTCACAGATACTTTAATTGAAGCGCAGCAAAGAGCCACATGCAAAGTATTGCATTAAACATTTTTATTAGACGCCCCTGTTAAACAGGGGCAGAAACATTGGGCCTTAGGCACAACACAACACTGCAACCCCTCACAATACTGTAATTGGAGCACAGAAAAGAGCCACATGCAAAGTATTGCATTAAAAATTGTTATTAGACGCCTCTGTTCAACAGGGGCAGAAACATTGGGCCTTAGGCACAACACAACACTGCAACCCCTCACAGATACTGTAATTGGAGCTCAGCAAAGAGCCACATGCAAAGTATTGCATTAAACATTTTTATTAGACGCCCCTGTTAAACAGGGGCAGAAACATTGGGCCTTAGGCACAACACAACACTGCAACCCCTCAAAATACTGTAATTGGAGCGCAGAAAAGAGCCACAAGCAAAGTATTGCATTAAAAATTGTTATTAGACGCCTCTGTTCAACAGGGGCAGAAACATTGGGCCTTAGGCACAACACAACACTGCAACCCCTCATATACTGTAATTGGAGCACAGAAAAGAGCCACATGCAAAGTATTGCATTAAAAATTGTTATTAGATGCCCCTGTTGAACAGGGGCAGAAACATTGGGCCTTACGCACAACACAACACTGCAACCCCTCAGATACTGTAATTGGAGCACTGAAAAGAGCCACATGCAAAGTATTTGTATACAAATGTACAGAAATAACAGGCGCAGCTTATCTATGTACAGCTCTGCGCTTTAGGATATAAACACTCAAATTGTCCAACTTCAATGATAATGTACCATGGATAAAAAGCAGCTGCTAAAAAAACGGTCCAAAAGTGCATAAGGCAGAAAATGTAATGAAATGACTCCCAATGAGTCCAATACAGTCCTGCAGCAGCGCTGCAAACTCTACGTTTGCTGTGATCCTATACAGTGTAGAGGTAGAGAAGATGTGCTCCAATCACCATTGTTGTTCACCACGTGGGGGATAGGAAACCCCTTCAGGGGATACACTTACCAGATGGTAGATAAGAAACAGCATGTAATCCACCTCACTAGTAATCGTCAGACTTTCACCATAATCATGATATTCAGCATGTATGAGGAAAAGAAAGCTCATATAGAGTAGTAACGTTTGGATAATTTATTGAAAAAACTCCCCCAAATATGCTTTCCCCTTCAATACTATGCGTACCACATAAAAATGAAAAACAGGCATGTAATATATTAGTGTTTGCCTCACGATTGTTGACCCTGAAGACCGCTCTGTCTAGTTTCCTCACGGCGGCTTCCTGGTTCCTTCCTCGTGGAGCGCAAACGTCACTTCCGGTTGTTGTGTTTGGAGAGTCACTCCAAGACGCGTTTCGTCACTTCCGGACTTCAACTGAGGGCGTGACTCTCCCAGGCACAGACCGGAGTTATAAAGAGCAGCACCGCCCGTCATCCCAGAATGATCGACGCCCACTTGCGTCATTCGCGTCATTCTTAATGCTTGGCCGCGATTGCTCGCAGTATCCCTACTCAGGGCGGAAGTCTCTGCATGCAGTATGTACTGCGCTACTAATGCCCGAACCTGTTGACACCATAATCGGGCTCAGAGCGCGCACTGACACGCTGACTATCGATGCGATCAAATGCATCGAATAATAATAACGATATTAGGGTATTCACACCAATACTCCCAGGTACATAGAATACAACGATATTAAAGAGAAAATGTATCAGCAGGCAAGTAAGGTGACTCCATACTTCCATGCTGTCCATGCTCTAACCCGGTATTGTGTAGCCAATATATGATCAATGCTACATTCATATTACTGCTCTGGAACATCATATAAATATAAAAAAGCATAACATCTATATAATCTAGGAATAAAATCACAAATAAATTAAAATTACTTAAAATATCTGTGAATCTAAAGCACCCCTATAAAATTAATGCCCATAAAATTATGACCGTAAAATTATGGAATAAATAAAGTAAAAGTACACACAATTCCATAAAATTCCTTATGAGCTCATATAGGTACCTATCTATATGCAAACATAGGACATGTTACAATATAAATATAAATATAGAACATAATACATTCATAACCATCCTCTTAACTAAAGATCCAATCCAACATGGTTATACTGAGCCCATGGATGGATGAGTGGCTACATAAATTATATATGTCAGAAAATATATATATGCGCTGAATCTGTTCATTTTAAATAAACAAAATCCCTGTGAACTTGCAATATAATTCTGACCACTTGGGGCAGAATATACTAAACCAAAAAACACAACAGTATCCCTGAATGAAATAGTCCCTACTATTTTGGTGACTATAATCAGGGTGACTGTATTTCTTCAGAGTGGAGAGAAGATATTTGTAATGATAAAATTCAAATTAAATTAAAATTAATTTAAATTAAAATCTTTATCCTACTATTAAACCCTTACTGGACTGGCAGTGTCTACAATGATGGGATGTTGTGTATCTATGTATCACTGATGAAACAATTGATGTCTACTTCTACATTGAGGCCTTTTGGCGTTAGTACATCGGCCAAAGTATTGCATTAAAAATTGTTATTAGATGCCCCTGTTCAACAGGGACAGAAACATTGGGCCTTAGGCACAACACAACACTGCAACCCCTCAGATACTGTAATTGGAGCGCAGAAAAGAGCCACATGCAAAGTATTGCATTCAAAATTGTTATTAAACGCCCCTGTTAAACAGGGGCAAAAAAATTGGGCCTTAGGCACTGGTGGCGGAGCCCAGAAACAAAAATGTTCTTACTAGCTATCAGCAAGATCAGTGAGGAGGAAAATAATATTCAGTCAGCAGCATAACAGGACAGTCACTTAGCATCAGCATAGGCAGTCTCCAAGGGATCTGTCATTTAAAAAAAAATATTCAGTTACATCTGCATCAGGTGCTTGGTAGCTGGTGTTGATCCAAGCCTGGTTCATTTTTATAAAGGTCAGTCGATCAATGGAGTCGGTGGAAAGGCGCACCCTGTGATCGGTCACAAAGCCTCCAGCAGCACTGAATGTGCGTTCTGAAAGAACGCTGGATGCAGGGCAAGCCAGTAGCTCAATAGCGTACTGTGCAAGCTCTGGCCAGTGATCCATCCTCAAGACCCAGTATACCAGAGGATTTTTGGTGGGGAAGGTGTCCAAATCTGATCTTGCCCCTAGGTATTCACGCACCATGTAAATCAAACGCTGGCGATGGTTGCTTGAACCGGTCATACCTTGGGGCTGCGGACTAAAAAAATTGTCTGAACGCATCGGTCAGACGGCCACCTTCTCCACCGCTCCTTCTGTGACTCACCGAAGCCTCAGCAACACGTTGTCCAGGACCTGGATTTGGTAATCCCCCAGGTTCTGGGAACGCGTTGCACAGAGCCTTCTGCAAGGCTTCCCGAAAAAGTTTCATCTTCATCTCCCTCTGCGCTTGCAAGATAAGCTCCGCAACCTTACTCTTGTAACGTGGATCAAGGAGAGTTGCCAGCCAGTAATGATCCCTCTCCTTGATACCACGAACACAAGGATCCTTACGCAGGCTTTGCAGGATCAGGGAGGCCATGCAGCGTAGGTTTGCTGAGGCATTTGGGGCACAGTCCTCTGGGTCACTGAGGACGACAGGATCCGCAGCCACCTCATCCCAGCCATATAAAAGTCCACAGGTTCCTTGGGACTGTAAGTGATCCCTTGAAGACTGTTGCTGCTGAGTGCTAGGCTCCACCTCCATGCTGCTGATACAATCCTCCTCCACCTCGTCCTCGTCCTCCTCATCCTCTTCCTGTGCATGCAGGACCACTGTCTGGATAAAGGGGGCCTTGAGAGGTAAGGAAGTCCTCCTCTTCCTCCCTTTGTTCTGCCTCAAGGGCCCTGTCCATTATTCCACGTAGAGTGTGCTCCAACAGGTGAATTAGAGGGACAGTCTCACTGATGCATGCACTGTCACTGCTCACCATCCTCGTGGCCTCCTCAAATGGTGACAGGACAGTGCATGCATCCCTGATCAAGGCCCACTGGCGTGGGGAAAAAACCAAGCTCCCCTGACCCAGTTCTGCTGCCATATTGGCACAGGTACTCATTGATGGCCCTCTGCTGCGTGTGCAGCCGCTGCAGCATGGCCAACGTAGAGTTCCATCTGGTGGGCATGTCACAGATTAGGCGGTTCTTGGGCAGGTTGTATTCCCTTTGGAGGTCTGTCAGCCGAGCAGTGGCATTGTATGACCTTCGGAAATGCACACAGACTTTCCTGGCCTGCTTCAGGACATCCTGTAAGCCCGGGTACCTGCCCAAGAACCGCTGCACCACCAAATTGAGAACATGAGCAAAACAGGGCACATGGGTCAGTTTTCCCTGTCGCAGGGCAGAGAGGAGGTTGGTGCCATTGTCGCTAACCACCATTCCTGGCTTAAGCTGGCGTGGCATCAACCACCTCTGAGCCTGCCCCTGCAGAGCTGACAGAACCTCTGCCCCAGTGTGGCTCCTGTCTCCCAAGCACACCAGCTCTAGCACCGCATGGCATCTCTTGGCCTGCATTCCTGCGTAGCCCCTCGTACGCCTACGGAGCATGGCTGGTTCAGAGGAAAGAGGAAGAGAAGAGGAGGGGGTGGAGGAGAGAGGTGTGTCACAACCAGTAGTAGTGTTTTGGAGGCGTGGTGGCAGAACAACCTCCAACACTACTGTACCTTGCCCTGCGTCCTTCCCAGCTGCCAGCAGTCACCCAATGCGCAGTGAAAGAGAGGTAACGTTCCTGTCCATGCCTGCTGGACCATGAGTCAGCAGTAAGATGCACCTTACCACTGACCGCCCTGTCCAGCGAGGCATGGACATTGCCTTCCACATGCCAGTAGAGAGCGGGAATCGCCTTCCGTGAGAAAAAGTGGCGTTTGGGTACTTGCCACAGGTACCGCACATTGCACAAACTCACGGAAGGGGGCAGAATCTACCAACTGAAAAGGTAGCAGTTGAAGTGCTAGCAATTTCGCTAAGCTAGCATTCAACCGCTGGGCATGTGGATGGCTGGGAGAGTACTTCTTTTGGCGCTGCAGCAGCTTGGGCAGGGAAATTTGTCTGCTACCATCAGTAGATTTTCCGCATGTACTACTAGGTTGTGAATATGCAGAAAAAGGGGGTATGTGGCGCATGATCCAATAGAGCATACAACACTACAATGAGGTATATAAAATAGTCTAGTAATCAATCAAGTCCATGTATAGAAAATAATGTCCATGAAAGTCCTGGATAATAGTAGTATGGATGGCTGTAGGGGACACTTGGTGGCAGCACCTGAAGCAGAAGCAAACCTCTGAAGGATTCAAAGAAAAAAGGGGACAAGATGCGCCAATCTAAGTGCAGTAAGCCTAGATTTTAATGAGAAATATAAATAAAATAGATATACATGTAAAGTGCCTACTCACAAACGGAAGTAGAAAACGGACACAAAACCAAAATGGTGGGATGCAGGTGATCGGTAGTCGGGTGCGTGCCTGGGGTCACTCGGTGACATCAACTTTCAGGTTCCAAGTCCCGGGCAGCAGCAAGCTGGTGATGTTAATGTCCGAGGGTAGGAAATCCAGGAAGGACACGGAGAATCGGCGTGCGCTCCACAGTGGAGCGCAGCGTCCCGCCGTCGCACAGGAAGTGATGTGGGAGTCCAGGCCAGCCAATGGGATTACGCGTTTCACAGCGTCAGCTGTTTCTTCAGATCCATGCTGTCCATAGAGGACAGACGTGTTAAAAAGGAGCGGAACTGCTGTGATAGGCTGGCAGCAAACAACGATTTTAAGCAAGGAATAGAATTAGACGGAGATGACTATAGGAATTAACATGTTAAAAGCTGTGCTAACGCAATATTAAATGCAACAAGAATAAGATATTAATATATAAGCCAAACATTTTTGAAACGTTTTGAAACGAACATTGAAAGGATATTTAAAAAAATTTGGAATATTAGCATGTTTAAAATACATGTATAAAATATATGTAATAAAATAGATGTAATAAAATAGATAGATTACAGATAATCTGTAATCTATCTATTTTATTACATATATTTTATACATGTATTTTAAACATGCTAATATTCCACATTTTTTTAAATATCCTTTCAATGTTCGTTTCAAAACGTTTCAAAAATGTTTGGCTTATATATTAATATCTTATTCTTGTTGCATTTAATATTGCGTTAGCACAGCTTTTAACATGTTTAACATGCTTCAGAGAGGACTGAGGGTCTTGTGGGGTTGGAGCTCCCAGCTGATGAGGGGCAAGGGGAGGTCCGCTTTGTTCTTTGGTGTGGGTCTTTCTGGTAACGAACTGAATGGCAGGTCGACATATGTCTGGTCAAGCATGTGGTGCCCAAGCAGGTGATGTTTTGGCCACGCGAGATACGCTTGAGACATATGTTGCAAATAGCAACAGTGCAATCTGATGCACATGTCTCAAAAAAGGCCCACACCAAAGAACTTGTGCAGTACTGTTGAGACGCAGCAGCGCCCTGCACAGGCGTAGCTCTGCGATGTAATGCAGTTGGTGTGCTGCCCTTAAGCTGTCCCCTGGAGGGCATCCTGCCTTTTTGGAGATGTGCCTGTGCCTCGTCCTCCTCCTCCTCCTCTTCCTCCTCCTCCTCTCTCCTATCAGGCACCCAGGTAGAGTCAGTGACCTCATCATCCCCTCCCTCCTCATCACTGTCGAAAACCTGGCAGTATGCTGCAGCTGGGGGAACATGACTGCCAGATTGCTGTCCCTCTCGGGCACCCGCTCTCTCTGGACTCACATCAATGCCTTCCTCTATCTGTGTTCCGTCATCAGAGCCTTCAAAACGCTGCGCATCTTCATGTAGCATGTACCCAACACTGTGTTGAAACAGTTCGGGGGACTCCTCAGGAGGACATGGTGGGACTAGGGAAGGATTGTGTGATGAGGAGGATGAGGACGGCTTGGTCATCCACTCTACTCATTTCTCTGCATGTTGAGGCTCAACACGGCCAGCTCCCGAAAACATTGACGAGCGTGTCAGACGGCCACGTCCTGAAGAGGATGCACCGTGTCCACCACCAGCGTTGCCTCTAGATGCAGAGCCTGCTTGCACTCGTGACTCTCTGCCTTTCTTTGTTGTCCTTCCAGACATTTTAATAGCCTGCACAGGACAAAATCAGAAATAAAGAGCACCTGTCCAGTAAGAGCAACTGCGTTTATGGGCAAAAACACAGCAAACGTGCAGTAAGATCGACTGCGTTTATGGGCAAAAACACAGCAAATGTATAGTAAGATCGACTGAGTTTATGGGCAAAAACACAGCAAACGTATAGTAAGATTGACTGAGTTTATGGGCAAAAACACAGCAAACGTGCAGTATGATCGACTGCGTTTATGGGCAAAAACACAGCAAACGTATAGTAAGATCGACTGAGTTTATGGGCAAAAACACAGCAAACGTGCAGTATGATCGATTGCATTTATGGGCAAAAACACAGCCAACGTATAGTAAGATTGACTGAGTTTATGGGCAAAACCACAGCAAACGTGTAGTATGATCGACTGCGTTTATAGGCAAAAACAGCAAACGTATAGTAAGATCGACTGAGTTTATGGGCAAAAACACAGCAAACATGCAGTATGAACGACTGCGTTTATGGGCAAAAACACAGCAAACATGCAGTATGATCGACTGCGTTTATGGGCAAAAACACAGCAAACTTATAGTAAGATCGACTGAGTTTATGGGCAAAAACACAGCAAACGTGCAGTATGATCGACTGCGTTTATGGGCAAAAACACAGCAAACGTATAGTAAGATCGACTGAGTTTATGGGCAAAACACAGCAAACGTATAGTAAGATTGACTGCGTTTATGGGCAAAAACACAGCAAACGTGCAGTATGATCGACTGCGTTTATGGGCAAAAACACAGCAAACGTAAAGTAAGATCGACTGAGTTTATGGGCAAAAACACAGCAAACGTGCAGTATGATCGACTGCATTTATGGGCAAAAACACAGCCAACGTATAGTAAGATCGACTGAGTTTATGGGCAAAACCACAGCAAACGTGTAGTATGATCGACTGCGTTTATAGGCAAAAACAGCAAACGTATAGTAAGATCGACTGAGTTTATGGGCAAAAACACAGCAAACATGCAGTATGAACGACTGCGTTTATGGGCAAAAACACAGCAAACATGCAGTATGATCGACTGCGTTTATGGGCAAAAACACAGCAAACTTATAGTAAGATCGACTGAGTTTATGGGCAAAAACACAGCAAACGTGCAGTATGATCGACTGCGTTTATGGGCAAAAACACAGCAAACGTATAGTAAGATCGACTGAGTTTATGGGCAAAAACACAGCAAACGTGCAGTATGATCGACTGCGTTTATGGGCAAAAACAGCAAACGTATAGTAAGATCAACTGAGTTTATGGCCAAAAACACAGCAAATGTGCAGTATGATCGACTGCGTTTATGGGCCAAAAACACAGCAAACATATAGTAAGATCGACTGAGTTTATGGGCAAAAACACAGCAAACGTGCAATATGATCGACTGCATTTATGGGCAAAAACAGCAAACGTATAGTAGGATAGACTGAGTTTATGGCCAAAAACACAGCACACGTGCTTTAACAGCGACTGCGTTTATGTGCAAATAAATAACACACATGCAGTAACAGCTAATGCGTGTATGTGCAATTATATAGCACACATGTCATGCAGCAACAGCAACTGCGTGTATGTGTGCAATTAAATAGCACACGTCCACTAACACTGAGTACTATGTTTAAGTTAAAACTAAACTGCATGCAGGCAAAACAACACGTTAGAGCACTGCAGCTAGCACAAAGAAATTGCCTAACAATAGGAATAGCTGATCTAGCTAAGCTATACAGTGTATAAATATATGTACAACGCTAGGATGTATATATATCCTCTACACACTGCAAATTTAACTATACTGACTAGCCTTCCTGCTCTATCTATCTATCTATCTATCTAGTAGAAAAGACACTGTGGGCCAGATTCACAAAAGAGATACGACGGCGTATCTCTGAGATACGATTGTTGTATCTATGCGGCTGACGTGCAGTATGTTCGACTGCGTTTATGGGCAAAAACACAGCAAACTTATAGTATGATCGACTGAGTTTATGGGCGAAAACACAGCAAACGTGCAGTATGATCGACTGTGTTTATGGGCAAAAACAGCAAACGTATAATATGATCGACTGAGTTTATGGGCAAAAACACAGCAAACGTGCAGTATGATCGACTGCGTTTATGGGCAAAAACAGCAAACGTATAGTAAGATGGACTGAGTTTATGGGCAAAAACACAGCAAACGTGCAGTATGATCGACTGCGTTTATGGGCAAAAACACGGCAAACGCGCAGTAAGATCGACTGCGTTTTTTGGGCAAAAACACAGCAAATGTATAGTAAGATCGACTGAGTTTATGGACAAAAACACAGCACACGTGCTTTAACAGCGACTGTGTTTATGTGCAAATAAATAACACATGTGCAGTAACAGCTAATGCGTGTATGTGCAATTATATAACACACATGTCATGCAGCAACAGCAACTGCGTGTATGTGTGCAATTAAATAGCACACGTCCACTAACACTGAGTACTATGTTTAAGTTAAAACTAAACTGCATGCAGGCAAAACAACACGTTAGAGCACTGCAGCTAGCACAAAGAAATTGCCTAACAATAGGAATAGCTGATCTAGCTAAGCTATACAGTGTATAAATATATGTACAACGCTAGGATGTATATATATCCTCTACACACTGCAAATTTAACTATACTGACTAGCCTTCCTGCTCTATCTATCTATCTATCTATCTATCTATCTATCTATCTATCTATCTATCTATCTAGTAGAAAAGACACTGTGGGCCAGATTCACAAAAGATATACGACGGCGTATCTCTGAGATACGATTGTTGTATCTATGCGGCTGACGTGCAGTATGATCGACTGCGTTTATGGGCAAAAACACAGCAAACTTATAGTATGATCGACTGAGTTTATGGGCGAAAACACAGCAAACGTGCAGTATGATCGAGCAAACGTATAATATGATCGACTGAGTTTATGGGCAAAAACACAGCAAACGTGCAGTATGATCGACTGCGTTTATGGGCAAAAACAGCAAACGTATAGTAAGATGGACTGAGTTTATGGGCAAAAACACAGCAAACGTGCAGTATGATCGACTGCGTTTATGGGCAAAAACACGGCAAACGCGCAGTAAGATCGACTGCGTTTTTTGGGCAAAAACACAGCAAATGTATAGTAAGATCGACTGAGTTTATGGACAAAAACACAGCACACGTGCTTTAACAGCGACTGTGTTTATGTGCAAATAAATAACACATGTGCAGTAACAGCTAATGCGTGTATGTGCAATTATATAACACACATGTCATGCAGCAACAGCAACTGCGTGTATGTGTGCAATTAAATAGCACACGTCCACTAACACTGAGTACTATGTTTAAGTTAAAACTAAACTGCATGCAGGCAAAACAACACGTTAGAGCACTGCAGCTAGCACAAAGAAATTGCCTAACAATAGGAATAGCTGATCTAGCTAAGCTATACAGTGTATAAATATATGTACAACGCTAGGATGTATATATATCCTCTACACACTGCAAATTTAACTATACTGACTAGCCTTCCTGCTCTATCTATCTATCTATCTATCTATCTATCTATCTATCTATCTATCTATCTATCTAGTAGAAAAGACACTGTGGGCCAGATTCACAAAAGATATACGACGGCGTATCTCTGAGATACGATTGTTGTATCTATGCGGCTGACGTGCAGTATGATCGACTGCGTTTATGGGCAAAAACACAGCAAACTTATAGTATGATCGACTGAGTTTATGGGCGAAAACACAGCAAACGTGCAGTATGATCGACTGAGTTTATGGGCAAAAACACAGCAAACGTGCAGTATGATCGACTGCATTTATGGGCAAAAACACAGCCAACGTATAGTAAGATCGACTGAGTTTATGGGCAAAACCACAGCAAACGTGTAGTATGATCGACTGCATTTATAGGCAAAAACAGCAAACGTATAGTAAGATCGACTGAGTTTATGGGCAAAAACACAGCAAACATGCAGTATGAACGACTGCGTTTATGGGCAAAAACACAGCAAACATGCAGTATGATCGACTGCGTTTATGGGCAAAAACACAGCAAACTTATAGTAAGATCGACTGAGTTTATGGGCAAAAACACAGCAAACGTGCAGTATGATCGACTGCGTTTATGGGCAAAAACACAGCAAACGTATAGTAAGATCGACTGAGTTTATGGGCAAAAACACAGCAAACGTGCAGTATGATCGACTGCGTTTATGGGCAAAAACAGCAAACGTATAGTAAGATCAACTGAGTTTATGGCCAAAAACACAGCAAATGTGCAGTATGATCGACTGCGTTTATGGGCCAAAAACACAGCAAACATATAGTAAGATCGACTGAGTTTATGGGCAAAAACACAGCAAACGTGCAGTATGATCGACTGCATTTATGGGCAAAAACAGCAAACGTATAGTAGGATAGACTGAGTTTATGGCCAAAAACACAGCACACGTGCTTTAACAGCGACTGCGTTTATGTGCAAATAAATAACACACATGCAGTAACAGCTAATGCGTGTATGTGCAATTATATAGCACACATGTCATGCAGCAACAGCAACTGCGTGTATGTGTGCAATTAAATAGCACACGTCCACTAACACTGAGTACTATGTTTAAGTTAAAACTAAACTGCATGCAGGCAAAACAACACGTTAGAGCACTGCAGCTAGCACAAAGAAATTGCCTAACAATAGGAATAGCTGATCTAGCTAAGCTATACAGTGTATAAATATATGTACAACGCTAGGATGTATATATATCCTCTACACACTGCAAATTTAACTATACTGACTAGCCTTCCTGCTCTATCTATCTATCTATCTATCTAGTAGAAAAGACACTGTGGGCCAGATTCACAAAAGAGATACGACGGCGTATCTCTGAGATACGATTGTTGTATCTATGCGGCTGACGTGCAGTATGTTCGACTGCGTTTATGGGCAAAAACACAGCAAACTTATAGTATGATCAACTGAGTTTATGGGCGAAAACACAGCAAACGTGCAGTATGATCGACTGTGTTTATGGGCAAAAACAGCAAACGTATAATATGATCGACTGAGTTTATGGGCAAAAACACAGCAAACGTGCAGTATGATCGACTGCGTTTATGGGCAAAAACAGCAAACGTATAGTAAGATGGACTGAGTTTATGGGCAAAAACACAGCAAACGTGCAGTATGATCGACTGCGTTTATGGGCAAAAACACGGCAAACGCGCAGTAAGATCGACTGCGTTTTTTGGGCAAAAACACAGCAAATGTATAGTAAGATCGACTGAGTTTATGGACAAAAACACAGCACACGTGCTTTAACAGCGACTGTGTTTATGTGCAAATAAATAACACATGTGCAGTAACAGCTAATGCGTGTATGTGCAATTATATAACACACATGTCATGCAGCAACAGCAACTGCGTGTATGTGTGCAATTAAATAGCACACGTCCACTAACACTGAGTACTATGTTTAAGTTAAAACTAAACTGCATGCAGGCAAAACAACACGTTAGAGCACTGCAGCTAGCACAAAGAAATTGCCTAACAATAGGAATAGCTGATCTAGCTAAGCTATACAGTGTATAAATATATGTACAACGCTAGGATGTATATATATCCTCTACACACTGCAAATTTAACTATACTGACTAGCCTTCCTGCTCTATCTATCTATCTATCTATCTATCTATCTATCTATCTATCTATCTATCTATCTATCTATCTATCTATCTAGTAGAAAAGACACTGTGGGCCAGATTCACAAAAGATATACGACGGCGTATCTCTGAGATACGATTGTTGTATATATGCGGCTGACGTGCAGTATGATCGACTGCGTTTATGGGCAAAAACACAGCAAACTTATAGTATGATCGACTGAGTTTATGGGCGAAAACACAGCAAACGTGCAGTATGATCGACTGTGTTTATGGGCAAAAACAGCAAACGTATAATATGATCGACTGAGTTTATGGCCAAAAACACAGCAAACGTGCAGTATGATCGACTACGTTTATGGGCAAAAACAGCAAATGTATAGTAAGATGGACTGAGTTTATGGGCAAAAACACAGCAAACGTGCAGTATGATCAACTGTGTTTATGGGCAAAAACACGGCAAACGTGCAGTAAGATCGACTGCGTTTATGGGCAAAAACACAGCAAACGTATAGTAATATCGACTGAGTTTATGGCCAAAAACACAGCACACGTGCTTTAACAGCGACTGCGTTTATGTGCAAATAAATAACACACGTGCAGTAACAGCTAATGCGTGTATGTGCAATTATATAGCACACATGTCATGCAGTAACAGCAACTGCGTGTATGTGTGCAATTAAATAGCACACGCCCACTAACACTGAGTACTATGTTTAAGTTAAAACTAAACTGCATGCAGGCAATACAACACGTTAGAGCACTGCAGCTAGCACAAAGAAATTGCCTAACAATAGGAATAGCTGATCTAGCTAAGCTATACAGTGTATAAATATATGTACAATGCTAGGATATATATATATCCTCTACACACTGCAAATTTAACTATACTGACAAGCCTTCCTGCTCTATCTATCTATCTATCTATCTATCTATCTATCTATCTATCTATCTATCTATCTAGTAGAAAAGACACTGGCCCAGATTCAAGAAGCAATTGCGCCTGGCGTTACGAATGCTCCTGATTCAGGAACATTGTAACGCCAACTGCAGCCTAAAATCTGCGTGGCATAAGGCTCTTATGCCACGCATTTTTTAGGCTGCATTCTTGCGATGACCGCTAGGGGGCGCTCCCATTGTGCTCAGTGTATAGTATGCAAATTGCATACTAACACCGATTCACAATGTTGCGCGAGCCCTGCGTATGCAAGTTACGTCGTTTCCGTACGGCGTGTTTAGCGTAAGGCTGCCCCTTCTAATAGTAGGGGCAGCCAATGCTAAAGTATACCCGTCATTCCCGCGTCGCGAAATTTGAATTTCACGTCGTTTGCGTAAGTGATTCGTGAATGGCGCTGGACGCCATTCACGTTCACTTGGAAGCAAATGACGTCCTTGCGACGTCATTTGCCGCAATGCACGTCGGGAAAGTTTCCCGACGGAGCATGCGCTCTACGCTCGGCGTGGGAGCGCGCCTAATTTAAATGATTCCCGCCCCCTACGGGATCATTTAAATTGCGTGCTCTAGCGTCGGTCAATTTTGCCGGCGCGCCCGCGCAATTCACGGAGCTTCTGCTCCGTGAATCAAGGGCAGCAGAGCAAATTTGCGGGGGCGCAGGGCAAAATCGTTGCCCTGCGCCTCCGTAAATAATGCGCAAATCTCTTTGAATCCGGGCCACTGTGGGCCAGATTCACAAAAGAGATACGACGGCGTATCTCTGAGATATGATTGTCGTATCTATGCGGCTGATTCATAGAATCAGTTACGCATAGATAGCCCTAAGATCCGACAGGTGTAATTGACTTTGTGGTCAGCGTAGAATATGCAAATGACTAGTTACGACGATTCACGAACGTACGCTTTACCCGTCGCTCTAAATTTACGTTGTTTCCGTCGAGATACGCCGCGTAAAACGAAGGCTGCCCTCTAGGTGGCCTAGCCAATGTTAAGTATGGCCGTCGTTCCCGCGTCGAAATTTTAAAATTCACGTCGTTTGCGTAAGTCGTCCGTGAATGGCGCTGGACGCCATTTACGTTAACGTCGAAACCAATGACGTCCTTGCGACGTAATTTAGCGCAATGTACGTCGGGTAATTTGACGGATGGAGCATGCACAGTACGTTCGGCGCGGGAACGCGCCTAATTTAAATGGTGCCCGCCCCATTTGAATTAGGCGGGCTTGCGCCGAGCGGATTTACGTTACACCGCCGCAATTTCTGTGAATCTGGCCCTGTGTCTTTATCTATCTCTCTCTCTAACTGACTGTCTGACTTGTCTTTAACAAAGCCGGAACACACTACACGAGGCCGCCTTGCAGGCAGCCTTATATAGTGTGGGGCGTGTACTAAACCCCCTGAGCCATAATTGGCCAAAGCCACCCTGGCTTTGGCCAATTATTGTTCTTCGTTTTTTGCGCCTTGTGATTAGCCAAGCATGCAGGGTCATGGTGCATGCTTGACCAATCATCAGCGCGCAATGCCGCAGTGAATTTAGGGTCCGATGCACGTCACTCGAATTTGGCGCGAACGACCCGTTTTGTTCGAAATTCGTCGAACGTACGAACAGACGATGTTTGAGTCGAACATACGTTCGAGTCGAACACAAAGCTCATCCCTAGAGGGGAGGTAGTGGAGGGCAGTATGATCGGAGGGGTTTGCAGTGGAAGGCAGTATGATGGGAGGGTAGGCAGTGGAGGGCAGTATGATGGGCTTGAGGGCGGTATGATGGGAGGGGAGTAGTGGAGGGCAGTATAATGTAAATGGGAGGGGTGGCAGTATAATGGGAGGGGGCAATGGAGGGCAGTATAATGTAAATGGAATGGGGCAGTATAATGGGAGGAGGGTTGGTGGAGGGCAGTATGATGGGAGGGGTGGTAGTGGAGGGCAGTATGATGGGAAGGGTGGTAGTGGAGGGCAGTATAATGGGAGGGGGATTAGTGGAGGGCAGTATTATGGGAGGGGGGTTAGTGGAGGGCAGTATGATGGGAAGGGGGTGAGTGGAGGGCAGTATGATGGGAGGGGGGATAGTGGAGGGCAGTATGATGGGAAAGGGTTAGTGGAGGGCAGTATAATGGGAGGGGTGGTAGGGGAGGGCAGTAAGATGGTAGGGGTGGTAGTGGAGGGCAGTATGATGGGAGGGGTGGTAGTGGAGGGCAGTATGATGGGAGGGGTGGTAGTGGAGGGCAGTATAATGGAAGGGGTGGTAGTGGAGGGCAGTATGATGGGAGGGGTGGTAGTGGAGTGCAGTATAATGGGAGGGGTGGTGGTGGAGGGCAGTATGATGGGAGGGGGGTTAGTGGAGGGCAGTATGATGGGTGGGGTGGTAGTGGAGGGCAGAATAATGCAAGGGGTGGTAGTGGAGGGCAGTATGATGGGAAGGGGGTTAGTGGAGGGCAGTATGATGGGAGGGGTGGTAGTGGAGGGCAGTATAATTGGAGGGGTGTTAGTGGAGAGCAGTATAATGTGGGGGTAGTGGAAGGCAGTATGGGGGAACTGTACAGCATGACTGAAGGAGAGCAGTGTATGGGAGGGAGCAGAGTGACCATGAGCTACTCAGGGTAGTGCAGGGAGCATTTATCCTACCTTTTTTCCAGGCAGGAACAGCCTTCACCTTCGGGGAAGACCCAGAGTTGGGGTTGTGGAGTCAGGGGCGGAGCTTAGGCGAGAGGAGGAGGAATCCTCCGGCTCGCTTCGAATGTTGGGGCTCCACTCTCGTCGTCGTGATGTCACCAGGCAGGCAGCAGTGACTGCACACATAGCAAGGGGCGGTGCCAGAGCGTCTGTGGTGCTCAAGGCCCCGCCCACCCGCGGCCAGATCCTCCATTGAGAAAATGCAGCACTGGCACTGCTGCACTGTGCGCGCAGCGCGCTGGTGACAGACTGTGTGTGGGGGGGCTTTCAGCGCCAATGTGCCGATTTGCGGGCAGCACGCGGGCTAAATGGCAGCTCTGCTTTGGGCCCCAAACAGTGACAGGGCCCTGGGCAGCTTCCCCATTTGCCCTGTGGTAAAGATGGCCCTGATTGAATGGATGCAACAGCTGTGCATCCCTGTGGCGGTAAAAGACCACCCTGCATGGGAGACACATCTATGCACCCCGTGTGAATGGGCCCTTATGGATTATGCAGGAGGGACCTGTCTTAGTGAAGCCTCAGAGATTTAGGGTTTGGTGTTCTCTTTGCTATTAACATGTGTGATGTAATCATGCCAAGACTAATAGAGCTCTCTAAGGGCCTAAGAAAGAAGGTTGTAAATGCCCATGAGTCTGGTAAGGAATTTAAAAGGATTGCCAAATTATTTATAAATTAATGATTCTGCTGTAAGGAAAATTATTTACAAGTAGTGCTGAATGGTTCAGGACTAGCTGTCTGTCCCAGTAAATTTAGCTCAAGAGCAGACTGTTTGGTCAGTGGTGTATTTTGGTTTTGTTATGCCCTAGACAAGACTAAAATCAGGCGCCCCCCATCTAAATTTGTCCCACCCTTTCCTTCTCAAGTGGCAGGGTCTCTGGTGGAAGACTATGGGTGATAGTGTGTCTTTGGAGGACTACCCCCCCTGCTAGCCTGACACAGTGTCCTCTGGTCGCTCCAACCAGGTCGTAGCTGTGACTTCCCCCCTCCCTCTTCTCTGTGTTCCGGCGGTCGCTGCTTCTCCTCCCCGCCAATCGGGTCTTCGGACTCTCAGCCAATTCGGGTCTTAGGGCTCCCATCCAATTGAGTGTCAGGACCCGCTTCCTGATTGGCTGGGAGGAGAAACAGGAAGACATTACATAGTTACATAGTAGGTGAGGTTGAAAAAAGACACAAGTCCATCAGGTCCAACCTATGTGTGTGATTATATAGAATTTTAATTTGCTAATGTCACACAACTGGGTGGCCTATGCGCCCCGAGCCCATCCTTTTTAAGCCAATATAAGCCTCAGGCTCTAATAATGTGCTAAAAAATAAAGATTGAAATCCATGCATCTGGCGCCTTGCATGTAGATTAGGGGTCGGGCACATGAATCAGAGGGGCGGCACCCCTAATGGATGGGCCGCCATGTAGATCCATCCAGAAGAAGCCAATCAGTTTGTGTATAAGAAACATACTGAGAGGGGTGAAAAGCAGAGTGACAGAGAGATGAGCTCATCAGTTTGCTTCTTCTCCTTGACTGTCCAGTCACAGGGTGAGGATAAGGTGGAGACCTGTAAGTGAAAGTGAAACTGCAGCAGGTAAAGATCAGGGCCCTTCCTGAAAAACAGAACTGAACTGTGGGACAGAGCTTTGTAAATCACTAGATTTACTGGATAAACATAAATACAATGCTTTGTAACAGCTACCTTATATGTATTTTATCTTTGTATTTAGTAATTTTTTTTTCATATCTGTTGAGTTCAGATTTCATATCTGTTGAATGTGCCTGAAAAATCATTAGTACTACAATTTCTTTTGTCAGGTAACAACACAAAGATATAAGCTCTGAATTTTCTTCAGTGTTGCCATTCTGTTTAACCAGTTCCGGACTGCCCCACGCAGATATACTGTGGCAGGGCGGCCATCCTGCGTGAAATCACATACCTGTATTTGATTTAATGAACATGTCTGGGGCATATGCGGCACTGCAACCCTTCTGTAATTGGACACAGCGGGAGCAAATCAGCTAGTCCGGTAGATGCGATGTCCGCCGGTACCCGCCGATCGCTGTTCTGCCAGAGGGGAAAATGGAGATCTTGTGTTTCTGCTAAGCAGAAACACAGATCTATGTTTTTCCCAGTCAAAGCACCCCCCCCCCACAGTTAGAAAGCACCTCCCTAGGGACACATCCTTTAATCGCCTCCTTCCCTGCCAGTGTCATCACTTTCAAGGCGCTCTCCCTAACGCATAAGTGTATTCACGGAAATGCCCCCCTATATCTATGCGAAAAAATAAAAGCCCATAACCCAAATCGCATTCTGCGATCCACAAATCAAAACCTACTCCAGATACTCAAAGCCGATACAAGTCCAAAGGAGATCGAAGATTTGCAGTCCAATGTTCTCGGCTGTGGAATGCGCTACCAACCACCATCCGACTGGAGTCGGACCACTTGACCTTCAGGAGAAAGATTAAAACCCATCTCTTCTGAGGTCAAGGGGTTCCTTACCCATGAAATGGATACAGCGCCCAGAGGCGATTCAGTTCGCATGTGCTTGCGCTTTATACATTTTTCACTCACTCACTCAGTACAGTGAGAGTGCATATTTTTTAGCACTGATCACTGTATTAGTGTCACTTGTCCCCAAAAAGTGTCAGCTAGGTACCACCCAGGTCCCTTAATAAGGTCAAGATACGATGGGACAGTCTTTTTGATTTTTAGCCCCAGAAGAAGATCAAAAACTCCCCACGGACCGACCGACCACAAAAAGTGACGTGGGACAGCTATCGGAAATATTTGGAAGTGATACAATAGTTTTGGGAAAACGTCCATCTTTAAGATACTATACCTACCAAGCCAGGAAAAATAATTTTGGTGTCAACGCTTGAGGTCTAGACGTAGAGAGGCAAGCCAGGGAGAGAATGTTACTTCTGCCACATAAATAATTAAATTTAAACAGCCTCAGGATGTAAATTGTCATACTTATAAAGTAATCATACCATTCGCAAACAGATGAACTCTGTTTGGGGGAGTTTGCGTCGTAAACCAGCGTCGGATATGCAAATTAGGAGTTACGGCGATCCACGACGGTTTTTCACATTCGCTACGTCGCCGCTAGTCTAGTTTCCCGTAGCAAAGTTAGTCGTCGTTTTGGGTGCCTTAACTTTAGTCAGCAAACGTATTGCTGTCTAAAGTATGGCCGTCGTTCCCGCGTCGAAATTTAAAATTTCACGTCGTTTGCGTAACACGTCCGGGAATACGGAAGTACGCTACGCGCGTCGCCGTTCGAAAAAATGACGTCACTTCGCGCAAAGCGCGGCGGGAGTTCCGAAACGAAGCATGCGCAGTAGGTCCAGCGCGGGAGCACGCCTAATTTAAATGTTACCCGCCCATTCGATTTGGACCGCCTTGCGCCGGACGTATTTACGATACACCGGCGCAAGTTTCCAGGTAAGTGCTTTGTGGATCGGGCACTAAAACTGAAAACTTGCGGCGGTGTAACGTAAATGGCTTACGTTACACCGGCGCTATTGTACCTGAATCTGGCCCAAAGTCTCTGATGGGAATTCCAGGAGGTAGTGACTTGGTATTATCTGATGAAACATAATACATTGACTGTTCTTTGCCTGGACAATAAAAGACTATTCATTTGTTTTCTGTTTCATTGCCACACCATTGACTTTTTTCATAAATGACAAGAAAATAAAAAATATATTTTATTTTGTTTCTTCTTTCAGGATTATTCACTGCTAGATATGTCCTTCCTGTTTAGATGGATCTACAGTGGTTTCAACAGTGTGCTGCAGTTTTTAGGTAAGGCTGATCAACAAAATGTCATGTTATGTGTATAACTAAGATTTACATTCCATTAAGTGAGAATTGTTTTTTCTGTATTTGTAATAGGTAACTTTTCAGAATAGATACAAGATTCTCTGTTGCTCAATCCAGTGAGGGGAAAAAGGTATTTGATCCCTTACTGATTTTGTACGTTTGCCCACTGACAAAGATATGATCAGTCTATAATTTTAATTGGTAGGTTTATTTTAACATTCAGAGACAGAATAACAACAAAAATATCCAGAAAAACGCATATCAAAAAAGTTATAAATTGATTTGCATTTTAATTGGGGTTGCACCGATACCAATACTACCGATATCGGTGCCAATACCAAGCATTTTCCAGAGTACTTGTACTCGGGCAAATGCTCCGATGCCTG
Source organism: Rana temporaria (assembly GCF_905171775.1). Classification (NCBI taxonomy): domain Eukaryota; kingdom Metazoa; phylum Chordata; class Amphibia; order Anura; family Ranidae; genus Rana; species Rana temporaria. Next base: position 299,795,862 of record NC_053491.1, read on the forward strand.
ATCTAATATCTGGGCAGTCAGGGACGATCGGTGCGGTGGTGAGGGGAGTTACAATCACTGATCTCCCTATATACATTTCAATAAAAATTCTGACGGACGCTTCTCCTCCTCTCCCCCCCCCACCCACAGCTTTAAGCTGCTTTATTGAAATCTATACAGCACGATTGTTCCTGACTGTCCCCCATATACTCCTCCAATCCCCCTCCGTGCTCCTCTGATCCCCCTCCATGCTCCGATCCCTCTTCATGCTCCGGTCCCCCTCCGATCCCCCTCCATGCTATGGTTCCCCTTCGTGCTCCTCGGTCCCCTTCCATGCTCTGGTCCCCCACCGTGCTCCTCGCCCGTCCCCCCTGTGCTCCTTGGTTCCCCTATTTACCCCTCAGTCCCCCTTCATGCTTCTCGGTCCCCCTCTGCACTCTGGTCCCCCTCCATGCTCTGATCCCCCTCTGTGCTCTTCAGACCCCTCTGTGCTCCTCGGTCCCCCTCCGTGTCCCCCGCCCCCTCTCTCAAGATGGAGAGCGGAGGAAGGAGCCAGTAAATATGTAATTTACCGGCTCCTTCCTTTTCCAAATAAACATAACTGTCACTGAGTATCTGTTAAAACCCCTGCTACTGTATATCACCAAAGCCACCCCCAAAAGGGCAACAAAAAAAGAATTGTATCAAATAAATATTGAAAAAGTTAAATTGTAAAAATAATAAAAAACAAAAATAAAAAACACACTGACACCATCCACTCCCTGCCTCCCCCCCCCCAAAAAAAAGGAAAGCATTATAAAAAAAAAAACATGTAAAAAAAATCTAAAATAAAAACGACCGACACAGTCCACGCGTCATCAGTGCTGCATATTAGTGCCACTGTCACATGACACTAACCACTAGACAACCAGCCGCAAACGTACAAAATCAGCAGGGGATCAAATACTTTTTCCCTCACTGCAGCACATAATTTATATTTAGGTACATTTGTGGCCTTATTTGATAAAGTTATGCAAAGCGCAGTAGAAATGTGTAAAATGCAATACCGTATTTGCCGGCGTATAAGACGACTGGGCGTATAAGACGACCCCCTAATTTTCTAGGAAAAATGTTGGTTTTGGGATATACTTGCCATATAAGACTACCCCCTTCCTACTAGTCTTTCTGGAAGCTGAGGGGTAGCCAGAACCGCTGACAGAAACAGGCTTTTTCAAATCTCACTGTGCCATTACATTACATTACATGCCTCACTGTGCCATTACATTACATGCCTCACTGTGCCATTACTTTACATTACATGCCTCCCTGTGTCATTACATTACATGCCCCCACTGTGCCATCACTTGCCCCCACTGTGCCTGAACTTGCCCCCACTGTGCTTGAACTTGCCCCCACTGTGCTGTGCCTGAACTTGCCCCCACTGTGCCTGAACTTGCCCCCCACTGTGCCTGAACTTGCCCCCCACTGTGCCTGAACTTGCCCCCCACTGTGCGAACAGTGCCATCACTCACGTTTTGCTGATTTGGCTTCCAGGCCGTGACAGTCTCCGTCTGCTGCGAGCGTCAATGATTTGAAAGCCGCGCCTTCTCCTCAGACTGTCCTGTGATAGGCGGAACACAAATTTTCCCAGCAGCGCCTCTGTTCTGTGTTCCGCCTATCACGGACGTCTTCTCATCTCGTCCGAGGATGAGAAGGCATCTGTGATAGGAGGAATGATTTATATGGAGACCTCTCAGTAAAAAAGAAATAACATAACATAAAAGTACCATCATCCTAACATAATTTGAATAGAAATAAGGTTCATTTGGGACCCAGAGACCCAAAGAGACCAAGGGAGGTGGGTGAGGGCTAGTGGACTATGTCGGTACTAGGTAAATCAGTTATCAAAAGAGTATAGTAAAGGTAAAAAAGTTCAATTTATTAAAACATAAACATAGCATAAGGGAATTGAGGAATACACAGTATTTTAAAATGACAACAATAGTAGTGTAAAACAGATGGATTAGGAGGAACACAGAACAGAGGCGCTGCTGGGAAGATTTGTGTTCCGCCTATCACAGGACACTCTGAGGAGAAGGAGCGGCTTTTAAATCATTGACGCTCACAGCAGACGGAGACGGTCTCCGGCGTATAAGACGACCCCCGCATTTTTTTGCATCCAAAAAGTCGTCTTATACGCCGGAAAATACGGTAACCCAAAATAAGCAATAGAAGAAGGAAAATCACCACTCAAGGTGGGTCTGCTATAGGGTCATACACAGGTGTAGGATTCCAAGGGTGCTGGCAGTGCACTAGGCAAGCATTGGCGTAAAATGAAGGATGGATGGCCGCACTCCAAACCAAACAGGTTGTCTTTATTTAAACGAACAGCAAAAACATACCAGATCACAGCAACAGAAACAGGAGGATAACCGACGTTTCGCACTGACTTAGTGCTTATTTATGGCCCTTGTGATCGGGAGCAGTGTTCACTGTCGTGTCACTGGTAGCCCAGCCCCCCCACAGTTAGAACCACTCCCTAGGACACGCTTAACCCCTTCCTCACCCTTTAGTGGTTAACCCCATTCCTGCCAGTGTCATTTACACAGTAATCAGTGCATTTTTATAGCACTGATCGCTGTATAAAATGGACAAAAAAGCTTAGTTTTCTGCACTCAGATCATTCATCAAGATCCATGCAGATTGGTGGCTATAGAGAAATTTTACTTAATAGTTTAATAATACTGAAATCAGTCTTTAATTAATTATCTTGTGCTCCTACTTGCTGAAGCTCTTCTGATAAATACTAACCTTCATACCTGCGTGATCTATGAGAATAGCTGTCAGAACCTGGGCTTGAACCTGGGACCTCTTCTATGTCTGGCATTGACTTTTCCCACTGAGCTATCTGGGAAGCTGGACAGCTCCCTGCCTGATCTGCTGGACAAACTTATCTGATCCGTTGGACAAACATGCCTTGTGTCTTGATTGCTATTGAACCTTGAACCCCTTGCTCCTCCCATGAACTTCCTATAAAAGCCTTGTCTCAGCACTTCCTCTTTGCCAGGTTATTGTGCCTTCTCAGCCAGTGCCTTGCTATTTGTCTTCCCTGCTGCCATCTGTATTTGCTACCACTCATGAGTGTCCCTTGGCTTGTTCCTTGACTACTCTACTGCCTGATCCCAACCTACAACTACTCGTTACTAACTTTTTTGGCTTGCTTACTGACCACGCTGCTGTTTGACCCTTATCTGCTTATCCGCTACTGGACCCCGGCTTGCTCACATTCTGGTGGGGCAAACCTGAGGAACACGACCTGGTACTAGCTCGCAGCTAAATCCATCTCCACCATCAGGAGCTCTGGTGAACACCAGCTCGTGTCATCTGCCAGAAGTGACTGCCTGTATACCTGTCCTGCAACTGCTATAGCTACTGGTCTTCAAGCCCGATGCCTGATCGTGACAGAATAACCTGGCCAAAACATGGAGGCCGCTATAGCAAATGCTGTGGCTTTTTTTCAGACAGCAAATTGCGAAGCTGCAGGAGTTTGGTGTCACCTTGTCACGATCAAGCCTCAGGCTCGAAGACCAATAGCTACAGTGGTGATCGAAAGGTTGGGCACCCCAGGTAAAAATTTGTATTAATGTGCATAACGAAGCCAAGGAAAGATGGAAAAATCTCCAAAAGGCATCAAATTACAGATTAGACATTCTTATAATATGTCAAAAAAAGTTAGATTTTATTTCCATAATTTACACTTTCAAAATTACAGAAAACAAAAAAATGGCGTCTGCAAAAATTTGGGCACCCTGCAGAATTAATATCTTGCACATTAATACAAATTTTTACCTGGGGTGCCCAAACTTTCGATCCCCACTGTATAGCAGTTGCAGGACTACCACTGACCAGCAAAGGTACACAGGCCTGGCAGATGACACAGGCTCATCTGAGGTGCGAAGTCTAAGTGCTAACCGGTGTTCACCAGAGCTCCTGATGGTGGAGATGGATTTTGCTGCGTGTTAGCACCAGGTCGCGGTCCTCAGGATCGCCTCTCCAGGAGGTGAGCAAGCCGGGGTTCAGTAGCGGATGAACAGGTAAGGATTAAACAGAAGCGTGGTCAGTAAACAAGCCAAAAGGTCGGTAATGAGTATTTGCAGGTTGGGATCAGGCAGAAGCAAAGTAGAGGAACAAGCCAAGGGTCGATAACGAGCAGTAGAAAATATGGACTGCAGCAGGGAAGACAGAGCACAATATTCTGGCAAGGAGGAAGTGCAGAGACATGGCTTATATCAGGAAGTTTGTGGGAGGAGCAAAAAGTTCAAGTCTCAGCTGAAATCAAGGTACAAGGCAGGGTTGTCTAAAGAATCTGACAAGGCGCTGTCCAGCATCTTAGATAGCTCATTGTTAAGGTTCATTGCTAGATACAGCTGAGGCTCCAGGTTCAAGTCAAGGTCCTGACAGTACCCCCCTCCTCCCAGGACGTCCACTGGATGTCTTAGGGCCTCATTTGTGAGGGAACCTCTGGTAGAATTCTCTTGTTAATCTAGGAGCATGAACATTCTGCTCAGGTTCCCAAGAATTTCCTTCTGGCCCGTATCCTTCCTATTGAACCAGATATTGCAATTTGTTCTTATAGATCCTGGAATCAGGAATTTTCTCCATCACATATTCTTCTTCACCCTGTACCTCAACAGGTGAAGGGGGTGGAAGAGTTCTTCCAGAAAAAGTTTTTTCGTGAAAGTAGCGATATGTGAAACACAGGGTTAATCTTCATACTGGCTGGACGTTTTAGGCGAAAGGCTAAGGGTTGATCTGGGCCAAGATCTGGAAAGGTCCCACAAACTTTTGTCCCAACTTTGCAGATGGAAAATTAACCTTCAGATTTTTAGTAGATAACCAAACTTGATCACCCACATGAAAGTTAGGAAGTGCTCTGCAATGTCTATCTACAGCCTTCTTGTAACTTTTCTGAGCTTCCCTCAAAGTCTTGATCAATTTCTCCTGGATCTCCTGTAAAGCAGTTAATCTGTTGGTAACAGCAGGAATTGGAGTTGAGATAGGGAGATCAGGGATAAAAGCTGGATGATGCCAGGTATTTAGGGAAAAAGGGGTCCGAGAGGTGGAGCCATGTTTAGAATTGTTATAAGCAAACTTGGCTGTAGGAAGATAGTCCACCCAGTCATCCTGAAGATAACTAACAAAACATTGAAGGTACTGCTGTAACGTTTGATTGGTCCTCTCGGTCTGACCAGTAGACTGAGGATGAAAAGCAGAAGATAGATTAATTGTTACTCCTAGAGCTGAGCAAAAGCTTTTCCAAAATTTTGAAGTGAACTGTACTCTGTCAGAAACTACATCTTCTGGAATTCCATGTAGTCTAAAGACTTCTCGAACCATCAACTCTGCAGTTTGTTCTGCAGAGGGTAGCCCCTTGGCCGGTATAAAGTAAACCATCATCTGGAGCGTGCAGCATGGGAGGCGTGCACGTTGAGGGAGGGGATTGGTCCGCGCCACACCACGCCGGAGATTAGGATGTCAGCGCAGCGTGAGAGGCTGCAACGCCGTCGGATCGTCCTCCGTCCTCTAGATCCACCCACTTGCGATACGCAGTAATCCTGCGGCAAGCCCCGCTCCCCCACCGCCGTCACCACCAACACCCGGAGCTAGCTCCCGCAAGAAGGAAGTAAGTAGCGTGGGTGCCGAGGGGCTCCTGAAGCACCAAGGAACGGAGCGCATCTCCCTGCACCTACTGGATCCACACCCCCACCACGTGTCCTGGGGTTGCTCAGGTAATATTAACGCAGACCTCCGGGTCTGTAGCAGCTTACACAGAGGCTCTGCATCCTCATCTATATACCTGGATAAAACAACATTGTTCTAATGGAGGGGTAAGAAAGACTTTATTTATGAAATCTAAATCACTGCTTCTTTGAATTGACGGATGATGATGCTTGACAGGTGTATGCTGCTTTGCTTTGGCCAAAATTCACACGCCCTGACTATAACAGATCCTTAGCAGGCTGATACATGGATGATTTATGCTAGATGATCTATTCCGAATGGCTTCAGGGGCTTAAAATTGGAACATACGTCTCTACGGCCTGAGGTGTACTTTTGCGCTCTTTTATGTGCCCATGGATGCGAGGGGAGGGAAGAGCCTAAATTAATGCCTATAATTTTCGATCTATGGTAAAAAAAAAACTGCATAAGAGTTTGTGGCATTAAATTGTATATCGCCTTACGGCTAAGATTGGTATCTCGCCCCCCTCGGTTTGTTCCTCCATAGGTTCCTTTATATGTAGTGAGCAAAAGCCTTCATATAACTTGGGAACTCTGGGGATTTGCGAGAGGGGAGATAGGAGGGTGGAGGGGAGAGTCAGATCTCTCTCTCATATCTCCTTCCCGCGCCCCCTTGATTTGCCCCCGTCTTCTCTTTTCTCTTTTTTTGTCTTTCTTCCTACATGGCCACCTCTAATTTGCATTTTTGAACGGTAACGGTTCCTGTCCGGGTACGATAAATCCCTAAACCTATACAAAACTGGGGAAACGTATTAGAGCAAGAAACAGAGATAATATGAGTACAACTAGGGGGTCTGCCCCTAAGGGCCCTAAGGATAAGGGCCCCACTAGCACCATAAAACAATATCTGACCCAGGAGGTGAGCTCTAAGAGCCCGGCTACTAAAAAAAAAAACTGAAAAGGAGAAGAACATAAAAGGAACTGGAGAATGTAATTCAGCTAAGGCTGATACATCGACATAAGGGGAACAAGACATTAGCCACAGGGAGGAATCAAGATTAGTTACACAAGCATTATCAAAGGAAGAAATGAGTGGCATGCTTGGGAAATTAGAAGAGGTAATAAAAGGGGAAATTGGCGCACTAAGAGCAGATCTAAGCCATCTCCTGACACGGGTGGAGGAGACGGAGGCTAGGTCTGATCAACAAGCAAAATAATTAAACCTGTTAAAGGAGCAGTTTCTTATAATAAAACAGGACCAGAGGAGGCTACAATATCGGTTAGAGGATCAGGAAAACCGTAATAGAAGGAAAAACTTAAGAATACACTCAGTCAAAGAAGAAAGAGGGGAAAATTTGAGGGATATGGTTAATACCCTTTTTCTACCCATCTTGGAAAACAACACTGAGGATCACCTCAAAATTGAGCGTGTATATCACATAGGAAGGGCGAAAAGCCGAGAGAGAGAGTGGCCAAGAGACATAATAGTCAGATTCAGATTCTTTGAAGATAAAGCCGAAATATGGTCATGCTTGAGAAGGAAAGCACCTTTGAGCTATAAGGGAATAGAAATTCAGATTTTTACAGACCTGGCACGGGAAACCTTGGCCCCAAGGAGACATTTGAAACCACTTTTGGTACAGATGCGGTTATTGGGGATTGAATATCAATTGGGCTTCCCGGCTTGCCTCATTGGAAAGAAAGATGGAGTTTCGGCCAGATTAACATTCCCGAAAGATCTTGAAGGTTTTTGTCATAAACTAGGCATTCCGGCATTAGAACTGCCGGAATGGATAGAATAGGATGCAGTGACCTGAAGGGGTAGGAGTGGGGGGGTGAGGGTGGGTGGTGGGATCGGGGGGGGGGTGGAGGAGGAAGGAGAAATGGGGGGATTTGAGATCAACCTCCTTGGCCCCGGAACTTTCCATCTTAAGGGGAACTGTTGGGGGGGGGTGGCGCAGTCTAAAGCCTACCTCAGGTCAAGAGAACCAGTGGAAAATGAGAAAAGAGACCATCCACGGTTCAGAGGCTAGGTCGAGGCCTAACAAGGGGGGGGGAGGGGGGTGGGGAAGGGTTGGAAGGGGGCTCTCAGGGACTCTAGAAGTAAACAAAGGTCAACTGCAGAATAGGACGTTATGGCTGAGATAAAGTTTTTGTCATATAATGTCAAGGGGCTAAATTCTGCAGGAAAAAGACACAAGATCCTAGAAGAGATAAAACGATATAGAGCGAATGTGGTCTTCCTGCAGGAGTCCCATTTGACATTAAACTTGAATGTTAAACTGTATTCTCCCATGTTCTCAACCTGGTACTATGGGGATTCTATATCCAAACGCGCTAGGGGCGTGGCGATTGGGTTTTCAAGAGGGACAGGTTTTGCCCTTGAGGCAAGATTGACGCATCCGGAATGAAGGTATCTGTTCCTGAAAGGGAGGCTAGGGAACTCGGTATATACACTAGCAAATGTCTATGCCCCCAATATAAACTTAATTACATATGTAGAGAGAATACTTGGAAAGTTAAAAATTTTTGCGGAGGGCCACACGATTCTGATGGGAGATCTTAACCTGTGTATAAACCCAAGTGTGGACAGTACGTCCCGTGTGAAGGAGACAAGTAACGCACAGCTTAAAAAATTAAAACGTAAGATGCAGGACTGTCAGCTATTAGATGTGTGGAGGGTTCAACACCCAAATACACTAGATTACACGTTCTTCTCTCCTCCTCACGGAACATACTCCAGGTTAGACTACATAATGGTCGATCACAGCCTATTAGAAAATGTCACTGGAACTGAGATCGAAATTATGTCCATATCAGATCATGCTCCGATAACGATGAAAATCAAGACAGCAGCACAAATGAAACAACATCCCCCCTGGCATTTAAATGAAGACCTGATAAGAGATGAAGAAAGGGTCGGAAGGATGGAAGAGGAACTCAAACTATTTTTTATAGTAAACGATACAGAAGGGATTTCAAGTGCCACCCTCTGGGAGACGCATAAAGCGTATATCAGAGGAATACTAATTTCTGAGGGAGAAAAAAAAGAGAGTACGAGGAAGGTAAATGCCTTGGTTAAAGAAATAGTGCACTTGGAACAAAAACATAAAGAACGAGTATCTAAAGAGACGTATCTTAATTTAACGCTAAAGAGAGATGAACTCAAGGAGATCCTAGAACAAAACGTAATTTTTTTTTAATAGTATTGCCAGAGAGAGATATCTTTGGGGAAACAAACCCAGTAAACATCTCGCTAAAATGGTTCAAAAAAAGAAAAAGAGAAATGATATTGAGAAAATCAAAAGGAAAAATGGGGAGTTGGTATACACCAATAAGAAGATTGCAGAAACATTCAAAAACTATTATGAAGAGGTCTATACGATCAGGAGAGGCAGGAAAGAGGCAAAAACCCGAGACTTCTTAGCAAAGGCAGGACTCTCGAAGATTGGGGACATTGATAGATTAAGCCTTGACAGACCGATAGCAGAAGAGGAAGTTTAAAAAGCTCTGAAAAATACAGCTATCGGGAAAAGCCCAGGTCCCGATGGGTTTACTGTACTTTATTACAAAAAAAATTCTAAGATCCTAATACCAAAATTATGTAAATATTTCAACGGCCTCGGATCAGAGTTTGAAATGAGTAAGGATGCTCTCGCAGCCGCAATAACTTTAATTTTAAAAGAAGGGAAGGACGGCTCACTCTGCTCAGGATATAGACCAATCTCGTTATTAAATACGGACATAAAACTCTTAAATAAAATTTTAGCTGAGAGATTAAAAGAGGTCATACACATATTGGTCCATCCTGATCAGGTAGGATTCGTCCCTGATAGAGAAGGTAAAGACAACGGGATAAGAGCACTTCTTTTACTCCAGAAAATAAAGAAGAATGGGTCTCCAGGTCTATTCCTGTCAGTGGATGCTGAAAAAGCATTTGACAGGGTAGACTGGGGACTCATGATGCAAACCCTTGAAGTTATGGGATTAGGGCAGAGGTTGATGAGATGGATTCAAACACTCTACCACAACCCCTGGGCAAAAATCAAAATCAATGGCACACTCTCGGAGTCCTTCGAAATGAAGAATGGGACAAGGCAGGGGTGTCCTCTTTCTCCCCTTCTTTTTATCCTGTCCCTGGAACCGTTGCTAGCCACGATTCGCAAAGATCCAGACATCAACAGGGTCAAAGTGGAGGGGCAAGAACATAAATTATCGGCCTTTGCCGACGATACTCTATTCTATGTGTCCAACCCTTTAAATACAATCCCCAAGTTGACTAAGGTATTACTACAATATGGCGACATCTCAAACTTCAAGATAAATGTAACAAAATCCGAAATTCTAAATATAAATTTAAATAAAAAGGAAGAGGGGGGCGCATGCGCGAGGCTCACGATGGTGGACGCGTTCCCTTAGAGCTCCGCACTCCCCGCCACTACATCGGGACTTGTATAGCAATCTGAACCGTGCAGCAACCCTGCTTTTTCGGGCAGTCTACCCCTGATAGCCGCCTGCTTCACCCGGGATGGTTCTGACCGGCCACCGCGGTAAACCGAAGCCCAAGCTGATCAAGGAAGCTCTGGCCCGCGCCTCGTCCAAGATGGCGGCGAAGACCCTGGCTAAACAACAGGCCGCCTCCCCGGTCAGGTCCGTACAGGCAGACAGCGACGGAGGATGGCGATGGATTTCATACTGGCAGCTCCCCTACTCTTCCGTCATCGGGTATGTCGCAAAATGACTTTCTTAAGCACATGGAGTCCATGCTCCACAAGGCCCTTAAGACTACCTCCGACCAGATAACCAACAGGCTGTCACGGGAGATTAGAGAGCTCGGCCAGCGCACTGCGGACCTAGAGACTAGGGTGGATGACATGGAACTGACCCTCCAAGAACAGGCCCAGGAGCAGGCGGCTCTCCGTGAAGAAAATGCCACCCTCCTCTCACGCTTAGAGGACGCGGAGAACCGCTCTCGCAGGTCTAATTTACGTATTCGAGGTATACCCGAGAGTGTTGATGATCTGCAATCTTTCTCAACGGCCCTATTTCAGGAACTCTCTGCATCCTCCATACCGGTTGAACGATTAGAATTTGATAGAATTCACAGGGCCCTGACCCGTCGCCAGCAAGACGGTCCCCCTCGTGACATCATTGTTAAATTACACTTCTTTCGCACGAAGGAACAATTACTAACTGCTGCTCGTAATAAGGACGCTCTCCTGTTCCAGGGCCACACTTACCAACTCTTTTCTGATCTGGCTCCACTCACGATTGCAAAAAGACGTGCCATGAAACCACAGTTACAGGTGCTTGTGCATCACCAGCTGAAATACACATGGCGATTCCCTTTTGCCCTGCAATTCTCCTACCAAGGCCAGCAGCATTCCTGTGCCTCGCCTGAATCTCTCCAGCGTCTCTTGGAGTCACTGCATCTAGCCGTTCCGGCACAACTGCCAGAGACTGCCTCTCCCCGCACCCCGGCTCGCATCGCTGCTCATCCGTACACGACCAACTCACAGAGGCCTCAGCTGGGTCCATCTTCCGTTCGTAAGGGAACCCCTGCTCACATACCTAAAGATGGATCGTCGAATCATCAGCTGTACTCACCCCGCTGAGTTTGCTTGTCTAAACCTTTTTTCGCAGGTCTCCCGATTCTTCCCTAGTGCCGTGACGAATCTCCTCATTTGAGTCGATCGAACTGTCTGGAGCCTCCGTTTCTAGTTGTCCAATCCATGGACGGTTCCCCAATTGCGGCACTCAGGGACAGCCTGCCCTAGTTCTCCCCTCCTGCATGGAGAAGGTAGCAGCAACTCTCTCTTTGCCAACGAGGGTTGCTCAGGTTCAGTATTATATTAATCTAATTTCTGTTGTTTAATTTGTTTACCATGTTTAGTTGTCTTTCCTTTTAACAGCACAAGTACAGACGTTTTGTGCTTATTTGTTCTCCTTTTCCCCAATCTGCCTAGTACAGGTGACTCTTTATGTCCTGTTGCCCTGGCCTCCGCCTGGGCCCATTTGGGTGCTGGCGGATGCTGAGCTATGAAGCCCGTGAATTATAAGGGTGGTTACCCAATATACCCTATGCTACACTAAGGGGAAGTTAATCTCCTGTATAACTGCACGAGTTCTCATATATTACATCTTTGAGGCTCTCCCCTCCCCACCTTTCCCTGTCTAACCCCTTCCCTTTTTCCCCCACACCCTTCCTTCCCTTTCCACCCCTTCCCTCCTCTCCCACCCTTTTCTATCCTCCATGCTGGCCCCATAGGTCCTTCCCTTTCACTTCTCAGTCCCCTCCATCCCTTTCCCCCTCCCCCCTCTCTTCCTACCCCCCTTCCCTCTCTCTCTTCCCCTTAACTCTAATCCCACCTTCCCTCTGCCTTTCCCATATCCTTATCTTGTGCATTACGATACTTTGCCACTGCACCATCTGCTTCTGATGTTTCATATGTTATTCGCAGATACCCGATTGTTAGTGGCAGGGTTAATAAGCGTACTGTTACTTTTGTTTTATTGTTTTTTGTATTTTATTTTAACTTTCAAATGCCGGCTTCAATGGGAGCCGACTATTATTGCAAATTGTTTCTAAAAGTTATATCTATATATCCCATTAGTGGCGGGGAGCTGTCACTGCTCCCCCTTACTGCGGTTCACCCACCCACGGGCTAGCTGGCTGGCACGTGTGTTGGTGCACTATTTAGTCGGGCAATAGAGTCTGACTCATCTCTCTCTCTGTGTCCGTTTGATTGCCCTACATGATTACCCTCTTCTCCTCTTCTTCTTTTCTTCTCTCCTTTGTTTTCTCTTCTTCTCCCCCCTTTCCAGGTCGGCTGGGTCACATGGCCCTGAAGGTATCGCTTAAATTCTCCATTCCCATTCCCAGATGGCCCCTTTGAATATACTCTCCCTAAACGTCAAAGGCCTCAACTTGCCTAATAAGAGGGTTAAAGCTTTACAAACGTTTGCAACCTTAAAGGCAGGTATAGTAGCCCTCCAAGAGACCCATTTTTCTGCTCGCACTACCCCAATTTTTTTTAGCTCCCGATATCCCCAGGTGTTTACTGCTTCGGCATCTACCAAACACTGCAGTGTCCTACTTGCTCTTCACCACACTCTCCCCTTCACAGTCACTTCTGAGATTAAGGACCCTGAGGGTCGCTACATCATAGTAGTAGGCCTACTCCAAGATGTGGAGACTACTCTGTTCTCATATTACGCTCCAAACACTAATCCAATCCCCTTCTTCTCACACTTGCTTCAGGTCTTGCGTTCTCACGGCAAAGGCGCGCTATTTTTATGTGGTGATTCCAACGTGGTGCTACAACCGCACATGGACAAATCCCCTTATGCTCCTGACCAGTTTTCCCCCTCCATCCGTTTTCGGAAACTCCTACAACAAGCCTCCTTGCTTGACACATGGCGGGAATGCAACCCGACTAAGAAAAACTACACGTTCTATTCGTACCCACATAAATCCTTTTCCAGTATCGATCATATCTTTGTTTCGGTTGCCTCCTCCCCCATATTACTCAACTCCATTGTTCAGCCTATCCCTTGGTCCGACCACTGTGCAGTTATCACCACGGTTTCTTCCTTAGTCCCTAGGTCCAAAGATCGTACATGGTGCATAAATGAGGCTCACCTCACTAATTGTCATGGTCTTACCTCTCTCCTGTCTCCTTCGTTTGACATGTGCTGGCGGCCATCTTGGTTTCTGGGTCTCTTGTAGCCTCCCACCCTGCGGCTCCTCCTTCCCACTGGGAGGAGCTGGATGCCTGGCCCATATATATAGAGGGTATGTGGCTTCAGTTCCTTGCTTGGTCCTCCTGTGTTGACATGCTTCTAAGACTGCTGCTGCTTCTGGTTCCGATCCTGGATTCGTCTGACTTCCCTGCTGGTTCCTGATCCTGGCTTCGTCTGACTACCCTTCTGGTTCCTGACCTCTGGCTTCGCAAGACTCTGCTTCGGGTTCACCATCCGTTTGGACTTTTGCTGTATGCTTGATATTCAATAAAGCCTTCTTATTTTCACTTATCTCTTGTTGTACGTCTGGTTCATGGTTCCGTAACATTAGGACCAAGCCATGAATTTTGACGGTACAGAGCCATCCTCGCTACCCACGCTGGTTGCCAGACTTGATCAGCTGGAGTCCCTGTTGGGCCAGTTCGCCGTGGTGTTGCAAACCATGCTTGAACGCACGGCTCATTTCGCTTCCGTTGCCGATGGGTCGGTTGTCGCTCCTGGTCCCGCTCCTACTGCCGCTCCGGTTGTTGCGCCAGAGTCTACCCCGACACCTGTTGTTGCGCCTGCGGTGTCTCGGGGTATGACCGGTTCTGCCCCCCTTCCACAGCGATTTGGGGGAGAGCCAACTCAGTGCCGAGGTTTCCTTAACCAAGTGGGCATTTATTTCGAGTTGCTGCCACATGCCTTTCCCACTGAGAGATCAAAGGTGGGGTTCTTGATCTCGCTGCTCTCGGACAGGGCCTTGGCCTGGGCCAGTCCTTTATGGGAGAACAACAATCCGGTGGTTGCCGAGTTTTCCGGTTTTGTTGCTTCTCTTCGCCTCTGCTGCGAAGCTCCTTATGTCCGTCAGACAGGGTTCACGACCCGTAGCCGAATACGCCATTGAGTTTCGTACCCTGGCAGCAGAGGTAGGTTGGAATAATGAGGCTCTGGTTGCTGCTTTCTCTCATGGTCTCTCGGATGCCTTGAAGGATGAGGTTGCAGCTAAGGACCTACCAGTGGAGCTCGAGGCTCTTATTTCTTTCCTGATTTTGATTGACACCAGACTCAGGGAGAGACCTTCCTTTAAGGAGAGCCTGCGGAGGTCTCCTAACAGTTTGGCGCCTACGTTTGCTGTCCCACCCGTGCCTCCCTCTCCTCCCACGCCTCCTGGGGTTGACTTGTCTGGGGGTGAACCCATGCAGCTGGGGTTTGCTCGCCTGTCCGAGGGAGAGAGGGTACTCCGGAGACGCGAGGGCCGATGCATGTACTGTGGTCTCGGTGGGCATTTTCGGTTGGCATGTCCGAACCGTCCGGGAAACGCTCGCACCTGAGATCCTGTCGGGGGCAGATCTTGGGTGGAGTCTCCTCGTCCCCGGTTTCCCGTGTTGATAAACCACTGATCACTGTTGTCCTCTCCTGGGTCGGGGGCTCGGTGACGACCCAGGCGTTGGTGGACTCTGGTGCTGGTGGTTTTTTCATTGATAGTGAGTTCGCTGCCGCCAATTCCATTCCTCTACAGGCTCGAGGTTCCCCGCTGGCTCTAGAGGCGATAGACGGCAGACCCCTCCAGCCGTCACACGTGACTCATGAGACCCTTCCAGTGGGGATAGCCATTGGTGCCGTTCACAGAGAGTCGGTCTGCTTCCAAGTTATTTCGTCTCCACACTACTCGGTGGTCTTGGGGTACCCCTGGCTCCAGAAGCATAATCCGACTTTCGACTGGAGATCGGCCGAGATCCTCTCATGGTCACCACAGTGTGGGGCTAAGTGCATCCATGGGCCTGTCAAGTTGCTGTGTACTTCCTCGGACTCTCTGTTGCCTCCTGAATACGAGGAGTACCGGGATGTATTCGATAAGGTACGCGCAGTTGCCCTACCTCCGCACCGCCCATATGATTGTGCCATAGAGTTACAACCTGGTGCCGTTCCTCCTCGCGGCAGGGTCTATCCACTGTCGGTTGCGGAGAATGAGGCCATGGAGGAGTACGTGATGGAGGCGCTGTCCCATGGTCACATTCGCAAATCCTCGTCCCCGGCAGGGGCTGGATTTTTCTTTGTGAAAAAGAAGGGCGGTGAGTTGAGGCCTTGCATCGATTACAGGGGCCTTAATCGCATCACGATCAAAAACGCTTACCCGATACCCTTGATTTCCGAGCTGTTCGACCGCCTTAAGGGGGCCACGGTATTTACCAAACTCGACCTGAGGGCGGCATATAACCTGGTAAGGATCAAGTCGGGCGATGAGTGGAAGACCGCGTTTAACACCAGGACCGGTCATTATGAGTCCTTGGTTATGACCTTTGGGTTGTGCAATGCGCCCGCAGTCTTTCAGGAATTCATCAACGATGTTTTCCGTGACCTGTTGCAGCAGTGTGTGGTGGTCTATTTGGATGACATCTTGGTATACTCCGAGTCCATGGAGGCCCACATTCTGGATGTCAAGCGAGTGTTGCAACGGTTACGAGAGAACAAGCTGTTCGGTAAGCGTGAGAAATGCGAATTTCACCGATCCCAGGTAACCTTCTTAGGTTACATCATTTCCGCTGAGGGGTTCTCCATGGACCCTGAGAAGGTTTCGGCTGTCTTACAGTGGCCTCAGCCCAGTGGTCTTCGTTCCTTGCAGCGCTTTTTGGGCTTCGCCAATTATTATCGGAAGTTCATCAGGGACTTCTCCGTGCTGGCCAAGCCTCTCACGGATCTGACCAGGAAGGGCAGTAATTCCCAGGTCTGGCCGCTCGAGGCCATCCGGGCTTTTGAGGTCCTAAAATCCGCCTTTGTGTCGGCTCCGATTCTGTCTCATCCCAACCCTGGGTTGCCCTTTGTCCTCGAGGTGGACGCGTCTGAGACGGGAGTAGGCGCCCTTCTGTCTCAGCGTAGAACACCAGAGGGTCCGCTGCTTCCTTGTGGGTTTTACTCCCGGAAACTGTCACCCGTGGAGTGCAACTATCAGATTGGTGACAGGGAGTTATTGGCCATAGTGCAGGCTCTCAAAGAGTGGAGGCACTTGCTCGAGGGCTCGGTGGTTCCGGTTCTCATCCTGACGGACCACAAGAATCTGACCTACCTTGCTGAGGCCAAGAGATTGACACCACGTCAGGCCAGATGGGCTCTGTTCTTGTCACGTTTTAATTATGTGGTCTCCTACCTACCCGGTTCCAAGAACGTCAGGGCGGATGCCTTATCACGGCAGTACTCCGAGCTGTCCAGGGAGGAATCTATACCGACTTCGGTCATACCTCCGAATCAGATCCTGGCCGCCATTCGCACCAGCCTGACCTCTCCCCTTGGTGAGCAGATTTTGGCGGCTCAATCTGGTGCTCCCTCTGGGAGACCCAACGGCAGATGTTTTGTGCCTGAGGGGTTGCGCACTCGGTTGTTGCGAACCTACCATAACTCCAAGACCGCGGGGCATCCTGGTAAGAATCAGCTGTCCTGGGCGGTTTCACGTCTGTTCTGGTGGCCTTCCCTACGTTCCGACATCACCGCATATGTAGCGGCATGCTCCGTTTGTGCCCAAAATAAGTCCCCTCGGCACCTTCCGTTGGGCCTGCTGCAACCCATAGCCACCGGGGAGCGCCCATGGTCACACCTGGGGATGGATTTCATTGTGGACCTCCCTGCATCCCGAGGCCATACGGTCATTCTCATGATTGTGGATCGGTTTTCCAAAATGTGCCACTGTGTTCCTCTCAAGAAGTTACCCTCTGCACAAGAGTTGGCCACGATTTTTGCCTGGGAGGTCTTCCGGTTGCACAGTTTGCCCAAGGAGATAGTGTCGGATCGGGGGAGTCAGTTTGTGTCCAGGTTCTGGCGCGCCTTTTGCTCCCAGTTGGGGATTCATCTCTCCTTCTCCTCGGCCTACCACCCTCAGTCCAATGGGGCCGCAGAACGATCCAATCAGGCATTGGAACAATTCCTTCGTTGCTATGTCTCCGATCACCAGGACAATTGGGTTGACCTCCTGCCTTGGGCTGAGTTTGCCAGGAACACGGCGGTGAACTCTTCCTCTGGGATGTCTCCCTTCATGGCCAATTATGGGTTCCAACCTGCCGTGTTACCGGAGGCATTCTCTCCCCAGGATATTCCGGCTGTGGAGGATCACCTTTCCGTCCTACGCGCCTCTTGGGTACAGATCCAGAGGTCCCTTGAGGTCTCTGCGCAGCGCCAGAAACTCCAGGCTGATCGCAGACGAGCGCCTGCTCCTTCCTACCAGGTCGGAGACCGTGTATGGTTGTCCACTCGCAACCTCAACCTTCGAGTGCCCACTCCCAAGCTGGCTCCTCACTTTGTTGGTCCCTTCCGAGTGCTTCGCAGGGTAAACCCGGTAGCCTATGCCCTTGCGCTTCCTCCTGGCATGCGGATCTCCAACGTGTTTCATGTCTCCCTGTTGAAGCCACTGGTGTGCAATCGCTTCACTTCCTCGGTTCCTCAGCCTCGTCCGGTCCAAGTGGGTAATCATGAGGAGTATGAGGTGAGCAATATCCTGGACTCACGCCTGGTCCGCGGTCGGGTGCAGTTTTTGGTCCACTGGCGTGGTTATGGTCCAGAGGAGCGTTCCTGGGTTCCCTCCGCAGATGTCCATGCTCCTGCCTTGCTCCGAGCCTTCCACGCACGCTTCCCTCAGAAACCGTTTTTTGCACCGCGGAGGAGGGGCCCTTGAGGGGGAGGTACTGTCATGGTCTTACCTCTCTCCTGTCTCCTTCGTTTGACATGTGCTGGCGGCCATCTTGGTTTCTGGGTCTCTTGTAGCCTCCCACCCTGCGGCTCCTCCTTCCCACTGGGAGGAGCTGGATGCCTGGCCCATATATATAGAGGGTATGTGGCTTCAGTTCCTTGCTTGGTCCTCCTGTGTTGACATGCTTCTAAGACTGCTGCTGCTTCTGGTTCCGATCCTGGATTCGTCTGACTTCCCTGCTGGTTCCTGATCCTGGCTTCGTCTGACTACCCTTCTGGTTCCTGACCTCTGGCTTCGCAAGACTCTGCTTCGGGTTCACCATCCGTTTGGACTTTTGCTGTATGCTTGATATTCAATAAAGCCTTCTTATTTTCACTTATCTCTTGTTGTACGTCTGGTTCATGGTTCCGTAACACTAATCGATCTTACTGTTTTGATATTCAAATAGCCTTAGCTGACTATTTGAAACATAATTCTACCCCTGACATCTCTCCTGTTCTCCTCTGGGAGGCGGTTAAACCAGTCATCAGAGGTAAACTTATTTTGGTATCCACCCACCTAAATCGTGACAGGAAGGCCAGGCTAGCCGAACTGGAGAATGATTTTCACTACTGTTTCCTTAAATTTCAATCCTCCCCCTCTGAGCCGTATAGGATACAGATGGAGAAGGCGAGGACGGAGCTGGATCTGGCTCTGGCTGAACTAGCAGATAAATCCATTCGTAGGTCTAATCATACCATCTACACAAAAGCTAATAAACCAGATACCTTTCTGGCCCTTCGTCTTCGCCGTCCAGAAAGGAATCATGTTCCTATCAGGCTACGTATAGATAAAAATACTTATACTAGTAATCCTGTAAAGGTCCTTTCTGAATTTCGGAATAGGCTACAAACACTTTATAAGGCCCAGTCATCCTTTTCTCCTTCCACCGCTGATGAGCTCTTTCAGAATGTTCCTCTACCCACTTTATCTGACTCTAGTCGCGAATCCCTTGATAGACCCATCACTACTGAGGAGGTTCTAGCAGCAATCAAAACCCTTAAACCCCATAAGCGACCGGGCCCTGATGGGCTTTCGGGAACCTACTTTAAGAAATTTGCTGGTACCCTAGCCCCACTCCTTACTAGCTCCTTTAACGCCTTGCTTCAGAAACATTCCTTTGGTCGAGACACATTGACAGCCATAATTGCCATGATTCCTAAGCCTAATGTTGATAATTTTAGGCCTATTTCATTACTTAATCTTGATGTTAAAATCTTAGCCAAAATCATGGCCCTACGCCTTAATCCTATCATTGGTGGCCTGATACATAAAGACCAGGTAGGCTTTATACCTCGCCGCCAGGCCAGTGATAACATCAGAAGAGTGGTCCTCCTTCAATATTTAGCCAGAACCCGTAAAGTCCCCATGCACCTATTATCCCTGGACATTAGGAAGGCCTTTGATGCGGTCTCCTGGCCTTATCTAAATTATATTCTCACCCGTTGGGGTTTCGGCCCGCATTTTTTACAGTGGGTGAACTCCTTATATAACCAACCTCAGGCCTATGTTAAGTATTCTGGGTTTCGCTCAGATACTTTTCAAATAGAAAGAGGTACAAGACAGGGGTGCCCCCTATGCCCCTTAATATTCGCTCTGGCGATTGAACCCCTTGCAGCCATGATCAGGGCTAGTCCTGATGTAAGAGGTCTGGAGGTTGCTTCCATCTCCCATAAAATCTGCCTATTCGCAGATGATGCTCTTTTATTTATCACTTCACCTCGTACGACTCTCCCTAATCTTATCCACATTTTGGAGAAATTTGCGAATGTTTCTGGCCTTGAAGTAAACAACTCTAAATCTAAGGCTCTTAATGTGTCTCTACCTCCTCTGGAAGTTGCACACTTACAAGAATATTTCTCCTTTGCTTGGTCCACCACGTCTCTGCCATACTTAGGTATAAAACTGACGACTGATCCTGCCTCCCTCTATAGCTCTAACTTCCTCCCAATGTTATCGCACTTATCTTCCCTTCTAGAAGCTTGGAACCCGCTCTGTGTCTCTTGGCTCGGTCGAGTGGCAGCTGTTAAGATGTCCCTTCTTCCAAAACTTTTATACTTATATAGAGTCCTTCCGATTTCAGTCCCCTCTTACTTTCATCGCGCTGTCCAATCCCGGGTTTTTAAATACATTTGGGGTCCCATTAAACCTAGAGTTTCCAGGTCCATTCTCCTTCGTAGCAAACTCAGTGGGGGCCTGGGTATTTCCAATATTGCCCGTTACTACCAGGCCGCTCAGCTGGCCCAAATGATGTTACTTCATGCCTCGTTGGAAATTCCATTGTGGGTTAGCATGGAGGCTGTGGATGTTTTCCCGTTACGGGTATCCAACCTTCTCTGGTTGCCCCCTTCGGTTCGTGGCCCTATACTTAACCCAGTTACCCGCCACTCACTCAAACTCTGGGATAGCCTACGTGGTCGTTACCGGTTGGTTTCCCCCCACGCCCCTCTACTTTCCTTTATAGGCCATCCGCTCTTTTACCCAGCCTTCACAGAGCCTGACTCCTTTCGGCTCTGGCTCCAGGCCGGGTTACACCGGATAGGCGATTTGGTTACTGCTACATCTCTCAAGTCCTTTCCAGATCTGCAGGCCCAGGCTGAACTCCCCCCCAGAGAATGTTTCTGTTACCTGCAGATAGCCCATTTTGTTCGTTCCATAATAGGCGACTGCCCTTCCCTAGATGGCATGTCCTTTTATGAGAATATTTGCAATTCGGATCCTCATGCCCCTGGTATTATCTCGTGAATTTATGGCCACTTCACAACCTCCTCAACTGATCTTCCCCTCTATGCTGCACAGTGGTCTAAAGACCTTCAGATAACGCTGGATAATTCGGACTGGGACGACATTTGGTCCCGTACAAAATCCTCCTCCCAGAATATTGTGGCTCTGGAAGCCAATTATAAGGTCCTCATGAGGTGGTATCTGGTCCCAGCTAGGATTTCCAAATTCCTACGCTCTTATTCACCTGTCTGTTTCCGGGGTTGTGGTATGACTGGTACTCACGAGCATATATGGTGGTCCTGTCCGGTTGTGCAGCAGTTCTGGGTAATTATATTTCAAATGGCTTCCACCCTACTCAATGACAAACTTCTCCCTGACCCATCCATGGCCCTTTTAAATCATGTGCAAAAAGATTACACGAGGGCCCAGATTAGACTCTTGTTACAACTAACTACGGCTGCTAAACAGTCTATAGCTAGGGCCTGGAAAACCACAAATTTACATGTAGCTGAAGTTAAAAACAGGGTGACCCAGGCGATGGTCCATAGCAAAATAGAGGCTACCATCTTAGACCGAATGGCCCACCACGACAAAACTTGGTCGCCTTGGGTGGATCATTTTCTTCCCCCAGGATTTGACAGGACCTTGCTGGTTTCGTAACTGTCACATTGACCCTTTTAAGTACTATGCCCTTCTGGGGTCCGTGCGGCCCCGCCGACACTTCCTTCACTCTCCCCTCTACCCTCCAGATCTCTTGCTCGTTCTCCTTCTTTCCTTCCCCTCTTCCTTTTTCTTTTCTCTTCTGCACCCTCTCTGTTCTCTGCTTCTTTTGAAATGCCTTATATGAATCCTCTTAGGCAATCCCACAGGCTTTTGCCTGGAATTAGCCTACGGATTGTCTCCTTCTGATCTACAGAGTGCTTTCCTAACCGGTACATTGATATTGGGTTGGGTTTCCTCCCTTCCCTGATCTTTACGTTATATTTTTATAGATGCTGAACCCTCAGTCCTTTTGCTTCTTTGTAATGTATTTGATCACTCTCTCAGTAGACATTTGCTGTTCAGACCTTGATCACTGTGTTATTATTTCTACGGTCTTACTGATCCCACTGGGACTGTACCACAATGTACCCTTAACCATGTCAATTTGAAAGATGTTTGTTATTGTACTCTGTGATTTCTTGCTTAATAAAAAATTTGAAAAGAAAAAGGAAGAGGGGATGTTGAAAGAGATCTGTCAATTCCCCTGGACAAAATAATTAAAATACCTCGGTATTAAACTCGCCAATTCGGTTAAGAAGGTCTATAAAATACATTTTGTACCCCTGTTAAACGAGATCAAAAACAATATAAAAAAATAACAAATAGGCCTATCTCTTAGGACGTATAAACACCGTAAAAATTATCCTTGTACCTAAAATTCTATATAAATTCCAATTAATCCCTATAATCTTACCTCAACAATACCTTAGAATCTTAAATTCTTTACTTTTGAATTATGTGTGGAAAAATAAAAAACACAGGATTTCTCTCTCTATCCTAAAACAAGATAAGCAACTAGGGGGTCTGGCCGTGCCCGACATAAGGAAATATCATAATGCGGTGGTTTTGTCTCGAGTGATAGAATGGGCTAGGGATAGACAGGGCAAGAGATGGGTTCAAATAGAAAAAGCACAAGCTAAGGCACAATTAAGTAGTATAATTTGGATACCTGCACAATTTAGAGAGTTAAATAATAAAGCGTTTGATTTAACATGTGACACTGTGAGAGTTTGGGATAGGACAATGGCACAATTAGACATGAAATATAACTCCCCACTAATTAATTTAAAGGATAATACCTATTTTGCACCAGGGGAAAAAAATTGGGGGGAATTGGATAAAGAAAAATGAATTACACTTGGGGGATATAATTAAAGATGGTGAAATTAGGTCTTATGAAGAGTTGAAATTACACACTGACATTTGGAATCTTGATAGGTGGCGATATTCTCAGCTATAGAATTTTGTGCGACACCTCCCCCGCCCATTACGGACGGGGGCGGAGTTGACACCGCTAGAGAAATTGTGTAAAACAGAGAATTCAAAGGGCACTGTTACAAAATTATATAAATTACTCATAAAGATGGATGCACGAGGTGAACCCTCTTTTGCCCAGAAATGGGAAAGGGAGTTGGGTATAGGTAGAGGGAAAAACACTTTTGAAAGGTTGATGAAATTGACCCATTCTTCCGCGATTGACACACGTACCGCTGAGACAAACTACAAATGTATTGCTGGCTGGTACATTACACCTGACAAAATTAATACGTTTAGAACTGACCATCTGGCTGAATGTTGGCGAGGTTGCCTAGAAAGGGGTGGAATTTAATTTTGATTGGGGAGTTTGTTGATGGTTGACTCAAGTGAAGTGAAGGCACTATTGCAGCCCTTTCAAATAACATATTTTGAAATGCATGGAAACAAAAAAAAAAAAAACACAGATGATGAAAAACTGCAAATGGAGACAAATGCAAGCATTAAACCATGAGCTGGTCTCTAGTGCTCGGTTAAAAGCTGACGTGGTAAAAATAAATAAATAAATAAATAAAGTAAACCATCTTAGTGAAGCAGTCAATAACAACCAAGATAGTGGTCATTTCTTTAGAGGGGGGTAAATCAACCACAAAGTCCATAGAAATTAATCCCCATGGTCTTGATGGGACAGGGAGTGGCTGGAGCAACCCCAAAGGAGAAGCTTGGGGTGTCTTATTGCACAGACCAGGCATGAGGCTATATAACCTTTGACATCTCTTTTGTACCCAGGCCACCAAAAGGAACGGGATAAAAGTTCCTCCGTCTTAGAAAACCCAAAATGTCCAGCAAGTTTGGAGTCATGAACCAACTTGAGTACTTCAACCCGTGCAACTTCAGGTACATAGAGGCGATGTGCTTGAGTCCAGAAGCCATTTTTGTACTCAAGGATGATGTCCATAGGAGGCTTTTTGAGGAGTGGGTCATTCTCGTACCCTTCCTTAAGGAGACTCAAGAATGCGTTAGAACTTGTGGCACCTAGAAAGTTCTTTTGAGGCAGGACTGTGTATTCAGAGTTGTCTTCCTGAAGAGGCCCAGACAACATTCGTGATAAGGCATCAGCCTTACCGTTCCTTGACCCAGGTCTATATGAGATAATAAAATTGAACCTGGAAAAGAACAATGACCAACGTGCTTGTCTAGAAGACAATCTCTTGGCAGAACGAATGAATTCCAGATTCTTATGATCTGTGAGAACGGTTACAGGATGCTTAGCGCCTTCCAGCAAATGCCTCCATTCAGAAAATGCTTCCTTAATTCCCAATAACTCCTTATTCCCAATGTCATAATTTATTTCGGCTGAAGACATTAAACGAGAGAAGTAAGCACAAGGATGAAGCTGCATCTTTTCACCATGTCGTTGAGAGAGGATAGCTCCCACGGCAGAGTCTGAAGCATCCACTTCCACTATAAAAGGTAATTCAGGATTGGGATGTACCAATACTGGTGCAGAAGTAAAAAGAGTTTTTAACTTTCCAAACGCAGCCTGTGCCTCAGATGACCACACAAAGGACACCCCTTTCTTTGTTACAGTAGCTGGGTAATTGGAGCTATCACCTTAGAGAAGTTCCTTATGAATT
The DNA here is from genome assembly GCF_905171775.1 of Rana temporaria. NCBI lineage: Eukaryota > Metazoa > Chordata > Amphibia > Anura > Ranidae > Rana > Rana temporaria. Next base: position 299,820,375 of record NC_053491.1, read on the forward strand.
TTCTGTAAAAGTTGGAAAACCCGAAAAAATCGTTGGATTTCCTTAATGTTTCCGGGGGCAGGCCAATCTAGCCAGGGCCGGTGCAGATTACCACTGACCAGTTATAGAGGAACTACAAATAGTACATTATATACAACGCAATGCAGAATACCAGCAGTTACAGAGGACTACAAATCCCAGCAATACATTATATAAAACGCAATACAGATTACCACTGACCAGTTATAGAGGAACTACAAATCCCAGCAATAATAAATTATACACCGCAATGGAGAATACCAGCAGCTATAGGGGAACAACAAACAAATCCCAGCAATACATTATATAAAACGCAATGCAGAATACCAGCAGTTACAGAGGACTACAAATCCCAGCAGTGCAGTCTGCCATTTTTTTGTTTTTTAAACAGGAAACTTTAAAACAGGTTGGTCGCCCTTACCTGTTTCTGAAAAATCTGTGCACCGGGCGTCTACCGTCCCAAGTCCGTCAACAGGTCGCCGTTGGGTCGCCTCAAGGTCCAGGATGAGGCCGCAGGCTGCACTGCCTGCTGGTGTGGGTCCGGTCCGTCCGTTGCTCCGCCTCCTGCAGCCCTTGGCTTCGCTCCTTCACATCATGCAGGTGAGCGCGGCCAGGGGCAGGGCCACTTACATAACTCACTGATGTAGGACGTAGGAGCCTCCGCCGCGTAGCCAAGGACACACACACTGAGACTGAGTGACAGTCAGAGTGACTGCACAGGTTAGCGCCGCTGCAGGGACCGGGGGGACAGGACTCTTCCTTCAGATGGCGCCCGCAGTGGCAGCCCAGCCACAGACACACACTCGTCTCTACTATCTCGATGATCGGGCGGGCGACCGGTCAATTTTCCGCCCTGCTCCCTGGCGCGCCGTAAGGCAAGTGCCCATGTTCGATCAAAATGGGGCACAAAACCATATATGTGAAATAATCTGTGTAAAATAAATGTCTTTCCAATCGCTGGCATGAAATGATGGATATCTAGTTGCCTGAAGGGATCACCAAGGCATCAAGTATAGAGATATAGTGAGGTACTCTTACCATAGGGTGTAGACTCAGCTGTTTTGCAACAGTAAGTCTAATACGCTTGATGGCCTCAAAGGACCTGGATCACTGCAACAAGGTCTCCCAGGATGATGGTGCGTTTTCAATCACTCAGGTGGGATGAATGCCAGGAACAACAGGAACCAAACCAATGGACCTTCAGATGCAGGATATGTGGAAAGACAATTCCAACAGGCTCCGAAAAGCAAAAAGAAACAGAGTGCTTTAAATGGTGCAGGTCAAAAAATAAACAGTCACAGGTTTTATTAAAAGGTCATATAACAATGACAAAAATATACAATTAAAAGTGATCACATAAATAAAAGCAGCACAGGGTGCTGCAAAGCGGAACCCGACGCGTTTCGGCTTAGAGAGCCGTCACCAGGGGCATGTTACTGCACCCCCATACTGCTTGCTTTTATACATGTATTAAACTAAGACCGCCTCTCTGTCTGTGTACGGCTGCAGGGGGGGCGGGTCTATCGGACATACTGAGTTCCGACCATTTGACCTTAGGTTGTTGTCACATGGTCCTCTGTGCTATAGTTCGATTGGCCCACGTCTCAGGTGGTGATCACATGGCCGCTCGCACTGGAGTGCGATTGGCCTACGCTCCGGACCTTGCGACCTGAGGTTTTGGGTGCACGTACCCCTGTAAGGTGGATAGGGGATATGTGTGGGGCTTCAGGTGAGGGCTCCCCCATGGATATCCACCAATTTAGTGGAACACGAGGAGCGCTGTGACATCATCTAACGGCGCCACGGCGGAGATCAATGCACAGTAATGTGGAATTCTCCCATGTTGGGGACACTTCTGGTCTATGAGGCGTCCCCAAGTGATGTTTTTCTTAATAGTTTCACTTTCATATGGGTTATACCAATGAGGTTTGGCTCCAGTATAAGGAAGTCGACCACTTGATATCTATTGATATAGGTGTTTGTGAATGTTACTTAATGTATATAGAGGTCTATGGATATTTCAATATATTTGATGGATCACTTGTCATTGTATATGAAGTATTATGCATATGATGACATTGATATGTCTGTGCTGGGTACAGCTTTGATGTTATTGCTATATATAGGATATGCATTATATAATTTCCTGTTTTATCTAGATACGTGTTACATCACATCCTGTTAGTACCCGCCCATTTCTAGGGCGGTCTTAGTTTAATACATGTATGAAAGTAAGCAGTGTGGGGGTGCAGTAACATGCCCCTGGTGATGGCTCTCTAAGCCGAAACGCGTTGGGTTCCGCTTTACAGCACCCTATACTGCTTTTATTTATGTGATCACTTTTAATTTTAAATTTTTGTCATTGTTTCTTTTTTGACCTGCACCATCTGGAGCACTCTGTTTCTTTTTGCTTTTCGGAGCCTGTTGGAATTGTCTTTCCACATATCCTGCATCTGAAGGTCCATTGGTTTGGTTCCTGTTGTTCCTGGCATTCATCCCACCTGAGTGATTGAAAATGCACCATCATCTGAGTCTACACCCTATGGTAAGAGTACCTCATTATATCTATACTTGCTGCCTTGGTGATCCCTTCAGGCAACTAGATATCCATCATTTCATGCCAGCGATTGAAAAGGTATTTCTTTTACACAGATTATTTCACATATATGGTTTTGTGCTCATTTTGACCCAGCATCACACTGTTTGTGGTGTGTGGTCTTTGCACATGGACGTTCACATTATTTATTGAGTTGCAATTTTTGTATTCAATATCATTGATCTTATGTTACTATAAGTATTGTGTTTGACACATTTAGCGCTGCACTAATTATTTATTTTTCCCATTTACTTTGTTTGAGTGCTGGCTGCTTCCTTTTTTGTGGTTTAGCGCAGTTTTTTCTCTTTTTCCACAAGTGCCCATGTTGCCTTGCGCTAGCGCCGGCCCTGAATCTACCACTGGTTTAATCTTCTCAGGATCCATGCTCACTCCATCTGGAGAAATAATATACCCTAATGCCGGGTACAGACGAGAGGATTGATCCGCGGATACGGTCCGCCGGACCGTATCCGCCGGACCGTATCCGCGGATAAATCCTCTCGCGGATTTCCCCGGATTTGGATCCGATGGAGTGTACTCACCATCGGATCGAAATCCGCGCCGAAATCCCTTCGCGATGACGTGTCGCGCCGTTGCCGCGATGATGACGCGGCGACGTGCGTGACGCTGTCATATAAGGATACCCACGCATGCGTCGAATCATTACGACGCATGCGAGGGAGGGAATCGGACGGATCGATCCGGTGAGTCTGTACAGACCACCGGATCGATCCGCTGAAGCCGATTCCAGCGGATAGATTTCTTAGCATGCTAAGAAATTTTTATCTGCTGGAAATCGGTCGGGCAGAAAAAAATCCGTGGAAAAAGATCTGCTGGGATGTACACACCAGCGGATCTATCCGCTGGAACTGATCCTCAGATCAATTCCAGCGGATAGATCCTCTCGTGTGTACGGGGCCTAAGAACTGGATCTGGATTTGTTCAAACTCACATTTCTCCAATTTAATGTAAATTTGAAAGTGCTGAAAGGTTGCAGGGGCATTGCAGAGACCAAAAGGCATGACCAAGGACTCAAAATGCCCATATCTGGTTCTAAAGGCGGTTTTCCATTCATCTCCTGAACGAATACGGACCAGGTTATATGCCCCCGTAGGTCAAGTTTTGTAAACACTTTGGCAGAACAAAGTCTTTCCAACATTTCCGAGATCAAGGGGAGTGGATAACGTTTTTTAATTGTGACCTCATTCATGTGCCTGTAATCAATGCATGGACGCAAGGTGGAGTCTCTTTTCAACCAAGAATAGGGCTGCTCCTGCAGGAGATGTTGAGTGTCTAATAAAACATTTTTCTAAATTTTCATCAAGCCACTCCCTGAGCACTTTTAATTCAGGTTCTGACAGATTAAAAAGGTGGCCAAAAGGTATTTCGGCCCCTGGAAGCAGCTCAATGGTGCAATCGTATGGGCGGTGAGGAGGTAATTGATCTGCATTTTTCTTATCACAGACATCCCGGAACGCATGGTATTGTGGAGGCAAGTTGTCATATGACTGGGTAGTTACCACACCAACTTGCAATTCCTTGACCAGCGAAGAACTTGTGTGATAAGATTCCCTACAGTGTTCCTTGCAGTGGGAGGATGTGAAATCTATGGTCCGTGCTCCCTAGTTGATAAAGGGATTGTGAGTGGAGAAAGAAGGAATGCCCAAAATTAGAGGAAATTTGGGTGATGTGATCAACTGAAAGCTGATGGTCTCACGATGATCAGCCTCAAACTGGATTACCAGAGGAACTGTTTTATGGGTAACAGGTCCTGAGCATAGGGGTGAACGATCAACTTTCTCCATCTGTGTCGCAACTATGCAGCTTTGCTTCAGCGGTTGGGATCATCAAAAACTTGATTCATCGCATCCTCAAAAGTCTGGAAATTATTCAGCATTGCACTGTCTTGTTCAACATAAGGGGAGGCCCAGACTAGAGCTTCCAGAGTCAGGAGGTTGATAACAAACATTACCTTCTGTCTTTCATAGATGAATGCAGCGTGTCGCATTTGGAAATAGATGCGACACTGGTTAAGAAAACCTCTGTAATGGTGGCGGTCTCCATTAAACTTGGGTGGGTGAGGCATATGTGTGTTAGTATCATCTCAGAAATTTAGGTCCAGCAATTGTTTTGTCAGAGCACAGATCTCTTTGTGTTGCTCCTTCACCACACCCAGTACAGAAATGTTTTCTTGGTAAGTGACACCAAACTCCTGCAGCTCTGCAATTTGCTGCATGAACGGAGCCACAGCATTTGCTATAGCGGCCTCCATGTTTTGGGCCAGAATATTCTGTCACAATCAGGCATCAGGCTCGAAGACCAATAGCTATAGCAGTTGCAGGCAGGGATGGACTGGCCATAGGGACTACAGGGAGTTTCCCGGTGGGCCGATGGCTCAGTGGGCCGTTTTTTAAAACGGGGACTCTCTTAGACCCCCCTGTCTCTTAGTCCCCCCCTCTGTCTCTCAGTCCCCCCCCTCTGTCTCTCAGTCCCTGTGTCTCTCAGCCCCCCTCTTTTAGCCCCCTCCTCTGTCTCTCAGCCCCCTCTATCTCTCAGAGCCCCCCTCTGTCTCTCAGCTCCCCCCTCTGTCTCTCAGCTCCCCCCCCCTCTGTCTCTCAGCTCCCCCCCTCTGTCTCTCAGCTCCCCTCCTCTGTCTCTCAGCTCCCCTCCTCTGTCTCTCAGCTCCCACTTCTGTCTCATTCACTCCCTGACTCTTAGGCCGGGTACTCACGACCAAACATGTATGGTGAAAGCGGTCCGTCGGACCGTTTTCACCATACATGTCTGCCAGAGGGCTTCTGTACGATGGTTGTACACACCATCGTACAGAAGTCCGCGCGTAAACAATACGCGGGGCGTGTCCGCGGTGTCGCCGCGTCGATGACGCGGTGTCGCCGCGACAATGATGCAGCGACGTGGGCGGCCCGCCTTTAAAATGCTTCCACGCATGCGTCGAAGTCATTCGACGCATGCGAGGGACGGCGGGCGCCTGGACATGTACGGTAGGTCTGTACTGACGACCGTACATGTCCGAGCGGGCAGGATTCCAGCGGACTGTTTTAAAACAAGTCCAGGAATATTTGTCCGCTGGGAAAAGGCCCGGCGGGCAAATGTTTGCTGGAATTCGGCCCGCTCGCGCCCACACACGACCAAACATGTCTGCTGAAACTGGCCTGCGGACCAGTTTCAGCAGACATGTTTGGTCGTGAGTACGGGGCCTGAGGCTGCTTTCACACTGGGGCAGGCCTTGACGGTAAAACACTGCTAGTTTTAGCAGCACTTTAATATCGTTTTAGCTGCACTATTCGGCATCTAGCAGGCGCTTTTAACCCCCACAAGCAGCCAAATTCAAGGTTAAATGCGCCCATGTAGCGCTGCTGCCGAAGTGCTTTGCAGGTGCTTCAGCTGCGATGGCCATTAATTTCAATGGGCAGGAGCAGTTTGTACACCGCTCCTCCACCGCCCCAAAGATGCTGCTTGGAAGACTTTTTTTAATGCCCAGGCAGCGCCCCAGTGTGAAAGCACTCAGGCTTTCACACTGGGACTGCAGCGGAGGCATTTTTTAGTCGCTTTACAGGCGCTATTTTTAGCCCAAAAGCGCCTAAAAATGCTTCAGTGTGAAAGGGGTCCTACACTCACCTCCTCTCTTTTACACTCACTCTCTTTTTCTTACACTGACTTTCCTCAACCCTCCCTCTCTCTCGCTCTCATTCCCCTCTCTCTCACCCTCTCATGATATACAATAATGGATGTAGGGGCCTTTTGATGGGCTTGATTTTTCGGGGGGGTGGGGGCAGCATTTTATTGAATTAAAGTGGGCCGGTCTGGATGAAGTCCAGGGCCAAATTTTTGTCCCAGTCCAGCCCTGGTTGCAGGACTACCACTGACCAGCAAGATAGGTACACAGGCCTGGCAGATGACACAGGCTCCCCCTGGGGTGCGGAGTCTAAGTGCTAACTGGTGTTCACCAGAGCTCCTGATGGTGGAGATGAATTTTGCTGCATGTTAGCACCAGGTCACGGTCCTCAGAAAAATTTGCCATACTGGAAAGTGTGGTGAAAGGGCTACAAAAACAATTGCTGGACCAATGTTCCCGAGATGATGCTAATACACATATGCCTCACCCACCCAAGTTTAGTGGAGATCGCCGCAATTACAGAGGTTTTCTTAACCAGTGTCGCGTATATTTCCAAATGCAACCCACTGCATTAATTTCTGAAAAACAGAAGGTAATGTTTGTCATTAACCACCTGACAGGGGAAGCTCTAGCCAGGGCCTCCTCTTATATAGAACAAGACAGTGCCACACTGAATAATTTCCAGACTTTTGAGTCTGCGATGAATCAGGTTTTTGATGATCCCAATTGCTGTGCTACTGCTGAAGCAAAATTGCATGGTTTACGGCAGGGTAAACGTTCTGTTGCCGAGTACACAGCTGAATTCAGATGTTGGATCACAGATACCACTTGGAACCCAGCAGCGCAAAACAGTCAGTACCACCAAGGGCTTTCTGAATAGGTAAAAGATGAGCTTGCCTGAGTGGAGACTCCTAATGATCTTGAGACCTTCATCAAACTATGTATTCGAATTGATCAAAGACTTACAGAAAGGAGGAAGGAGAGGCTGGGAATGTTTGGAAGCAATGGTGGCATGCGTTTCCCTGCTAGTCAATTTGTTCAGAAGGATCCAAGAGTTTCTTCAGATTCTGACACGGCTGAACCTATGCAGGTTGATCCAATTAAGAGATCCATTTCTACTCAGGAGAAAGAGAGAAGACGTTCGGAGAACCTCTGTCTATATTACAGGGACTCTGGGCATTACGCAGGTAACTGTCCGAACAAGGTTAGAAGAACAATTGCGGCGACTGATGTGATTTTGCCTGAACAAATAAACTGTATTACCCAGTCGATCTCCCCATTAATTAATTTTATCATCCCTATTAAACTCATCTCTGATGGTCAAAGGAAATAGGGGATGCGGGATTATTGCGGTGCTACAGTACCAATATGTAGAAAAAAAAATTCAGGGGTTTTATTAGTTACATAGAAAGATTAAGATAGATCATTTGCATATACATAACAATGTTTTTAAAAGGTTAGATCTCATGGATAGTATAGTATGAGCATTTATCTAATGAGTAGCGTTCAAGTCTTCCCTACTAATTTCACCAAACATTGGCTTCATCGGGGGACTAGGACGTGACCAATCCAAATGTGGCTCTACAATAACAAAATATACATATTAGGAAGCATCATAATCAAATTGAGAAAACTTTCAAGCGGTGTAACATGGTTGGACAAAAAGGCAATACAGTCGAGTAAAACACCCCCATGGACCCACCATCACATAGCGTGTGCACACACACAAAGGCCCACTGATAGTAGATTTCCACCTACACCGAGAGGGCGGTGGGGGAGACCAGAAAATAGTAAGCATATAAAAGGCCCTAATAAAACAAATAATAAGAGCTCATAATTAGGGATGCACCGATTAATCGGTGGCCGATACATATCGGCCGAAAACAGCTGTTTTGGGGACATGCCGAAACAGCTTTAAAATTGCCGATATGACTAGTGGCTGCAGAGCGGTAAAACACACTGAAACTGTCTCCGCTCTGCTCGCACACAGCCCCGCCTCCTCCTAACCACGCTGTGATAAACAGAATGCCGTTCTAATGCTGAGATGTTTTCTGTCTATCACAGCGTGGGGTTAGGAGGAGGCGGGGCTGTGTAGCAGAGCGGAGACAGTTTCAGCATACGGGCGCCGGTGAGTTGTTTTCTTTTCTAGCAGCCATCCGTCCTCCCTGCCCCCCCCCCCCCACATACCTCCCTCCGGCTGGCTCTATCTTCGGGACTCTGTCCCCCTCCCCCCCCTCCTCTGCTGCCAATCCACTCCTGAGGTGACAGGGTTAATAAAGAGAACCTGCCACCTCCAATTAGTTTCTCCTGTGTGATATCAATAAAGTTAAGTGTAAAAAAAAAAAGAAATAATTAAATTAATAAAATAAGTAATTAAAAAGTAAAGAATAAGAAAAATATTAAAAATAAGAACATTATAAAAAGAAAGAAAAATGACAAGCTGCAAAAAAAAAGTGATAAAGTAATAAAAAATAAAAAAAACAAGAGGCGGAAATTGGGGGCATAGTGAGGCGGCAATTGGGGGCACAGTGAGGCGGCAATAGGGGGCACAGTGAGGCGGCAATTGGGGGTACAGTGATGCAGCAATTGGGGGCACAGTGAGGCGGCAATTGGGGGCACAGTGAGTGTATGTTTTAACAAACAATTATAAAAAAAAAAAAAAAAGGAAAAGTAATTTTCGGTTTCGTTTTGGTTCTGAAATTTCCATTTCGGTGCACCTCTACTCATAATAATATTAAAGGGCATCAAGCCTCAAATAGATACCAGAAAACCTTTATATAGAAAGTATGAAAAAATAAATAAACAGAACGGGGCGCTGTGGTAATCGTCAGAGCTGATAAATCTAAATGGAACAATTGAAATAAGTCCATTAGATGGTGGAGATTCAATAAAGAATTATCATACTAATATAAACATAGCAAAGTGATACAAATATAAAGGGAGCTTACAATTACAGCATGTCAATTTAAAGGATCACTAAGGCCGAGTCCTCACGAGCAGACATGTCCGATGAAACCGGTCCGCGGACCGTTTTCATCGGACATGTCTGCCCGGGGACTTCTGTTCGATGGCTGTACACACCATCAAACAGAACTCCGCGCGTAAACAATACGCAGAGCGTGTCCGCGGTGTCGCTGCGTCGATGATGCGGTGTCGCCTGCCTTTGAAATGCTTCCACGCATGCGTCAAAGTCATTCGACGCATGCGAGGGATGGCGGGCGGCCGGACATGTACGGTAGGTCTGTACAGACGACCGTACATGTCGGGGGGACAGGTTTCCAGCGGACTGTTTTAAAGCAAGTCCAGGAAACAGTTGTCCGCTGGAAACCTGTCCGATCCGCCCGAAAATGGTCCTCTCGTGCCTACACACGGCCAAACATGTCTGCTGAAACTGGTCCGCGGACCAGTTTCAGCAGACATGTTTGGTCGTGAGTACGGGGCCTAAAGGAAAAACATTTTTTTGCTGAAATGACTGTTTACAGGGTATAGAGACATAAAAGTTAACTGATTCCTTTTAAAAATGATTAAAAATAGATTAAATTCAATCATATAATGTGCCTGTAGTTTCACTTTAGTTTTTAAACTGGTTTCATGTTTATGTGAACTAGAGAGACACACAGAACAAAAACAAACAAATCCAGGGCAGTGTTTTGTTTTTAAAATCTGATTGGTTCTGTTAAGTTTTAGACACACAGTAATGACAGCTTAGACCAGTGGTCTCAAAGTACCGGCCCACGGGCCATTTGCGGCCCGCGGACCAGTTATAAATGGCCCGCAGGCAGGGTGGAAGTGAGGGGAGCAAAAAAAAAAAAAATATTTTTTTTTTTTTTGAGCTGGAGCCATCTGGTGGTGAGCCGTTGGTATTACAAGTTATTACCACCAGATGTGAGCTGGCGCCATCTGGTGGTGGCCGTTGGTATTACAAGTTAAGCATTACAAGTTAAACAGCAATTCTAATGTAATTTTACACTATTTTCACTGCCATATTCTACCCTCTAATTAGAACCCCCAAACATTATATATATTTTTTATCCTAACACCCTAGAAAATAAAATAGCGATCGTTGCAATACTTTCTGTTACACCGTATTTGCGCAGCGGTCTTACAAGCGCACTTTTTTGGGAAAAAATGACACTTTTTTAAATAAAAAAATAAGACAACAGTAAAGTTATCCCCATTTTTTTTAATATTATGAAAGATAATGTTACGCCGAGTAAATTCATACCCAACATGTCACGCTTCAAAATTGTGTCCGCTTGTGGAATGCCGACAAACTTTTTTACCCTTTAAAATCTTCATAGGCGACGTTTAAAAAAATCTACAGGTTGCATGTTTTAAGTTACAGAGGAGCTAGAATTATTGCTCTCACTCTACCAATCGCGGCGATACCTCACATGTGTGGTTTGAACACCGTTTACATATGCGGGCGCTGCTCACGTATGTGTTCGCTTCTGCGCGCAAGCTCGTCGGGACGGGGTGCGTTTTCTGGCTCCTAACTTTTTTAGCTGGCTCCTAGATTCCAAGCAAATTTGTCAAACCCTGACTTACACCAGTGCTGGTGGTAATAATGCGCTCGCTGACACCAGTGCTGGTGGTAATAATGCGCTCGCTGACACCAGTGCTGGGGGTTAATAATGTGTTCGCTGACACCAGTACTGTTGTTTTTGAAGTTTGAAAGTTTACATGCGGCCCCCCATGGCATATGAAAACTTGTCTTGTGGCCCTCAGGTAATTTGAGTTTGAGACCCCTGGCTTAGACCATCGTGAAAAGCTCCCAGTATGATGGTTATAAGGAGCCAGACAACCAGGAAGTGTGGAGATCAGAGCAGTTTTACAGCTACTTCAAAGCAAAAACGAGCAATGAGGACATGAAACCAGTACTGCAGTAAGGTAAAGGAAGCTATTTAGCTAAAAAAATGTTTTCCTTTAGTGACCCTTTAAGCATATAAGCTTAAAATAAATAGAACGCTTCTAGATGTAACTAGGTCAGAGATTGATGCCCTTTGATATTATTATGAGCTCTTATTGTTTGTTTTATTAGGGCCTTTTATATGCTTACTATTTTCTGGTCTCCCTTATCGCCCTCTACAGCCAAATTTTGGCATTGCTGGTCTGGCATCTCCTGGGTTGTTGTTGCCTCAATCTGATCTCGTGGAGATCTTGGGGTAGGTGGAAATCTACTATCTGTGGGCCTTGTTGCGTGTACACACGCTATGTGATGGTGGGGGGTGGGTCCATGGTGTTACTCGACTGTATTGTCTTTTTGTCCAACCATCTAACCATGTTACACTGCTTGAAAGTTTTCTCAATTTGATTATGATGTTTCCTAATATATATATTTTGTTATTGTAGAGCCACATTTAGATCGGTCACGTCCTAGTCCCCTGATGAAGCCAATGTTTGGCGAAACTAGTAGGGAAGACTTGAACGCTACTCATTAGATAAATGCTCCTACTATACTATCCATGAGATCCAACCTTTTAAAAACATTGTTTTGTATATGCAAATGATCTATCTTAATCTTTCTAAGTAACAAATAAAACTCATGACATTTTTTTTCTACATATTGGTACCGACTTTCTGTGGCACCGCAATAATCGCGCATCCCCTATTTCCTTTGACTTTAATTCTTGGATGAGGTGCCGTATTCTCTAGGACAATTGACCACTCTTGCCAAAAATTCATCTCTGATGGTAATGAAATTCCTTGCTCTGCTATGCTGGACTCTGGAGTTGGGGGTAACTTTATGGAAAATGTTCCCACAGTAATAATATCCAAACAAGAAATAAGTCTGCTCCTATCTGTTATATCCTCTGTGTTGTGAGAGACACAAGACTCTGGTCTGGAACAATGGATGTTTATTTCAGGTCATCTGTACACTGCAACATGCATCTCAGGACATTACATCTTATCAGCTTCTTTACATGTGCTTTCCAAGATGGCTACTATGCCCCTTGACCCTTGTCATCACTGCTGGGTGGAGCCAGCCTTAAAGTGACAGTACATGTTGAAACCTTCAGGTATAATACCTATAACATCCATCCCTAAACAAAAACAAAAAAAAACACAACAAAACAATAACAGGCACAAAACATTAACTGATAACTGTCCAATAACAGTCCTCCAAACACAGGAGAATTACAGGACTTCTCCCACATCCAGATGGGAGACCAAGCTTCCAGGGACAGTTGCAGGGTTAATATGTCATCAGATCACTTCCGTCGGCCCCGTCGAAAGTCTCGTAATCGCTCTTGCAACTGAAACCGGTCAGGAGGGCGACAGTGTTGTTGAGGCCGGGCATCCAGCGATTCGGAACCGGAGGAAACAGGGCTGGCCGGAATGGGCACCGGCGGGGCCAAGAAGGGATCCCCCAGCTCAGAGGGTAAACAGACCTCCGGACCGGAGCTGGAGTTCAAAAGTTCAGAGTCCCCCCAATCATCAGTCTCCGTGCATCCTGATTCACTGGGAGCAGATCCTTGAGACACTGGTGGTTCAGCCGGCATCAGGGATTCTGGCAGTTGAGAACGAGGACGCAGTTGGTCCGCATGATGTCTGCAAATGGAACCATCTTCCAGGCAAACCCTGTACATCTTGGATCCCAAAGTCTCTGTAATGACAGCAGGAAGCCAACGGGTATTGGAAGCCCCATAAGATCGGGCCCATACCTTTTGTTGGGCATTGAATCGGGGGAGCTCATTGTGTTTGACCATCTTGTCTTGGGACTGCAGTACATGTTCCTGGACTGTTTGAGGGAGGAGCATATCCAAAACAGTCCATGGCTGCCGACCCAGAAGGAGTTCTGCTGGTGTTTTCCCAGTGGTTGCATGTGGTGTGTTTCTGTAAGCAGAAAGTAAGGAGTCCAGCTGCTGGGGTGACAGGGAGTGTTGTTTACTTGCAGCCACTGTAGCTTTGAAATAGCGTTTGAAAGTCTGCACAAACCGCTCTGCTTGACCATTTGTAGCCGGGGGGTAAGGTGCGGTCCACTTGTGCTTGATGTCGTGGGCAATCAGGAAATGCTGAAACTCCTGACTGGTGAATTGTGCACCATTGTCTGTGACGATTTCTCTGGGGTATCCAAACGTAGAAGCGAGATGTAACAGTATGGAAACCGTTGCCTTAGTCGTTGGCTGAGTAATAGGAATGACCTCAGGCCACTTTGAATGTGCGTCTACTAGGGATGAGCCGAACATACCCGCGTTCGGTTCGCACCAGAACGTTCGAACAGACCGACCGTTCGCGCGAACATTTAGAACCCCATTGAAGTCTATGAGACTCGAACATTCGAATTCAAAAGTGCTCATTTTAAAGCCCAATATTCAAGTTATTGTTGGAAAACGTCTTTGAGAACCCGGGTCTTGCCCCAGGGAACATGTACCAATGGAAAAAACGTTTTAAAAACTGTAGTTTTTTTTGGAGCAGCAATTTTAATGATGCTTAAAGTGAAAAAAAAATTCCTTTAAATATCGTACCTGCTGGGTGTCTATAGTAGTGGCACGTGTTTAGAAATGTCCCTGCACAACATGAGATTACTCTCAGAAAAAAGTAATTTAATACTGCTTGCGGCTTTAATGTAATGTTTGGTCCCTGCAATATGGATAAAAATCATTGAAAAAAATAGCATGAGTTTCCCCGCCACCACTCCCCCCAGGTCATTACAAGACCCAGTGCCGATCCTGACCTCCCTGGGGCCCTAAGCAAAATGACATGGCACATTAAAAATGAAGCGGGGGGGGGGCCCTGACGACAGTGACATGTCACATTAAAGAAAGTTGAGAAGCGGGGGGAGGGGGTGTTCTGCTGTAGTAAATGACTCAGCCAGCGAGTTTAGAAGCGGGGTGAGGGGGCGAAAATGACTTCTCACCAGGCGGGGCCTCTAGTACTTTGGGGGCCCTTTGCGGCTTTGCAGGGCCCTAAGCGGCTTGCATAGTGAGCCTATAGTGAGGATCGGAACTGACAAGACCTTTTGGCCCTATATACTTTGAACAGCAGTATACAGGCGTTGCAAACAAGATAAGGACTGTAGGTTTCTTAAGTAGAATCAGAACCATGTCATACTTTGCTCCTGCATATTGCACAATTTCCTAAAGAGACCCTCAACAAACTACATGACACTTGTGCCTGATGAGGCCACTGATGTTCCAGTGGTAGTGGCCCGTGAGACTGTCCATACAGGCTTGGCCCCCCCAAAGTGCACGTGCTGTGTGGCAACAATATGTCGATTATTTTAGGGGTGGTGGGGGGCCATTACAATGCCAGATCTTGGCTCAATAAATTATTTTTTTGGGAAAGAACAATTCTAGAAAAAAGGGGGGTTGCCATCCGGGGCCCCCTTTTAACAAATTCTGTGAAGAAATCCTGTTCTCTGAAGGCCTCCATTATTTCTGCAAGTCAAAATTTAGCAAAAAAAAACTAATGTCAGTCAAGCCTTAGCTTTCTCCCCATATCTAACCCACAAACTCATCCACTGATCATAAAGTCCAAAAATCAAGTTTCGTATCGTCGTATTGCATGATAGTTTTTCCGACATTTTCTACCGACTGTGAACGACGTTCTCATTCACGCAATATCCCTGCACATTTAGAGCGTAAGAGCTACTGTGTTTATGAGCAAAAACACAGCAAACGTGCAGTAAGAGCGACTGCGTTTATGAGCTAAAAAACAGCACACGTGCAGTAAGAGCGACTGCGTTTATGTGCAATTAAATAGCCCGCGTGCATTAACAGCCACTGCGTTTATGTGCAAATAAATAGCACACGTGCAGTAACAGCTAATGCCTTTATGTGCAATTATATAGCACACGTGCAGTAACAGCAACTGCGTGTATGTGCAATTAAATAGCACACGTCCACTAACACTCAGTACTATGTTTAGGTGTAAACTAAACACTATGCAGGCAATACAACGCGTTAGAGCACTGCATCTAGCACAATCTACTGCCTAACAATAGGAATAGCTGATCTAGCTAAGCTATACAGTGTATAAATATATGTACAACGCTAGGATGTATATATATCCTCTACACACTGTAAATTTAACTAAACTGACTAGCCTTCCTGCTCTATCTATCTATCTATCTATCTGGTAGAAAAGACACTGTGGGGCTGATTTACCAAGCCTTTACTCCATGACTCATGGAGTAAAAGCAGGAGTAGCAGCCGTTTTGCCATTTACTAAAGAAATACGCTGCTAGTGCAGTGTATTTCCCTAGTTACTAATGTGCTCCGTGCGGCCAGGAGAGGGTGCATTGTGCACCAGTACAGAACTGGCGCACGGCACATTGAAATGTAAATATCGGGGGTTCGGGCGGGAGTTTATTAGGGGGGGAGGTGGGGGGATGCAGGGGAAGTGAAGTGACATGTGTTTGAATGTGTTTGGCGGGCCGAATTGAAAGGGAAAGTGTTTTTTGAAAACAGATCCCCGTACGCTTGCACAGTGCGCCTGAACCTCGGGAGGTTCATTTGCATACTGGGCATGCGCAGAGAGAAATTTCGGCACTTCCTGTGCGCCTTGTCAGTACGCCGTGAAAATCTTGGTAAATACCAAGCGGCGTACCCGTGAATGCGCTGCGTGACTCTCCGAGCTGTTTTCAGCCATGAAGGGGAACTCCGCGCCAAATTTCAAACTTGAAATCGGCGCGGGTCCCCCTTCAGGGCTACATTAGGCTCTTAGGCTTGGTCCGGAACGTGAGGGGTTAAACCCGCGCCGATTCGGCGCGGGGGTCCCCCCCCAGATACAAACCAAGCCCTCATCCCAAGCACACAGTCTGGCCCGGACAGGAATGGGGGTGGGGACGAGCGAGCGCCCCCCCCCCTCCTGAGCCGTACCAGAACGCATGCCCTCAACATGGGGGAGTGTGTGCTGTGGGGGAGGGGGGCACTGCCCCCCCCACCCCACAGCACTCTTGCCCCCATGTCGATAGGGACAAGAGCCTCTTCCCCACAACCCTTGCCATTGGTTGTCGGGGTATGCGGGCGGGGCTAATCAGAATCTGCGAGCTCCCTTTAATAAGGGGGCCCCCAGATGCCGGCCCCCCACCCTATGTGAATGAGTATGGGGTACATCGTACCTCTACCCATTCACATGGGGGAAATGTAAAGTAAAATAAAACACCACACAGAATAAAATATTTTATTAATCTGCTCCGGAGCCCCCCCTTTCTTCTTTAGCTCTCTTACAAGGGGGGGTTTCTTCTCTCCCGATCTTCTGCCGGGACCCTGGGCTTCAATGATTTCTGCCGGGGAGGGCGCCATCCCTCGGTCCTCTCCGGAGCCTTCCGCCGGATGCCCCCACCCCATTTAAGCTCTTTTTCATTAGGGGGGGGCATCCGGACTTCGGGGTCTTCTGCCGGGGGATGGCGCCTATCCCCCGGTCTTTCCGGTGCCTTCCGCCAGGGTTCCGGTCTTCCTGGTCTTCTGCCGGGGGTGCGCCAACTCCCAGGTCTTTTCTCTTCTGTCTTCTCTGCTCCCTCTTCTGCCTGGCTCCCCCGCGGAGCCAGGGCTTTCTTCCGTCTTCTTTCTTCTCTCTTCCTTCTTCTGCCTGTCTCCTCCGGGAGCACAGGGCTTGTCTCTGCTGTCTTCTTCCTTCTCTTCCATTGGATGTTGACACGACGAGGTTCCGCGCTGACATGCCGTGTCAGCGGCGGGCATGGACTTATATAGGGTAATGCCACCATGTGACCTCAACCCATGTGACATCACATTCCCTGGGCATGATGGGAATGTGATGTCACATGGGTTGAGGTCACATGGTGGCATTGCCCTATATAAGTCCATGCCCGCTGCTCAGACGGCATTCCAGCGCCGGACCTCGTCGTGTCAACATCGAATGGAAGAGAAGGGAGAAGACAGCGGAGACAAGCCCTGTGATCCGCGGAGGAGACAGGCAGAAGCGGAAGGCATCGCAGAAGCATCGCAGAAGCCCGCGGGTGTCGCCCCCCGGCGGAAGACACCGTACAAGCCCGAAGAATTACGTCGCTGAAGCCCGCCAGTGCACACCCCCCCCCCGCAGAAACCGTCGTAGAAGCCTGGGACCCTCCCCCAAAGGCAGGGGCCTCACTGGTGAAGGGGGTCCCGGTGAAAGACGGCGAAGCCCGGGGCCTAATGGGGTGGTGGTGGGGGGCCCCGGCAGAAGACCCCCGGCAGACTAATAAATTAATTTATTCATGTGTGGTGTTTTATTTCTTTACTTTTTTTTCCCCAGGTGAATGGGTAGGGGTACGATGTACCCCCATACTCCTTCACATAGGGTGGGGGGCCGGAATCTGGGGGCCACCTTATTAAAGGGGCCTCTCAGATTCTGATAAGCCCCCCGCCCGCATACCCCGACACCCAACGGCCAGGGTTGTCGGGAAGAGGCTCTTGTCCCTATCGACATGGGGACAAGAGTGCTTTGGGGTGGGGGGGCAGTGCCCCCCTCCCCCACAGCACACACTCCCCCATGTTGAGGGCATGCGGTCCGGTACGGCTCAGGAGGGGGGGGGGGCGCTCGCTCGTCCCCGCCCCCATTCCTGTCTGGCCAGACTGCGTGCCTGGGATGAGGGCTTGGTTTGGATCTTGGGGGGAACCCCACGCTGGTTTTCGGCGCAGGTTTAACCCCTTATGTTCCAGACCAAGCCTAAGAGCCTGGTATGCACCTGAAGGGGAACCCACATTTTTTTTTTTTGGTCTGGAGTTCCCCTTCATGAACAGCGATCTGTCATTTACCCATGTCAGTCCTCCCCCCCTTCAGTTAGAACACACCCAGGGAACATATTTAACCCCTCCCTCGCACCTAGTGTTAACCCCTTCCCTGCCAGTGGCATTTTTAGAGTAAGCAATGCATTTTTACAGCACTGATCGCTAGAAAAATGCCAATGGTTCCAAAAAAGTGTCCGATGTGTCCGCCATAATGTCGCAGTACCGATAAAAATCGCTGATCGCCGCAATAACTTGTTAAATAAAAAATACAACAAAAATGCCATATTTTGGAGACTTTTGCCAAAACCAATCAATAAACGCTAATTGCGAGTTTTTGGGAACCAAAAAGATGTAGAATATGTATCGGCCTAAACTGAGGGATTTTTTTTTTTGAATATATATTTTAGGGGATATTTATTATAGCAAAAAGTCAAAATTACTCTTTTTGGTTTTTGTCGCTCTATTTTTGGTTATAGCTCGAAAAATTCACAAAACACTAAAGTTAGCCCAATTTTTGGTGATAATGTGAAAGATGATGTTACACCGAGTAAATAGATACCTTACATGTCACGCTTTACTATTGAAAACACGCCTGGAATGGGGCCAAAATTCATTACTTAAAAAAATCCCCATAGGCGACCTTTTTTTTTTTTTTTCTCAGGTTACCAGTTTATAGCTACAGAGAAAGTCTAGTGCTAAAAGTATTACTCTCGCTCTAACGCACGCGTCACTACCTCACATGTGTGGTTTGAACGGTGTTTACATATGTGGGCGGGACTTACGCAAGTCCCGCCCACATATATAAACATCGTTCAAACCACACATGTGAGGTATTGACGCGTGCGTTAGAGCGAGAGCAAGACTTTTAGCACTAGACCTTCTTTGTAACTATAAACTGGTAACCTGAAAAAAAAAAGGTCGCCTATGGGGAATTTCAAGCATATTGGCAACCTTTTTTTTCCCACAAATAGATTATTAAATGTGCGTGTTTACTTCTGTCTTTAACACCTCCCCTTCAGGCTGGAAAGCATCAGATCAGGGAAAAAAAAAAAAAAAAAGCTCTCATTCCATTGCAGCTTGGTTCCTACATGTGTGATGAACTGAGCATGCTCAAACACTTAGAAAAAAATTATCCTTTCTTTTTAAAAGGTGAAAAACACTTGGATGCTCATAGAGCGTGGTTTGGGTTAATTGCAGGTGTGCCCAATTACAAGCTCACCCAAACTAGAGACTGCAATTTGTTCATGTGATTTCAATTGCTTCATTACTAGCACTGTTATAAAAAGCAGGGATCGATCAGTCCTCAGCTGCCCTCAGAAGGGGCAGGCTGGCAGAAATGCTGTTGCTAAACACAAATGTGGTTTGTTGCATGGGTTTTGTTTTGCCAATGGTTTTGGTTTATTTTTAAATGATGTTCACTTTGATGTATTTTTCTATGTGGCCTTATTTTATGAAAAATGTGTGAAGATGTTAAAGCTATGGTTATTTTGAATTTTGAAATGTATTTTTGTTTGTGTTTGTTTGTTTGTCTTTTTTTGCTTTCCTTGTTTTGTTGACCAATAAAAATTACTTTAAAATTGTTAAGTTTGTCTTTTGTTACTTTTTCATGCTACATATGTTGACAGCTGCAGCTGAAATCGGTTTGGGCCTAACAAATTATGTGTGATTTTTGTCTAAGCTTCTTTCCTGGTGTGTAATCATGAAATGTTTGCCATGTTTATTCTCCATGACTTTAAAGACAAAACTGGTAAGTATTTTCTTTTTTGTGCAGTGGTCCTCAGCCCTCAAGTACCCCCGACAGGACATGTTTTGTGGATTTCTCTTATCAAGAATTGCTGTCCAGACTGTCTTTTAAAGCACATGTGCAAGATGAAGGAAAACCTGCAAACATGGCCTGTGGGGGGGGGGGGGGGGGGTTTGCTATTGGTGGACAGGCTTGACGTGCTGATTTACAGCACTGTGCTTAAATCTAGCGCAAGGCAATCCTATTCAAATTGTGGGTGTTTGAGGGAAGCCAAGTGAGTGTTAGAACCCTTGCTTTGTGTTTTTTTATTTTTGGGTTGAGCTTTGTGTCCCTTTTCTTAAAATTGGCTTCACTTCCTGTCACACAGCTGAACAGGAAGTGAGGTTAAAACCCTACCAGTGTCATTTCTTGGGGACACTCTAACAATCTAACTAGTGTCCCCATTAAGCAAATTGCACTCCAGCACTGCTGTGTACACCCCAAATCATGGGTCTTCAAACTACGGCCCTCCAGTTGTTCAGGAACTACAATTCCCATCATGCCTAGTCATGTCTGTGAATGTCAGTGCATTACAAGGCCTCATGGGATGTGTAGTTCTACAACAGCTGGAGGGCCGTAGTTTGAGGATCCCTGCCCCAAATGATTATTTAGTTTGGGGTTTAGTAAAAGTACAAGCATAGTTGCTGAAAATCAGAGAGGAAGCACTGATGGTTTTAACATCCAATCCCGTAGAAGCAAAGTTGTTTTGTTTTCTTTCTTCCTTGCTTTGCACTTGTAGTGCAAAGTGGATTTGCCTTTAGTAAATGGACCCCAAAGTCCAAGATCCCTAATAATTTGGGGTGTACACAGCAAAATGCTAGAGTGCAATTTACATAATGGGAAACTATTTAGATTGATCTCTGTGTCCCCAAGAAAAGATATTAGTAAGGTTTTACCCTCACTTCCTGTTTGGCTATGTGACAGGAAGTGAATGAATTAGAAAGGGTGAAGACACCTCACAAATGTTGTCACTATCAGGGGTGCAGACATCCCCAAAAAAATGAGCAGATAATACTTATTTGCAAATTAATAATTTTTTAGTTAACATTGGGTGGGGTGCTCTAACACACACATTCCTACATATTAGCAACGATGTATCCTGGCCTATTGGCATGGTTATATTTTCTTAGGGCTCTCAATAAAACTCTATGAAATTTGTGCTTAAACTGGAACCAGGGGCGGACTGACAACTCATGGGGCCCCCGGGCAATAGAAGAGTATGGGGCCCCTCTGGCTTACAGATGGCCACCACGCCAGGAGGTAGTGCAGAGGCGGGCAGCTAAAATCTTGGGATATTCACATTAAAAGCATGTCATTTTCCGACATATCAGGGACAGATCTAAAAAAAACACAGATTTTTACATACTGTCCCTGGTTTTACTGAGCCTGGCAACCCGGATGGGGCCCCCTAGTGGCATGGGGCCCTCGGGCAGTGCCCGAGTGACTCAATGGTCAGTCCGCCCCTGACAAGAACTATAATCAACAAGTTTTATTTTCTTTCATTTTGGATAGAGTGAGGGAGGGTTATAGGCCCTGTCAGTTTATTTTGTATTATCTGTGTCCAATTGGGGAGATTTGCCTTCACTTCCTGCCCCATAGCCAAACAGGAAGTGAGAGAAAAACTATGCAAATTAACCACTTCCCGCCCAGCCTATGGCCGATTTACGTCCGGGAAGTGGTTACACAATCCTGACAGGACGTCCTGCAGGATTTCATGCCGCGCCCGCCTGTGGGGGCACGCAGCGCGGCGATCGGTGATGCGGGGTGTCAGTCTGACACCCTGCATCTCCGATCTCGGTAAAGAGTCTCTCACGGAGACAGAGACTCTTTACCACTAGATCAGCCATGTCCAATCATGGCTGATCACGATGTAAACAGGAAGAGCCATCGATGGCTCTTCCTCACTCGCGTCTAACAGACGCGAGTATAGGAGAGCCGATCGGCGGCTCTCCTGACAGGGGGCGTTCGCGCTGATTGTTTATCAGCGCAGCCCCCCCTCGGATCACCACACTGGACCACCAGGGATGCCCACCCTGGACCACCAGGGTGGGCAAAAAAAAAAAATATGGAAAAAAACAACAAAAAGCATTAAAAAAAAGAAAAAAGATGCCAATCAGTGCCCACAAATGGGCACTGACTGGCAACCTGGGAAAATCAGTGCCACCCCACAGCGTCCATCAGTGCCACCCCACAGTGCCCATCCATGCACAGTGCCCACCTATCAGTGCCCACCTGTGCCACCCATAAGTATCCATAAGTGCCGCCCATGAGTGCCCATCTGTGCCGCCCATGAGTGCCCATCAGTGCCGCCTATGAGTGCCCATCAGTGCCGCATACCAGCGCCGCCAATCAATGCCACCTCATCTGTGCCTGTCAGTACTACCTCATCGATGTCCATCAGTGCCATCTCATCGGTGCCCATCAGTGCCGCCCTATCAGTGCCCGTAATTGAAAGAGAAAAACTTATTTACAAAAAATTAACCTAAAAAAATAAAAACGTTTTTTTGTTTCAAAATTTGCAGTCTTTTTTTAGTTGTTGCGGCAAAAAAAAAATCGCAGAGGTGATCAAATAACAACAAAAGAAAGCTCTATTTGTGGGGGAAAAAGGACGCCAATTTTGTTTGGGTACAGTGTTGTATGACCGCGCAATTTCCATTCAAAGTGCGACAGTGTTGAAAGCTGAAAATTGGCTTGGGCGGGAAGGTGTGTAAGTGCCTGGTATGGAAGTGGTTAAGGAAATCCAGTGCCCCCCCAGAACTAGTGTGTGGGTCCCCTGAAAATTCCTGGGCGGGTCATACAAAAACAGGGTGTGACCTTGACAGGAAGGGGTGGGTCATTTTTCTATTAGGAGGTGCAGATATGTAGTCAGGCCTAGGGCAGAACAAAACCTAAATATACTACTGCATATTAGGGCTTATTTAGACCGGATCCGATTTACAGCGTGTTTTTATATTGTGGGAGGAAACCCACGCAGGCACAGGGAGAACATGCAAACTCCATGCAGATGCTGTCACGGGCGGGATTCGAACCAACGACTCTTTTGCTGCTAGGTCAAAGTGCTATACACTACACCACTGTGCTGAACGAACATGATTGCAGCTGAAAGCATGAGATCTTTTTTTTTTTTTTCAATACCATGCTTTCCAGCCTTATTGACCCCGCCTCTCTCCATAAAGAGGACCTGTCACACACTAGTCCTATTACAAGGGATGTTTACATTCCTTGTAATAGGAAGAAAAGTGATCCAAAATCAAAAAAAGTGTCAAAAAAATGCAAGAATAAAAATATGAGGTAAAAAAAACAAACAAAAAAATAAAATAACGCCCCTGTCCCTAGAAGCTCGCACTCAGAAGCAAATATGCATTTAAGTCCCACCCACATATGTAAACACCATTCAAACCACACATGTGAGGTATTGACACGTGCGTTAGAGCGAGAGCAATAATTCTAACCCTAGATCTCCTCTGTAACTCTGAACTGGTCACCTGTAAAAAAAAAAAACAAGCATCGCCTATGGATATTTTTATGTCCCGAAGTTTGGCGCCATTCCATGAGTGTGTACAATATTAAAGCGTGACAAGTTAGGTATCTATTTACTCGGTGTAACATCATCTTTAACATTATCCATAAAAATTGGGCTAACTTTACTGTTTTTTTTTTTTAAATTCATGAACCGTGTTTTTTTTTTGGGCCAAAAAAAAGGCGTTAGAAAAATTATTGCGCAAATACCGTTGGAAATCAAATAAAAAATGACCGCTAACTTTATTCCCTAGGGTGTCTGCTAAAAAATTATATATAATGTTTGGGGGTCCTGATTAATTTCCCAGGAACAAAATATAATTTTTACATGAAGGAGAGAAGTGCCAGAATAGGCGCGGTATGGAAGTGGTTAAAGTGAAATAATAAAAGTGAAATATTCCTTTAAATTTCATACAGGGGGGGAGGGGGGGTACACGCATGTTTCCCGTGCTTAGAACTGTCCCTGTACAAGATGTCATTTCTGAAGTGAAACAAAAAAAAAGGAAGTTTAAAGTACTCATGGCTATAAAGAATACAGTCATTGCTCATTTAAAATAATAAAAAAAAAAGAAAAAAAATGGGGGTCCCTCCAAATTAAATTACCAGGCCCTTCAGGTCTGGAATGGATATTAAGGGGAACCCCACCGTAAAACCCCCCCAAAAAATGGCGTGGGGTCCCCCCAAATATCCATACCAGACCCTTCAGGTCTGGTGTGGATTTTAAGGGGAACTCCACCCCAAATTGAAAAAAAAATGGCGTGGAGTCCCCCTAAAAATCCACACCAGACCCTTATCCGAGCACGTTGACCTGGCTGGCCGCAGAAAAGAGGGGGGGACAGAGTGCGCCCCCCCCTCTCCTGAACCGCACCAGACCACATGCCCTCAACATGGGGAGGATGTCCCCATGTTGATGGGGACAAGGGCCTCATCCCCACAACCCTTGCCCGGTGGTTGTGGGGGTCTGCGGGCGGGGGGCTTATCAGAATCTGGAAGACCCCTTTAACAAAGGGGACCCCCAGATCCTGGCCCCCCCCCTATGTGAAATGGTAATGGGGTACATTGTACCTCTACCATTTCACCCCCAAAAAAAATGTCAAAGTGTTAAAAATGACAGTAGCCGGTTTTTGACAAATCTTTTAATAAAATCTTCTTTTCTTCTTTCCTTCGGGTTTCTTTCGCTGCTTCTTTCTTGGGTCTTCTCGTCCACATCTTGCCCGACGTCTTCTTCTATCTTCTCTGTCCGTCCTTCAGCCTTCTGGTCCCGCATCTTGCCCGTTGTCTTCTCCTGTCTTCTTCTCCGTCCGTCCGCCAGCCTCCTCGTCCGCATCTTGTGTCTTCTCCGGTCTTCTCGGTCCGCAACAGCCTTCTCGTCCACATGTTTTTCTTCCCCGGACTCAGCGTTTGAATTTGATTTGGCCGCCGTGTTCCCGCTCCTGGGACCCGCCCCCCTCTGACGCCACAGGTAAAATCACGTGAAAGTCCACGTGTGGCATATGTGCGTCAGAGGGGGGCGGGGTCACATGAGTGTGACACGGCGGCAACTTCTTCTCCGGGCGGCGCGTTTGAAATTGAATTCCCCCGCTGTGTGACGCTCTGTGACCCCGCCCCCCTCTGACGCACATGACCTTCTAAGGAGTTTACTTGTGGCGTCAGAGTGGGGCGGGTCCCAGGAGCGCAACACGGCGGCCAAATCAAATTCAAACGCTGAGTCCGGGGAAGAAAAAGATGTGGACGAGAAGGCTGGCGGACCGAGAAGAAGACCGGAGAAGACACAAGATGCGGACGAGGAGGCTGGCGGACGGACGGAGAAGAAGACAGGAGAAGACAACGGGCAAGATGCGGGACCAGAAGGCTGAAGGACGGACGGAGAAGATAGAAGAAGACGTCAGGCAAGATGTGGACGAGAAGACCCAAGAAAGAAGCAGCGGAAGAAACCCGAAGGAAAGAAGAAAAGAAGATTTTATTAAAAGATTTGTCAAAAACCGGCTACTGTCATTTTTAACACTTTGACATTTTTTTTGGGGTGAAATGGTAGAGGTACAATGTACCCCATTACCATTTCACATAGGGGGGGGCCAGGATCTGGGGATCCCCTTTGTTAAAGGGGTCTTCCAGATTCTGATAAGCCCCCCGCCCGCAGACCCCCACAACCATCGGGCAAGGGTTGTGGGGATGAGGCCCTTGTCCCCATCAACATGGGGACATCCTCCCCATGTTGAGGGCATGTGGCCTGGTGCGGTTCAGGAGAGGGGGGGGCCGCACTCTGTCCCCCCCTCTTTTCTGCGGCCGGCCCGGTCAACGTGCTTGGATAAGGGTCTGGTGTGGATTTTTAGGGGGACTCCACGCCATTTTTTTTCAATTTGGGGTGGAGTTCCCCTTAAAATCCACACCAGACCTGAAGGGCCTGGAATGGATATTTGCCAGGAACCGCACGTCTTTTTTTTTTTGTTTTTACGGCGGGGTTCCCCTTAATATCCATTCCAGACCTGAAGGGCCTGGTAATTGAATTTGGGGGAACCCCTACACATTTTTTTGTTTGTTTTATGAATGAATCCCTTTAGAATTGTCAGAGCCGACAATTCATTATAGCCGCGTGTGAATTTTTAAATGACTTTTTTCCTTCTGAATGTCATTTTGTGCAGGGGCAGTTCTAAGTGCGGGAAAAATGCGCTATTTCACATGCTGACATTACACCCCCCCTAGGTACGAAATTTAAAGGAATATTTCACTTTTATTGTTTCACTTTAAGAATTATTAATTTCACTGCTCCCGAAAAAACGGCCGTTTTAAAAATTTTTAAAAACATTGATACATGTCCCCTGGGGCAGGACTGAGGTCCCCAAACACTTTTTAGGACAAAACTAGCAGATTAGCCTTTAAAATGAACACTTTTGATTTCTCCCATAGACTTCTATAGGGAGTTCGGCGCGGCTTTACATATTACTTTCAATGCGCCGGCTGCTACGCTGGTTCATGCACCCAATTAAGCCTCCACCCGGCGCACTAATTAAGGCATGAACCAGCGCAGCGCACAGAGCATAGTAAATCAGGCCCTTCGTCTCTATCTATCTCTCTCTCTCTAACTGTCTGACTGTTCTTTTCTTTAACAAAGCCGGAACACACTACACGCGGCCGCCTTACAGGCGGCCTTATATAGTGTGGGGCGTGTACTAAACCCCCTGAGCCATAATTGGCCAAAGCCACCCTGGCTTTGGCCAATTATGGTTCTTCGTTTTTTGCGCGCTGTGATTGACAAAGCATGCAGGGTCATGGTGCATGCTTGACCAATCATCAGCGCGCAATGCTGCAGTGAATTATGGGCCGGCGCGCGTCACTCGAATTTGGTGCGAATGACCCATTTTGTTTGAAATTCGTTGAACGTACGAACAGACGATGTTCGAGTCGAACATACGTTCGAGTCGAACACAAAGCTCATCCCTAGCGTCCACTATGATCTAAAAGGTGTGTCCTCTGATCGGGCCTGATCGGGCCTGCAAGTGTCCAAGTCCAAGTGTAGGCGAAACCAAGGAACCGTGGGCCAAGTCCAGGGCTGGATGCACCCTCGAGGAGGGTCTCTTGCCGTTTGTGCACATCCAGCACAAGCATTCACATATGTCTAGGTTTGGCCACCACACATAGCCTCTGGCCTTTTGTTTCATACGTGTGCCCCCGGGATTACCAGTATTTAGCAAGTCCAGAATGTGTCTCCGGAGGGTCTGTGGAATGATCACTCGGTCTCCCCATAAAGTGTTTCCCCAAAAGCTTGTTCAACGGAAACAAGGTGTGTGCCAGATCTGGCAGGAATTTGTGGTAATAGTTCAGCAAGCCAAGGTATGATCGCAGCTGGTGGACGTTGGTTGGGGCTGGAGCTTTGACTAAAGCATCAACCTTGGCTTCCGTGGTGTGTATACCATCTGCATCCACAAGGTGGCCACAAAACTCCAATTTAGGCACCATGAATTGGCATTTTGCTAAGTTCACTTTCAGACCCTGTTCTTGGAGTCTCGCCAACACAAGCTCCACATTCTGCTTGTGTTCCTGGTCGGTCCGTCCCGTGATGAGCATGTCACAAAATCTCATCCATTTTTCGTTGCCAAATGGCTGGAGCGGAGGCTACCCCAAACACCATCCGATTGTATTCATACAGTCCCTTGTGGGTGTTGATGGTCAGAAACTTGCGGGAAGAAGGATGGACCTCAAACTGTAAATATGCTTGTTTGAGATCAAGCTTGGTGAACTTTTTACCCCCTGCAAGAGAGGCAAAAATGTCATCTACTCTGGGTAGGGGATACTGGTCTATTTCCAGTTTGGAGTTCAGTGCCATGCGAAAATCGCCACAAATGCGCAAGTCCCCATTCGCTTTCTTTACCGGTACAACTGGTGATGCCCACTCGCTGTGCTCTACCTTTGAGATGACACCTTGGGGCTGATTTACTAATATCAATGTGCTGCGCCGGTTCATGGCTTAATTAGTGCGCCGGATGAAGCCTTAATTAGACGCATGAACCGGCGTAGCAGCGGGCGCAATGCAAGTAATATGTAAAGCCGCAGCTGAACTCCCTATAGAAGTCTACGGGAGAAATCAAAAGTGTTAATTTTAAAGGTTAATATGCAAGTTTTATCCTAAAAAGTGTTTGGGGACCTGAGTCCTGCCCCAGGGGACATGTATCAATGCTTTTTTTATTTTTTAAAACAGCCGTTTTTTCGGGAGCAGTGAATTTAATAATGCTTAAAGTGAAACAATAAAAGTGAAATATTCCTTTAAATTTCGTACCTAGGGGGGTGTAAAGTCAGCATGTGAAATAGTGCATGTTTCCCGCACTTAGAACTGTCCCTGCAAAAAATGACATTATGAAGGAAAAAGACATTTAAAATTCACTTGCGGCAATAATGAATTGTCGGCTCCGGCAATTCTGAGAGGATTCATTTATAAAAAAAATGTGTGGGGGTCCCCCCAAATTCAATTACCAGGCCCTTCAGGTCTGGTATGGATATTAAGGGGAACCCCACCGTAAAAAAAAAAATGACGTGGGGTTCCCCCCAAATATCCATACCAGGCCCTTCAGGTCTGGTATGGATTTTAAGGGGAACTCCACCCCAAATAAAAAAAAAGTGGCGTGGAGTCCCCCTAAACATCCACACCAGACCGTTATCCGAGCACGTTAACCTGGCCGGCCGCAGAAAAGAGGGGGGACAGAGTGCGCCCCCCCCTCTCCTGAACCGTACCAGGCCACATGCCCTCAACATGGGGAGGATGTGCCCATGTTGATGGGGACAAGGGCCTCATCCCCACAACCCTTGCCCGGTGGTTGTGGGGGTCTGTGGGCAGGGGGCTTATCAGAATCTGGAAGATTGTACCCCTACCATTTCACACAAAAAAAGTGTCAAATATGTTAAAAATGACAGTAGCCGGTTTTTGACAATTCCTTTATTAATATCTTCTTTCCGCGCTTCTTCTTTTTCTTTTCTTCTTTCATTCGGGTTTCTTCCTCCATCTTCCTCTGCTTTTTTCTTGGGTCTTCTCGTCCACATCTTGCCTGGCGTCTTCTTCCATCCTCTTCTCCTTCTGTCAGCCTTCTCGTCCCGCATCTTCTTCTTCCTCTACTTGTTTCTTGGGTCTTCTCGTCCGCATCTTGACCGGCATCTTCTTCCATCTTCTTCTCCTTCCAACGGCCTTCTAGTCCCGCATCTTCTTCTTCCCCGGACGCTGCGCTTGAAATTAAATTCCCCGCCGTGTCCTGCTCCTGGGACCCCGCCCCCCTCTGTTGCCACAAGTAAACTCATACGAAAGTCATGTACGTCAGAGGGGGGCGGGGTCACAGAGCATCACACGGCGGGGAATTCAATTTCAAGCGCAGCGTCTGGGGAAGAAGCCGCGCAAGATGCGGATGAGCTTCCATTTGAAGTTCCCGCTGTGTGACAGTCAGTGACCCCGCCCCCCCTGACGCACATATACCACACTCGGACTTTCTTATGAGTTTACCCGTGGCGTAAAAGGGGAGTGGGGTCACAGGAGGGGCACACGGCGGGGAATTCAATTTCAAGCGCAGCGTCCGGGGAAGAAGAAGAAGATGCGGGACGAGAAGGCCTGACGGAAGGAGAAGAAGATGGAAGAAGACGCTGGGCAACATGCGGACGTGAAGACCCAAGAAAGAAGCAGAGGAAGATGGAGGAAGAAACCCGAATGAAAGAAGAAAAGAAAAAGAAGAAGCGCAGAAAGAAGATATTAACCACTTCCCGCCCGGCCTATAGCCGATTTACGTCCGGGAAGTGGTTTTGAAATCCTGACTGGACGTTCCAGAACGTCCTGCAGGATTTCATGCCGCGCGCACCCGTGGGGGCGCGCAGCGCGGCGATCGGTGATGCCGGGTGTCAGTCTGACACCCTGCATGTCCGATCTTGGTAAAGAGCCTCCGGCGGAGACTCTTTACCACGTGATCAGCTGTGTCCAATCACGGCTGATCACGATGTAAACAGGAAGAGCCGTTGATGGCTCTTCCTCACTCGCGTCTGACAGACGCGAGTAAAGGAGAGCCGATCGGCGGCTCTCCTGACAGGGGGGGTTCGCGCTGATTGTTTATCAGCGCAGCCCCCCCTCGGATCGCCACACTGGACCACCAGGGAAGCCCACCCTGGACCACCAGGGTGGGCCAAACAAAAAAATAAAAGGCTGAAAAAAAAAAAGTCTTAAAAAAAAAAAGCATTAAAAAAAAAAAAGATGCCAATCAGTGCCCACAAATGGGCACTGACTGGCAACATGAGAACCAGTGCTGCCCCACAGTGTCCATCAGTGCCACCCCAGTGTCCATCAGTGCCACCCCACAGTGTCCATCAGTGCCACCCCACAGTGCCCATCCATGCCCAGTGCCCACCTATCAGTGCCCATCTGTGCCACCCATAAGTATCCATCAGTGCCACCCATAAGTGCCGCCCATGAGTGCCCATCTGTGCCGCCCATGAGTGCCCAGTGCTGCCCATCAGTGCCGCCTATGTGTGCCCATCAGTGCCACCTATGTGTGCCCATCTGTGCCGCCTATGTGTGCCCATCAGTGCCACCTATGAGTGCCCATCAGTGCCGCATACCAGCGCCGCCAATCAGTGCCACCTCATCTGTGCCCATCAGTACTACCTCATCGATGTCCATCAGTGCCATCTCATCGTGCCCATCAGTGCCGCCATATCAGTGCCCGTAATTAAAAGAGAAAACTTACTTATTTAAAAAAAATTTACCGAAAAAAATAAAAACGTAATTTTTTTCAACATTTTCAGTCTTTTTTTAGTTGTTGCGCAAAAAAAAATCACAGAGGTGATCAAATACCACCAAAAGAAAGCTCTATTTGTGGGGAAAAAAGGACGCCAATTTTGTTTGGGTACA
Source organism: Rana temporaria (assembly GCF_905171775.1). Lineage (NCBI taxonomy): Eukaryota > Metazoa > Chordata > Amphibia > Anura > Ranidae > Rana > Rana temporaria. Next base: position 299,850,978 of record NC_053491.1, read on the forward strand.
GTGTAGCATGACCGCGCAATTGCCATTCAAAGTGCAACAGTGCTGAAAGCTGAAAATTGGCGGGAAGGTGCGTAAGTGCCTGGTATGGAAGTGGTTAATAAAGGAATTGTCAAAAACCGGCTACTGTAATTTTTAATTTTTTTTACACTTTTTTGGGGTGAAATGGTAGAGGTACAATGTACCCCATTACCATTCCACACAGGGGGGGGCGGGATCTGGGGGTCCCCTTTGTTAAAGGGGTCTTCCAGATTTCGATAAGCCCCCCCGCCCGCAGACCCCCACAACCACCGGCCAGGGTTGTGGGGATGAGGCCCTTGTCCCCATCAACATGGGGACATCCTCCCCATGTTGAGGGCATGTGGCCTGGTACGGTTCAGGAGAGGGGGGCCGCACTCTGTCCCCCCCTCTTTTCTGCGGCCGGCCAGGTTAACGTGCTCAGATAAGGGTCTGGTGTGGATTTTTGGGGGAACTCCACGCAATATTTTTTTTAAATTTGGGGTGAAGTTCCCCTTAAAATCCATACCAGACCTGAAGGGCCTGGTATGGATATTTGGGGGGAACCCCACATAATTTTTTTATTTTTTTACGGTGGGATTCCCCTTAATATCCATACCAGACCTGAAGGTAATTGAATTTGGGGGGACCCCACGCTTTTTTTTTAATGAGCAATGACTGTATTCTTTATAGCCATGAGTACTTTTAAATTACTTTTTTTTTTACTTCAGAAATGACATTTTGTACAGGGACAGTTTTAAGCACGGGAAACATGCACTACTTCACAGGCATGTTATACCCCCCTCCCCCCTGTATGAAATATAAGGAATATTTCACGTTTATTGTTTCCCTTGTAACCACTTCCATACCGCGCCTATTCTGGCACTCCTCTCCTTCATGTAAAAATTATATTTTGTTCCTGGAAAATTACTCAGGCCCCCCAAACATTAAATATATTTTTTTAGCAGACACCCTAGGGAATAAAGTGGCGGTCATTATATATTTTTGATTTCCAACGGTGTTTGCGCAATCATTTTTCAAATGCCTTTTTTTTTTTTGCCAAAAAAAAAGGTTTCATGAATTAAAAAATAACAAAGCAGTAAAGTTAGCCCAATTTTTAGGGATAATGTGAAAGATGATGTTACACTGAGTAAATAGATACCTAACTTGTCACGCTTTAATATTGCGCACACTCATGGAATGGCGCCAAACTTTGGGACTTAAAAATCTCCATAGGCGACGCTTGAAGTTTTTTTTCAGGTTACCAATTAAAAGTTACAGAGGAGGTCTAGAGCAAAAATTATTGCTCTCGCTCTAATGCACGCGTCAATACCTCACATGTGTGGTTTGAACGGTGTTTACATATGTGGGCGGGACTTACATGCGTGTTCGCTTCTGAGTGCGAGCTACTAGGGACAGGGGCGTCAATAAAACCCCACATCTGTCCTCCAGGCTGGAAAGCATAAGATCGGGAAAAAAAGCACTGATCTCATCCTTTCAGCCGCGATCATGTTCATTCAGCACAGTGGTGTAGTGGATAGTACTTTCACCGTGCAGCAAAAAGGGTCGCTGGTTTGAACACCATCTGCCTGGAGTTTGCATGTTCTCCCTGTGCCTGCGTGGGTTTCCTTTCACAATCTAAAAACATGCTGTAAATCGGATCCTGTCTAAATAAGCTCTAATATTCAGTAGTATATTTAGGTTTTGTGCTGCCCTAGGCCTGACTAAACTTCTGCACCTCCTAATAGAAAAATGACCCACCCCTTCCTGTCAAGGCCACACCCTGTTTTTTTAGGACCCGCCCAGAAATGTTTAGGGGGGGTACACACACACTAGTTCTGGGGGGGAGGGGGGCACTGGATTCCCTTAATTTGCATAGTTTTTCTCTCATTTCCTGTTTGGCTATGGGGCAGGAAGTGAAAGCAAATCTCCCCAATTGGACAGGGATGGTACAAAATAAACTGACAGGGCCTATAACCCTCCCTCTATCCAAAATGAAAGAAAAAAGTGTTGATTATAGTTCTACTTTAACCACTTGCCGTCGCTGCACCGTCATTATACGTCCACAAGGTGGCTCTCCTAGGCGAGACCACGTAAATGGACGTCCTGCCTTTTAGCCGCCACTAGGGGCGCGATCGCCGCCGGGCACACGCGATCGCTCGGTACAGAGCGGGGAACGGGAGCTGTGTGTGTAAACACACAGCTCTCGTTCCTGTCAGCAGGGGAAATGCTGATTTTCTGTTCATACAATGTATGAACAGAAGATCAGTGTTTCCCCTAGTGAGGCCACCCCCCCCCCCACAGTAAGAACACACCCAGGCATACTTAACCCCTTCCCCGCCCCCCTAGTGTTAACCCCTTCACTGCCAGTGGCATTTTTATAGTAATCTAATGCATTTTTATAGCACTGATCGCTATAAAAATGCCAATGGTGCCAAAAATGTGTCAAAAATGTCCGAAGTGTCCGCCATAATGTCGCAATACCGAAAAAAAAAATCGCTGATCGCCGCCATTACTAGTAAAAAAAAATATTAATAAAAATGCCATAAAAATACCCCCTATTTTGTAAACGCTATAACTTTTGCGCAAACCAATCAATAAACGCTTATTGCGATTTTTTTTTACGAAAAATATGTAGAAGAATACGTATCGGCCTAAACTGAGGAAAAAAAATGTTTTTTTATATATTTTTGGGGGATATTTATTACAGCAAAAAGTAAAAAATATTCATTTTTTTCAAAATTGTCGTTCTATTTTTGTTTATAGCGCAAAAAATAAAAAACGCAGAGGTGATCAAATACCACCAAAAGAAAGCTCTATTTGTGGGAAAAAAAGGACGCCAATTTTGTTTGGGAGCCACGTCGCACGACCGCGCAATTGTCTGTTAAAGCGACGCAGTCCCGAATCGCAAAAAGTCCTCTGGTCTTTGGGCAGCAATATGGTCCGGGGGGTAAGTGGTTAAGCACAAATTTATGTTAATTTTATTGAGAGGACTAAGAAAATATAACCATGCCAATAGGCCAGGATACAGCGTTGCTAATATGTATGAATGTGTGTTAGGGACCCCCACAAACACCACCCAATGTTATATAAACAAGTTTCTTAATTTGCAAATAAGTATCATCTGCTCATTTTTTGGGGATGTCTGCAACCCTGATAGGGTGAAGACACCTCACAAATGTTGTCACTTTCTACTTCAAATTCATTCACTTCCTGTCACATAGCCAAACAGGAAGTGAGGGTAAAACCTTACTAATGTCTTTTCTTGGGGACACAGAGATCAATCTAAATAGTTTCCCATTATGTAAATTGCACTCTAGCATTTTGCTGTGTACACCCCAAATTATTAGGGATCTTGGACTTTGGGGTCCATTTACTAAAGGCAAATCCACGTTGCACTACAAGTGGACAAGCAAGGAAGAAAACAACAACAACAAAAAAAAAACCTTTGCTTCTACAGGATTGGATGTTAAAACCATCAGTGCTTCCCCTCTGATTTTCAGCAACTACGCTTGTACTGCAGAGTGGCTTTGCCTTTACTAAACCCCAAACTAACTAATCATTTGGTGTGTACACAGCAGTGCTGGAGTGCAATTTGCTTAATGGGGACACGAGTTAGATTGACCTGTGTCCCCAAGAAAATACATTGGTAGGGTTTTAACCTCACTTCCTGTTCAGCTGTGTGACAGGAAGTGAAGCCAATTTTAAGAAAAGGGACACAAAGCCCAACCCAAAAAACACAAGCAGGGGTTATAACACTCACTCGGCTTCCCTCAAACACCCACAATTAGAATAGGATTGCCTTGCGCTAGATTTAAGCACTGTGCTATAAATCAGCACTTCAAGCCTGTCCGCCAATAAACACCCCCCCCCCCAACCCACAACAGGCCATGTTTGCAGGTTTTCCTTCATCTTGCACATGTGCTTTAAAAGACAGTCTGGACAGCAATTCTTGATAAGATAAATCCACAAAACATGTCTAGTCGGGGGTACTTGAGGACGGAGGCTGAGAATCACTGCAGTAAAAGGAAACAATACTTACCGCTCTGTATTTCCTTTCCTGGTGGCTAAACATGGCAGCAAACATTTCATGCATACACACCAGGAAAGGAGCTTCGAGACAAATCACCAATCAGCCCTAACTCTGCAGCAGCTGTCAAAATCTGTAGCATGAAAAAGTAACAAAAAACAAACTTCAAAATTTGAAAGTTATTTTATTCGTCAAGAAAACAAGGAAAGCAATAAATAAATAAACAAAAATAAATAAATACAAAAAAAATAAAATAAACATAGTTCAGTTGAGACAGTAAACAGCATATGGTTTATGCTTTGAAAATTACACAATAGACACACACACACACACACGGACAAAGTTCAGTATCTACATTGGGTGCACTTGTTACACCTGTTAAGGATGTCCTTAAATTACTAACCCATCCAAGTCCCATACTAAGTCATCCAAGTGAGTTCACACACAAAAATCAACATCAAAAATTCTAAGTCCCTGGGCATGCTCAGTTCACCAGAAATGCAGAGGCAGAAACAGAAAAAAAGCTGCAATCGCGGCTGAAAGCATGAGATCTCTGTTTTTTTTTTCTATCGCATTCTTTCCAGCCTGAAGGACAGATGTTCGGTCTTATTGAAGTATTACGTAAAAAAAATAATTAAAACGCCCTGTCCCTAGTAGCTCGCACTCAGAAGCGAACACACATTTAAGTCCCGCCCACATATGTAAACGCCGTTCAAACCACACATGTGAGGTATTGACACGTGCGTTAGATCGAGAGCAATAATTTTAGCACTAGACATCCCCTGTAACTCTAAACTGGTAACCTGTAAAAAAAAATCAAGCGTCGCCTATAGAGATTTTAAAGTCCTGAAGTTTGGCGCCATTCCACGAGTGTTTGCAATATTAAAGCGTGTCAAGTTAGGTATCTATTTACTCTGTGTAACATCATCTTTCACATTATCACAAAAAATTGGGCTAACTTTACTGTTTTGTTATTTTTTAACCACTTGCTGGTCAATGACCGGGCCACTTTTTGCGATTCGGCACTGTGTAGTTTTAACTGGAAATGACAGATCGCTATGACGATCAGGCATTTGTCCCCCTGACAGGACCGGGAGCTGTGTGTTTACACACACAATTCCCGATTCTCGCTCTGGGACCAGGTGCGAGCGGGGACGCTGAAGGGGAACTCCACACCAAATAAAAAAAATGGCGTGGGTTCCCCTGCAGTGGCACATCAGACCCTTCGGTTTGGTCTGGATCGTAAGGGGGAAAACCTACGCCGAAAAAAACAGCGTGGGGTTCCCCCAAAATCCATTCCAAACCCTTATCCAAGCACGCAGTCTGGCCGGACAGGAATGGGGGTGGGGACGAGCGAGCGCCCCCCCTCTAGAGCCGTACCAGACCACGTGCCCTCAACATGGGGGAGTGTGTGCTTTGGGGCAGGGGGGGCAATGCTCCCCCACCCCAAAGCACTCTTGTCCCCATGGTCGATGGGGACAAGGGCCTCTTCCCGACAACCCTGGCCATTGGTTGTCGGGGTATGCGGGCGGGAGGCTTATCAGAATCTGGGAGCCCCCTTTAATAAGGTGGCCCCCAGATGCCGGCCCCCCACCCTATGTGAATGAGTATGGGGTAAATCGTACCGCTACCCATTCACCTGGGGGAAAAATGTAAAGTGAAAAAAAACACACCACACAGATTTTTAAATTAATTTATTAGTCAGCTGGGGGGTCTTCTGCTGGGGCCCCCCACCCCCTTTAAGCTCTTTTACATTCGGGGGGGCACCCGGGCTTCGATGTTTTCTGCCGGGTGGGGCGCCACCCCCCCGTGCTTCTCTCTGCTGCCTTACGCCAGGGCCCCCCACCCCCTTTAAGCTCTTTTACATTTGGGGGGGGGCATCCGGGCGTCAACGTTTTCTGCCGGGGGGGGCGCCACCCCCCCGGGCTTCCACTGGGGCCCCCCACCCCCTTCAAGCTCATTTACATTGGGGAGGGCATCCGGGCTTCGACGTTTTCTGCCGGGGGGCGCCACCCACCCGGGCTTCTCCGATGGCTTCCGCCGGGGCCCCCACCCCTTTAAGCTCTTTTACATTAGGGGGGGCATCCAGGCTTCAACGTTTTCTGCCGGGGGGGCACCAACCCCACCCCCAGGCTTCTCCGCTGGCTTCCGCCAGGGCCCCCCCACCCCCTTTAAGCTCTTTTACATTGGGGAGGGCATCGGGGGTTCGACGTTTTCTGCCAGGGGGGCGCCACCCACCCGGGCTTCTCCGCTGTCTTCCGTCGGGGCCCCCCACCCCCTTTAAGCTCTTTTACATTCGGGGGGGCATCCGGGCTTCCCTGTTTTCTGCCGGGGGGCGCCACCCACCCGGGCTTCTCCGCTGGCTTCCGCCGGGGCCCCACACCCCTTTAAGCTCTTTTACATTCGGGGGAGGCATCTGGGCTTTGCCGTTTTCGCCCGGGAGGGGGCGCCACCCCTCCGGGCTTTTCTCCGCTTTCTTCTCTGTTCCCTCTTCTGCCTGGCTCCTCCGCGGGGGCCAGGGCTTCTCTCCCCTATCTTCTTCCTTCTTCTGTTCCATTCGATGTTGACACGACAAGCTCTCCCGCTGCAATGCCGTCTCAGCGGTGTGCATCGACTTATATAGGCATAGGGTGTTATGTCACAAAGGTTGGGGTCGCAGGGTGGCATCACCCGGTGACCACGCCCTATATAAGTCGATGCACATCGATCAGACGGCATTGCAGCGGTAGAGCTCGTCGTGTCAACATCGCTGGAAAAGAAGAAGGAAGAAGATAGCGGAGAGAAGCCCTGGCCCCCACGGAGGAGCCAGACAGAAGAGGGAACAGAGAACACAGCGGAGAGAAGCCCACCCCCCAGCAGAAAACAGCGAAGCCCGGGACCCCGGCGGAAGGCAGCGGAGAAGCCCGGAGGGGTGGCGCCCCCCTGGCAGAAAATGGCGAAGCCCGGATGCCCCCCCCGAATCAAAAAGAGCTTAAAGGGGGTGGGGGCCCTGGAAGAAGGCAGCGGAAAAGCCAGAGGGGGTGGCGCCCCCCCCGGCAGAAAACTACGAAGCCCGGGGCCCCGGTGGAAGAGAGAAGACCGGGCCTACATCCCCCCTGTAAAATAGCTTAAAGAAGAAAGGGGGGCCCCGGCAGAAGACCCCTCAGCTGACTAATAAATTACTACAAAAATCTGTGTGGTGTTTTTTTTTCTTTACATTTTTCCCCCCAGGTGAATGGGTAGGGGTACGATGTACCCCATACTCATTCACACAGGATGGGGGGCCCGGCATCTGGGGGCCACCTTATTAAAGGGGTCTCCCAGATTCCGATAAGCCCCCGCCCGCATACCCCGACAACCAACGGCAAGGGTTGTCAGGAACAGGCCCTTGTCCCTATCACAAGAGTGCTTTAGGGTGGGGGGGCAGTGCCCTAAAGCACACACTCCCCCATGTTGAGGGCATGCGGTCTGGTACGGCTTAGGAGGGGGGGCTTTTGCTCATCCCCACCCCCATTCCTGTCCGGCCAGACTGCGTGCTTGGATAAGGGTCTGGCCTGGATCTTGGGGGAACCCCACGCTGTTTTTTCAGCGTAGGTTTCACCCTTATGATCCAGACCAAGCCAAAGGGCCTGATGTGCCACTTCAGGGGAACCCACGCCGTTTTTTTGTTTGAAATTTAGCGCGGAGTTCCCCTTCATGGTCAGCGCAAGCTGAAAACAGTTCGGCCTTTCACGTGCGCCGACTCAAGCCGTGCAAATGCAGCTACGCCGCTTGGAATTTACCAAGATTTTCCCGGCGTAGTGAGACGGCGTGTGTGAAAGGACGAAATTGCCGTGTACGCATGCGCAATATGCAAATAAACCTCCCGGGCTTTAGGCGTACTTGCAGCGTGCGGCGGTGTTTTCACAAAAAACACTTTCACTTTCAGTTCGGCCCAAAAAACATCACCAAACACATGTCACTACACTTCCCCACAGCACCCCACACCCCCCTAATAAACTCCCGCCCAAACCCGTTCTATTTACATTTCTAAATGTAGCTCTATAGAGGCGCACCATGCGCCCTCTCCTGGGCGCACTAGGCATTATAGTAACTAAAGAAATACACTGCTCTGCCACTGCTCGTTGTCTCTATCCAGCGCCGGGTGATGTCTCCAGCGACGGACGATTGGTCTAGCGATGAGAACATCCATCCATTCAGAGCACAGCTCAGCGAATGACGCGCCGATGCTTTGACGTTTCTTTTATAGGGGAGGCGGGCCACGCGTCACGTGACCCCGTCCCCCTCTGATGCACACTCTGCTACGTCACTGGGACAGCCCTTGCGTCAGAGAGGGACGGGGTCATGTGATGCGTGGCCCGCCTCCCCTATAAAAGAAACGTCAAAGCATCGGCGCATCATTCGCTGAGCTGTGCTCTGAATGGATTGATGTTCTCATCGCTGGACCAATCGTCCGTCGCTGGAGACATCACCCGGCGCTGGATAGAGACAACGATGGAGCAGGGAGCAGCATCGATTGTCTATTTTCACCGCTGGATTTTTATTTGGTTTAATTAATAAAGTAATTTGTTCTACGGTGTGTGTGTTTTTTTTTCTGAAAACTACTATTTACACTTCCTTCCTGAAATGGTAGGGGTACAGTGTACCCCATTATCATTTCACACAGGGGGGTGGCAGGATCTGGGGGTCCCCTTTGTTAAAGGGGTCTTCCAGATTCTGATAAGCCCCCTGCACGCATACCCCCACAACCACCGGGCAAGGGTTGTGGGGATGAGACCCTTGTCCCCATCAACATGGGGACAAGGTGCTTTGGGGGGCACCCCAAAGCACCCTCCCAATGTTGAGGGCGGCATGTGGCCTGGTGCGGTTCAGGAGAGGGGGGGCGCACTCTGTCCCCCCTCTTTTCTGCGGCCGGCCAGGTCAACGTGCTCGGATAAGGGGTCTGGTGTGGATTTTAGGGGGAGCTCAACGACATATTTTTTTTAAATTTGGGGTGGAGTTCCCCTTAAAATCCACACCAAACCTGAAGGGTCTGGTTATGGATATTTAGGGGGAACCCCACGTCATTTTTTTTTAAATTGACGGCGGGGTTCCCCTTAATATCCATACCAGACCTAAAGGGTCTGGTTATTGAATTTGGGGGGACCTCCGCGCATTTTTTTTCCCGAACTCCGAACCCGGACCCGAACTTTCAGCAATTATTCGGGTTCGGGAAAAACCCAAAGTCCGTACCGAACCCGAACTTTACAGTTCGGGTTCGCTCAACTCTAATCTCTAGTGGTTTCGGCTGGAAGTGATTCTCTAGCAGTGTCAGCAGCTCTGCCAATGTCTTATGCCACGTACAGACAGTCGTTTTTTGTGATGAAATAAAACGTTGTTTTTAAAAATGTCATTTAAAATGACCGTGTGTGGGGAAAATGTTGTTTTATGTCTTCTGAAAAACGACAAAAAAAAAAATTCGAACATGCTTGAATTTTTTGTGTCGTTTTTCAAAACGTCATTTTTTGTGTCAATTAAAATGATAGTGTGTGGGCAAAACGACGTTTAAAACTACGTTTTTAAACCCGCGCATGCTCAGAAGCAAGTTATGAAGCTAGCTTCAATGGAAAAGAGTGCTGAACGTAACCTCTCAGACTGATAGACACTTTGTAAATCAGATCCTCGTCGCCACTGTTATATCCTCTGTGTTGTAAGAGACACAATACTCTGGTCTGGAACAATGGATGTTTATTTCAGGTCATCTGTACACTGCAACATGCATTTCAGGACAGTACATCTTATCAGCTTCTTTACTATGCCCCTTGACCCTTGTCATCACCGCTGGGTGGAGCCAGCCTTCAAGTGACAGTACATGTTAAAACCTTCAGGTATAACACTATCCATATGGAGATAGTCGATGGTTCACCCTTAACTTCAGGACCTGTTACCCATGAGACAGTTCCTTTGGTACTGCAGTTTGAGGCTAATTATCATGAGACCATCAGTTTTCAACTGATTACGTCAACCAAATTACCTGTCATCCTGGGCATTCCTTGGTTTTCCACCCATAATCCCTCCATCAACTGGGAAGCAAGGATTAAAAACTTTACATCCCACCCATTGCAAGGAATTCTATAGAGAACCTTGTCAAACAAGTTCTTTGCCGGTCAAGGAATCACAGGTGGATGTTTTTACTAAGCAGTCATATGACAACCTGCCTCCACAATATCATGAGTTCCGGGATGTCTGTGATAAGAAGAATGACGATCAGTTACCTCCTCATCGCCCATATGATTGTCCCATTGAACTGCTCCCAGGGGCTGAAATACCTTTTTGGTCGCCTTTTCAATCTTTCAGAACCTGAATTAAAGGTTCTCAGGGAATAGATTAATGAGAACTTAGAGAAGGGCTTCATTAGACCCTCACCGTCTCCTGCAGGGGAAGCCCTGTTCTTCTTTTGCGAAGAAAGTTTCCACCTTGCGTCCATGCATTGACTACCGTGACCTGAATAAAATCACTATTAAAAACCGCTATCCACTTCCATTAATCTCTGAAATGTTGGAAAGACTCCGCTCTGCAAAAGTCTTCACAAAACTATACTTTTGGGGGGGGGGGGGGGTTAACCTCATCCGGATGCGTCAAGGAGACTAATGGAAAACCGCCTTTAGGACCAGATATGGCCATTTTGAGTCCCTGGTTATGTTTTTTGTCCTCTGCAACGCCCCTGCCACATTCCAACACTTAATCAATGATGCTTTTTGAGACCTATTGGACCAGTTTGTGATTGCTTATCTGGATGATATTCTCATCTTTTCTAATAACATGGAGGAACATCGCAAACAGGTTTGCACTGTCTCTGAAAGGCTAAGGAAGAACCAACTTTATATTAAATTGGAGAAGTTTGAACAAACCCAGATGCAGTTCTTGGGATATATTATTTCTCCTAAAGGTGATAGCACCAATTACACAGCTGACAAAGAAAGGGGTGCCCTTTGTGTGGTCAGCTGAGGCACAGACTGCTTTTATTAAGCTAAAGACTCTTTTCACTTCTGCACCAATATTGGTACATCCCAATCCTGAAGTTCCTTTTATAGTGGAAGTGGATGCCTCAGACTCTGCTGTGGGAGCTATCCTTTCTTAGCGAAAAGGAGAAAAGATGCAGCTTCATCCTTGTGCATATTTCTCTGGCTTAATGTCATCATCCGAAAGAAATTTTGACATTGGAAATAAAGAGTTACTGGCAATTAAGGAAGCCTTTCTGAATGGAGGCATCTGTTGGAAGGGGCTTAAAATCCAGTAACTGTTCTTACTGATCATAAAAATCTAGAATTAATTTGTTCTGCCAAGAGGATGTCTTCTAGACAAGCACGTTGGTCACTGTTCTTTTCCAGGTTTAATTTTATAATCTTGTATCTACCTGGGTCAAGGAATGGTAAGGCCGATGCATTATCAAGGATGTTTACTGAACCATGCCAGGAAGACAACCCTGAATGTACTATCCTGCCTCAAAGGAACTTCATAGGGGCCATGGGTTTCAAGACATTCTTAAATCTCCTAAAGGAGGGGTATGAAAATGACCGTCTTCTTAATAATCAACCTACGGATATTAACCTTGTGTAGAAGAATGGCTTTTGGACTCATGAACATAGTCTCTATGTTCCTGAATCTGCTCGGATTGAAGCCCTCAGGTTGGTTCATGATTAAAAACTTGCTGGGCATTTTGGGATTTCCAAAACAGAAGAGCTCTTGTCACGTTCCTTTTGGTGGCCCAGCTATAAGTGTAGCGGTACTCCCGTAGGGGTTGCTGATTAGTTTTGGGTCTACTCTCTGACCTATCAGCCCCTTTAAGTGGCTCGAACCCTCCCTTGGCACAACAGGCAAATGAAAAATGTATTGTGAGTCCCACGTGTTGCTAGGACCACAATACCACATGTAAAATACACAATGACATGCAATAATGTTGTTACCTTCTTCTGAATGCAGTCCTCAGGAGCAAACACACCTCACACAGTCAATATAGTAAACCAAGGGTAACTTTACTTGGCATGTAAAAAGATAGAAGAGCAAACAGCAGTTTACAAATATATATATATTGTGATGTTTGGGGGACCAGCTTGATCGCAGGACACAGGCTTCTTAAATCAAAACTGAGGTTTATTAAACTTAAATGGCTTAGCAGCAGCAAAAACAAAAGAAATAACAGTCTCACCGACTTGTACAGCTCAGAACTGCTATCGCAGTTAAACAGTCCTTGCAGGTAAGTCCTTCAGTAGCAGGCTTTCAGGCAGGACACAGCCAAGTCCTTTCACAGCTTTGCTTAGCTTCCACAGCTTTCCTTGTCCACCATTCACCATGCATTGGACACTCCTACACTCCTTCTCTCTCACCTGCACTTCCTGTCTGCTTTAAACTACTTCCTTAGACAGGTGCGTTAACCCTTTCCATTCCCTTAAAGGCACCACAGTCCAAACAGAGGGGAAATATAACGTCCTTCCAGGACCCAGCCACGGCGTCCTGTACATATCCCCCCCCCCTGTGCCCCAACGCCAAGGAGGTGGAGGCAACAGTGGAGCTCAAACAATGGACTCGGGAGAGGGCATCTGCATTTTGATGCAGTCTCCCGGTCCTATGCTCCACTACAAACCTAAATTCTTGGAGCGCCAGGAACCAACGTGTAATCCTGGCATTATTCCCTTTACCCTGCCTCATCCATGTTAAAGGGGCATGATCAGAAATGAGCCTAAACTTCCTCCCCAAGAGGTAATACCTGAGGGACTCCAGAGCCCACTTAATGGCCAGACACTCTCTTTCAATTATAGCGTAGTTTTTCTCTGCTGGTGTCAACTTTCTACTGAGGAAGACTACTGGGTGTTCCTCACCACGAACAACCTGTGACAATACAGCTCCCAATCCTACATCGGAAGCATCAGTTTGGACAACAAACTCTTCTGAAAAATTGGGCGCTATCAAGACAGGGTGTTGGCACAGTGCTGACTTGAGCTCCAAAAAAGCCTTCTCAGCGTCTGCATTCCACTCCACCATGACCGATTTCCGACCCTTAGTCAGATCGGTCAATGGAGCCGCCAAGTTGTACGAACCTCCTGTAGTATCCCACCATGCCCAGGAATGCACGTACCTGCTTTTTTGTGAGGGGGCGGGCCAACTCTTTATAGCCTCTACCTTGCTGACCTGAGGTTTCACCACCCCTCTACCCACGATATAGCCCAGGTATTTCACCTCCTCCATTCCCAAAGCACATTTTTCAGGGTTTATTGTAAACCCCTCCTTCCAGAGAGAGTCCAGTACTGCCTGGACTTTGGGCAAGTGTGACTCCCAGTCTCTGCTAAAAATTACTATGTCGTCCAAGTACACTGAGGCATACTCTCGATGAGGTCGTAAAATCCTATCCATTGCTCGCTGGAACGTGGCTGGAGCAGTTTGCAGTCCAAAAGGCATTCGTTTGTACTGAAAACTCCCCTCTGGGGTAGAAAAAGCAGTTTTCTCCTTAGCAGCTCTAGTTAATGGGATTTGCCAATACCCCTTGGTAAGGTCTAATGTTGTGATATACCTGGCTGGACCTAGTCTCTCAATAAGTTCATCTACCCGGGGCATGGGGTAGGCATCAAACCGTGAAACCTCATTAAGTTTCCGGAAATCATTGCAGAATCGCAGAGTCCCGTTGGGCTTTGGTACCAACACAATTGGGCTCGACCACTCACTCTGTGATTCCTCAATGATCTCCAGGTCTAGCATCTTCTTTACTTCCTCTGAAACGGCCTTCCTTTGAGCCTCTGGGATGCGGTAGGGCCTGACAAAAACTTTGACTCCAGGTTCCGTGATAATATCATGCTCTATGATACTAGTTAGCCCTGGCAAGTCTGAAAACTTCTCTTTATTTCTCTGCAAGAACTCCTTTGCCTGCTGACTTTGGCATTTAGATAGGGTATTTGCTACTTGGACACTCTCCACCCCAACCTGTGGCTCAAGTCTTGCACTAGCCAGGGAGGTCACCGGTTCCCTGTCTGTCCAGGGCTTTAACAAGTTGACATGATATATCTGATACGGTTTCCTCTTGCCTGGCTGGTGGACTCTATAATTGACCTCTCCCACTTTTTCCACAACCTCAAAGGGTCCTTGCCACATGGCTAAGAACTTACTTTCCACAGTGGGAATTAGCACCGCTACTCGATCACCCACTTGGAAGTGCCTTATTTTAGCAGCCCTGTTATAGACCCGTCGTTGAGCCTCCTGGGCCTTTTGCAAATGCTCTTTGACTAGCGGCATCACGGTTTGGATCCTTTCCTGCATTTGGGAGACATATTCCAGGACACTCTTATGCTGAACAGGTTCACTTTCCCATTCCTCTTTAACCACGTCAAGAAGTCTCCGCCCATATACCAACTCAAAGGGCGAAAACCCCGTGGAGGCCTGGGGCACTTCCCGGATAGCAAACAGGAGAGCTGGTAACAGGCAGTCCCAATCTTTCCCATCCCTTTGTACCACTTTCTTGAGCATAGACTTAAGGGTCTTATTAAAGCGTTCCACCAACCCGTCCGTTTGGGGATGGTAGACCGATGTGCGCAGCTGTTTAATCCGGAACAGCTTGCACACATCGGCCATAACCCTTGGCATAAACGGGGTACCCTGGTCTGTGAGTATTTCCTTGGGGAAACCAGTCCGTGTAAACATCTGGAATAATTCCCGGGCAATGGCCTTTGAGGAGGTATTCCGCAGGGGTAGCGCCTCAGGATATCGGGTGGCATAGTCAAGAATCACCAATATGTAGGAGTGACCTCGAGCTGACTTTACCAAGGGACCCACTATATCCATGGCTATCCTCTCAAATGGGACCTCAATTATGGGCAGAGGGACCAAAGGGCTCCGAAAATGAGTCACCGGAGCGGTCAACTGACAGGTGGGACAAGAGGCACAGTATCTCTTTACCTCTGCTTTCAGACCTGGCCAGTAAAACCGGTCGGTGATCCGTGCCTCCGTTTTTTCAACTCCCAGGTGTCCCCCTAACACATCGTCATGGGCCAGGTCCAGAACCTTTCGTCTATATTGTTGGGGTACCAACAATTGCTCTACCACATTTTCTCTCTCCTTGGTAACCCGATACAGCAATTCATTATATATTGCAAAGTGTGGCCATCTCTCATTCGCACCTGGCTCTTGGGGAACCCCATTTACTACTACAACTTGTTCCCGTGCATGGGCCAAAGTGGGGTCCTGCATCTGAGCAGTCCCAAATGCCCCCTGGGGAACACCCAAATCTGGCAGCGCAGGGGTAGAGGCCAATTCCTCATCCTCTTCCCCCAGCATTACCTGAAGTGGGAAAGGCTCCTCCCCCTTAGTGTTTTGGTAGGTCTGTCGACCACATATCTTGACATCCTCAATAGTATCAATACTACTTTCATCACCATTAACCCAATCATTAGCATTTTCCTCATCTGGGTCCACATTAACGTTTAACAGTTCAGGGTTATCCCTCTCAGCAGCAGGAACAGGGGGGCTAGTTTCTCCCCAGTCTCTGAATTGTTCTCCTTGTTCCCACAGTTTTGTAAACAATGGACAGTCTCGTCCTATTATAACATCATGCACCAAGTTCTTTACCACCCCCACCTCTTGAGTAACAGTGCCACATGCTGAGGAGATAGACAACGTCATGAGCGGGTACTCTCTAGTGTCCCCGTGAATGCATACCACCCGTAAAGTTTTTCTTACCGGACCGATCTTCCCAATCACTCTAGGATGAACCAGGGTTACCATGCTTCCAGAGTCCAACAAAGCCGGGGCAGGGAGGTGGTTCACTTGGACTTCACACTCAAACTTTTCCTCATCCAGGTCGAGGTGTGTGGTGCACACTTTACGGGCACAAAAGGACCCCCTCCGAAGAACCTCGCATTCCATGGGCTCCTCTTGCAGTGGGCAGTGTGCCTGGGTATGACCCCAGGAATGACATCGCCAACATTGTACATCCCCTCCTCTCCGAACAGGAACAGAACGCTGAGGAGGTGACTCTTGGCCTTCCGGGGTGTTTGTCCCAGGGCTCCTTGGAACATCCTTTCGAAGGGCAGCAGTTGGTCGAACAGGCCGTGGCAGACTAGGCCCTATGCGCTTGGTAGGTCCGAGCAGGTCCTCCACCACTGTATATCGTTCCACCATCTCAACAAGGAGGTTTGCTGTTTTGGGGTCTCCATGGCTGACCCACCGTTGGAGGTCATCTGGCAGGGACCTCAGGTATCGGTCCAGCACGACCCGCTCCACAATTTGGGGGCCAGACAACACCTCAGGCTGCAGCCATTTTTTTACTAGTTGCACCAGGTCATGCATTTGAGACCGGGGTGGCCGATCTGGACGATATTTCCATTGGTGTACACGTTGGGCCCGAACGGCCGTAGTCACCCCCAGACGAGCCAGAATTTCTGCCTTTAGCTTTTGATAGTCTTTAGCATCATCTGGTGGCAGGTCAAAGTAGGCTTTTTGAGGATCTCCAGTGAGAAAAGGAGCAATGAGGCTGGCCCACTGGTCCTGAGACCATCCTTCTCTCTCCGCTGTCCTCTCAAACGTAGCAAGAAATGCCTCTACATCATCGCTCAGGGACAATTTCTGTAGAAAATGGCTTGCCCTCACAGTCACCTGGTTGCCAGGGGCAACAGCCGCTGGCTCCTGAACCTGAGACAGCTGCTGCACCGCTTCCTTTAAGGCAGTCATCTGAGCCTGCATAACCCCTTGCTGGGCTGCTTGCTGGGCTGCTAACTGGGCCACCAGCAGGCGAGTATTTTCTTGCTGCAGAGCCAGCGCCTCTTTGTGGTAAGTTTGCGCTTGTATGTTAGCCAGGGTCAGCTGTTTAATTAGCTCCTCCATTGCTTCAACTTTCAATGTTTGTGCAGCTTTAACCCAGGACATAAATTCAATGTACTGTCCCTTTAAATGTCAGTTCAATATAAAGTCCAATGCAAAAGAAAAAAAAACGTTTTTTTTTGTTTTGTTTTTTCTCTTCTTATGCCTGTTATTCTGTCCTGCCCGCATTCGAGCACCAGTGTAATGTTTGGGGGACCAGCTTGATCGCAGGACACAGGCTTATTAAATCAAAACTGAGGTTTATTAAACTTAAATGGCTTAGCAGCAGCGAAAACAAAAGAAATAACAGTCTCACCGACTTGTACAGCTCAGAACTGCTATCGCAGTTCAACAGTCCTTCCAGGTAAGTCCTTCAGTAGCAGGTTTTTAGGCAGGACACTGCCAAGTCCTTTCACAGCTTTTCACAGCTTTTCATAGCTTCCACAGCTTTCCTTGTCCACCATTCACCATGCATTGGACTCTCCTACACTCCTCCACTCTCACCTGCACTTCCTGTCTGCTTTAAACTACTTCCTTAGACAGGTGCGTTAACCCTTTCCATTCCCTTAAAGGCACCACAGTCCAAACAGAGGGGAAATATAACGTCCTTCCAGGACCCAGCCACGGCGTCCTGTACAAGTCCTTTTCTTCTAGTACTTCGAAATCCCACAATGCATGGCTTTAGGAAGAAAATAAACACATATAAACATCGTAACTGAAACTCCCGGGAGGATTTAGGTATGCATAATTATCAAATAGCCTATGATAGTATGACCCCGCTACACAATCCCCCCACTTAAAGACTTTGGTCCCCAAAGAGGACAACAGTATGCATTCTGGACAGAGGAATCTCCCACCAATTGTCAGCCGGAGGCAGGCTACTACCTACTAACACTGAGGTGATTTGCTCAGATGTGCCAGGAGGTGAGTTAGGGCTGTCCCCCACTGAATTCACAGTGGGAGAACTAGGTATGGTACTGGATCTTTTGGAAGTGATAATAACCTCTTCAGAGCATTCCCCCAAATGATCATAAGTCAGTCTCTTGGGTGGATGAATGACTCTTCTTTCCCTCTGTTCTTTAGAAATTATAGCAAGAAAAGAAGTTGGGACTTTAAATGAGATGCGATTTGATGCAAACAGTAGTAAAGTAATAAATGCGTAATAACCAAGCTCAAACTTACCACCCAAACAGCAAGCCACCTTCAACTGTCTAACTGTATGTTAAAAGCAGAGGATTGGTTGCACACATTTGCAAATGCATGGATAAGCTACAGGTCACTCCACGGCTCTCTGCGTTTCTGTAGTCCTAACTAAACTGATATAGTTTCCTCAATAGGAGGCATGCAAATACTAATGAGTAGATGGAGGACAGGTGACTGGGAGTATGTGTCCCCGCCTCCACCTAGGAATGGTATGGTAGTGAGAAGCATTGGAAAAGACACATAAGGGTAAATATATAAAAATAGAAATTAGAAATTATAGGCTCAGGAAGGATAGGTTCAATCTCACTGTCTTCTGCATTAAGTATACCAGACTCCATACCTCTTGAAGCACTCAATTCTCTGTCAAGTAGGCTTGAGGCGTCCATGGGATCTCCTATGGACGATGACTCCACATCCTCCTCAAACTCCTCAGTGAGTATATTGTGAGGTACAAATTCAGGGGCCTCCGGTCAGAGTGTCCCACTATTTGTCACTTCAGATGAGGGCAGGAAAGAAGTACTGGGCACTAGTTGTTGAGAGGACCACAACCACTCTGACCCTATTTATTCATCTGTGGACTCCTTATCCTCTGTATCTGGATGTGTCAGCTGAGATCTGGATACCGCTCCAGGTGATTTGGAGGTCAAGGGCAACTCCAAAGAGGCAGATACAGAAGGTATTCGGACAGCTTCAGTGAGAGGTAACAGGTGATTCCTGTGCCAAGTCTTTAGAGGGCCCACACTTCCTTCTGGTCGGATATGGTATACTGGGAGACCAGGTAACTGTTTGCATATAATGTATGGCTGTGACTTCCAGCGATCAGTTAATTTATGCTTTCCTAGGATACCCAGATTCCTCAATAACACTCGGTCTCTTGGCTGCAAGTCTTGTATCCTGACTTTCAAGCAGTGGCGGTTCGTCCATAGAGGGCGCTGGAGCGCCGCCCCCTCTGGCTCTCACCGCCACTGAGTCAAATAACATAGATTCATGCATTGCACGAATCTATGTTATTTTCGCCGCTGTTATTCAGATGGTCGGCGCTCAATGTCCGGCCATCTGAATAACGCCTGCTGGTTGGCTGTAGGGAAATGTCTATTAAAGTCAACAGCTCTGATAGGCTTTCCCAATACAGCCCTCGGGTCCCGGAAGCTTATTCTCGGAGCGCACAGACTGTACGCCCCTTGAATAAGATGACAGGCGTCTCAGCCAATCAGGTTGGCCGGTTCTGGCTACCAGTAACCTGATTGGCTGAGACGCCTGTCAGTCATCGAGGGCAGGAGAAGACATCGTGGGACGTGGATGCCTAAAACCAGTAAAGGTAAGTGCCGGGCGGAGGGGGAAGAAAGCAATTTACAGGGTACAGTGGGGACAATTGGCACAGCGGCGACCATTAAAGGGCAAAGTGGCTGCGTTTAATGGCATGGCACAGTGGTGACAATGCATGGCACAGTGGTGACAATGCATGGCACAGCGGCTGCGTTTAATGGCATGGCACAGTGGTGACAATGCATGGCACAGTGGTGACAATGAAAGGCACAGTGGCTGCGTTTAATGGCATGGCACAGTGGTGACAATGCATGGCACAGTGGTGACAATGTATGGCACAGTGGTGACAATGGATGGCACAGTGGCTGCGTTTAATGGCATGGCACAGTGGTGACAATGGATGGCACAGTGACTGCGTTTAATGGCATGGCACAGTGGTGACAATGTATGGCACAGTGGCTGCGTTTAATGGCATGGCACAGTGGTGACAATGTATGGCACAGTGACTGCGTTTATTGGCATGGCACAGTGGTGACAATGGATGGCACAGTGACTGCGTTTAATGGCATGGCACAGTGGTGACAATGTATGGCACAGTGGCTGCGTTTAATGGCATGGCACAGTGGTGACAATGGATGGCACAGTGACTGCGTTTAATGGCATGGCACAGTGGTGACAATGTATGGCACAGTGGCTGCGTTTAATGGCATGGCACAGTGGTGACAATGTATGGCACAGTGGCTGCGTTTAATGGCATGGCACAGTGGTGACAATGGATGGCACAGTGACTGCGTTTAATGGCATGGCACAGTGGTGCAAATTGATGGCACAGTGACTGCATTTGATGGCATGGCACAGTGACTGCGTTTAATGGCATGGCACAGTGGTGCGAATTGATGGCACAGTGGCTGCATTTGATGGCATGGCACAGTGGTGCAAATTGATGGCACAGTGGCTGCGTTTGATGACATGTAACAGTGGCTGCGTTTGATGACATGTAACAGTGGCTGCGTTTGGGCACAGTGAGACTGCAATTTTTTTTCCTTTGCGCCCCCCCAAAAATTTTGAGCACCAGCCGCCACTGCTTTCAAGTCAAAGTTTCTTTTGTTTCTCTGTTCCCGTTTATCCAAATTAGCTTGGGCCTTCTCATAGGCTGTTTTCAAACTGCTTCTTAATCGGTCTACATAACCCTTGTGAGAAGTTGCAGATGTATGATCCAGAGATACGCCGAAAGCTAAGTCAATTGGTAATCGGGCTTCTCGCCCAAACATCAAACGGTAAGGTGAGTATCCAGTTGCATCATTTGTAGTGCTGTTATATGCATGCACAATGGCAGCCACGTGCTTGGTCCAATGTTGTTTCTTTTCTGAGCTTAATGTCCCCAACATATTCAAAGGAGTTCTGTTAAAGCGTTCAGGCTGGGCATCCCCCGGAGGATGATAAGGGGTGGTTCTGGTTCTCTCTATGCTCAATAGATCCAAAAGCTTCTTTATTAGCTTACTTTCAAAGTCCCTCCCCTGGTCGGAGTGGATGCGTTGTGGTAGTCCATAGTGCACAAAGAATTTCTCTACTAGCACTTTTGCTACTGTTGAGGACTTCTGGTCCTTAGTTGGATATGCCTGTGCATACCTGGTGAAATGGTCGGTCACAACTAGGACATTTCCTGTTCCACTTAAATCAGGCTCCAGACAGAGAAAGTCTATACACACCAGTTCCAGAGGTCCCTGACTTTGGAGATGACCCATTGGGGCAGCTTGACGGGGTAAAGTCTTTCTCTGGATACACCTGATACAAGAATGACAGTATCCCTCAACTTCAGCCCTCATACAGGGCCAGTAGAACCTGTCTCAGACTAGTTAGAAAGTCCTTTTAGGGCCCAGATGACCATGCTGGTCATGGAGTGCAGCTAAAACGGTCTCTCTGTGCTTTCTGGGCAGGAACATCTGCCATTTCTCTTCTGGACCATCAGATGGGCCCCTTCGGTAAACCACCCCTTGATGTAGCTGCAACCTGTCCCACTCTTTGTGCATTAGCTGTGCTTCTCTTTGGAAGTTAGTGAGGAGCACACCCGGGTCTTGGTCTTCAAGGGCCTGTGGAACCAATTTTCCAAGGGAATCTTCTTCTAGGTCCTTACTCAGGTCCTTCTTGGACAATTTAGGCAGGCCCTCGCTTCCCATTTGAGTTACGTTACAGTAATACTTGGGCACTCCCACAGCCGAAACTCCTATCTCTTCAGCTCTGGGTTTTCCTCTCATCTGTAACTTCACTCCTTGATACAGAGCCCATTTGAGTCCATTCCTTCTCAGAGTCACTTGACCCATGAGGCCTCCTTGATAGGGCATCTGCATCTCTGTTCCCCACTCCTGGTCGATATTTCAGACTGAAATTGAATCCTGAGAGGGGGTGGCCAACTATCTACAGTATGTCCTGTAGCATCTAATTTGGCTGTGGTTAACAGATAAGTGAGCGGGTTGTTGTCAGTTCTCACCACAAACTCAGCTCTGTATAAGTAGTCTCTATCCACTACAGCCCATTTTAGCGCCAAAAATTCAAGTTTATGGGTGGGATAGTTCTTCTCAGGTGGAGTTAGACTCCTACTCACATAGGCTACAGGGCGTAAATAACCACTTTATTCTTGGTACAGCACCCCTCCTAGTCCCTCTCTACTGGCATCAACGTGCAGCTCATAGGCCAATACAGGGGCAGTAGTTAAGTTCTTCTTGAGCTGGATGAACGCCTCTTCACACTTGGGGTTCCCCTGGTCCTGAATGGACTCTTTAGGCTTCCGGGGCCCCAAATTGATCTTTACTGGTCTCACTGATTCAGGAACATCATCTTCCTCTTCGGTTCTCAGCAGTTCATTCAAAGGCCGTGCAATTTTCGCAAACCCCTCCACAAACCTCCTGTAGTAGGAGCAGAATCCCAGAAATTACCGTAATTCCGTCACATTAGCTGGCCTGGGCCAAGAGGTCACTGCCTCCAACTTCTCTGGGTCTGTTGATATCCCTTCGGCAGAGACAATGTGGCCAAGATAGTGAACTGATAGATGGTAGAATTGGCACTTTTCTCTGGAGAGCTTTAGGCATTCATCATGGAGCCTTTTCAGTACCTTTTCCAGTCTCTCTTCATGTTCTTCCAGAGTTCTCTCGAACACAATGATGTCATCCAGATATACCAACACTTCAATTGGATTCATGTCCCCTACTGTCTTTTCCATCAATCTTTGGAAAGTGGCTGGAGCCCCTGACAATCCCTGTGGCATGCGGTTAAACTCGAAGAAACCCACTGGGGTGATGAAGGCTGTCCTTTCCCTGTCTTCTGGGTGCATGGGAATCTGGTAATAACCACTCTTTAGGTCCATTACACTGAACCATTTGGCTCCCGACAGACTCTGTAAAGCATCCTCTATCCGAGGAGTGGTATACTGCAGGCCTCAAAATTTCAAGTACTGAGCCTTAATGCCGCGTACACACCATCGTTTTCTGCGATGGAAAAAAACGTCATTTTCAAAAACGTCAATTTAATTGACCGTGTGTGGGCAAAAACGTCGTTTTATGTCTTCTAAAAAACGACAGAAAAAAATTGAAGCATGCTTCAATTTTATGTGTCGTTTTTGGCCGATGTCGTTTTCTGTGTTCTAAACATTGACCGTGTGTACGTAAAAACGTCGATTTAAGCCCGCGCATGCTCAGAAGCAAGTTAGGAGACGGCAGCGCTCATTCATGTAAAACGACTGTTCAGAATGGAATCAGCACATTCGTTAAGGTGTTTTTCAGCTTATAGACAAGAAAACGATATTTAAAGCACAGTCACTGAAAATCACGAATCGTATCTCACCAAACTTTTATTAACACGCAGCAACACGATATCAGCAAAAGAGGCCGTCTTCCGCATGGAAACGACCCTTTATAGTGACGTCGTGCGTGATTGACGGAACTGCGCTGTGCTAGAGCGTTGTGAAAAAGCGATGGTGTGTATGCTACGTCGTTGTTCAAATTGAAGTTTGAAAAATGACGTTTTTTTAAAGCACATAAAGCGTCGCATTTTTCCATCGCAGAAAACGATGGTGTGTACGCGGCATATGAGTTACTCGCCACCTGTTGCCCCAGTGCAGACACCCGACAATACAGACCTGAGACCCCCCCTACAGTGCAGCCCCCCTTACAGTGCAGACACCCCACAATACAGACAACCCTGCAGTGCAGCCCCCCTACAATGCAGACACCCCCCTACAGTGCAGACACCCCAAAATACAGACCTGAGACCCCTCACCTACAGTGCAGCCCCCCTTACAGTGCAGACACCCCTACAGTGCAGCCCCCCTACAATGCAGACACCCCCCTACAGTGCAGACACCCCACAATACAGACCTGAGACCCCCCCTACAGTGCAGCCCCCCTTACAGTGCCTTGCACACCCGACATATTGGAGAATAGCTTTTGCCACCTGTCAAGTTGAGCTTTTGCCCTCTCTTCCCATTCTGGTGGAAGATTTGTGCCGTCAGGGTGGTAGCCCCCTTTGAGGTCTTCTACCTTCTTTCTCTCTTATAGGTCAGAGGGAGCAACTGGGGTGGCTTGGTGTACATGGCCCAGTAGAATTCTGGCTGGCACTTCCACAGGGCTGGTGGTAGCATTCCTAATGCTGACGGACACCCTTCCATGATTTCTCTCCAACACCTTCAGTGGGATTACCTCTGGTATCACTTCCACTCCTTCTGAGTGTCCAGCAGGGTCAGGCTCGAGAACAAGGAACGGGCCTGGCTGGGACCAGGTAAGCTTTACAGAGGCCCTCAAGCAGGTCACTTCACCTGGTTGTAAGATCTTCGCTGTCTTGTCCAGCCGCCAGATCTTACCCACTCCTTCAGGGGCCTTCTTCTCCATCACTAACTGTTGATAGACCCTCCGTAACATGGGATGGACTTTGGGTGATGAGGCCTCTGCCCCCTCCGTTAGAGGGATCAAAAGTCTCCTGACTAAATCAGTGTTTGTCCCTATAATAAGAGAGCTCTTGTGGGCCCCTGGTGGCCGGGGGCAGACTACGACCAGGGTGTCAGAGGTCTCTGCTGCTCCTGAAGGGTCAAAGGTCAACTGGATTGGTAAGTATCCATCATAAGGGAAACTCAGAGTCCCAATACCCCATATTCCCAATTCTTCCAGTTTCTGTAGGGGCAAGTGAGAAAGGTGTCGGTCATAGAAGTCTCTATACAAAAGAGTCATTTGAGCTCCTGTATCCAGAAGGGCCTTGGTATAGATCCCTTCCACTTGAATGGAAACTAGTGGGGAAGGCCCCACAACATTTTCAGGAAATTTTCTGGGTGTAGTTTTTCCTTTTGGCTCTGTAACCTGCACCCTTACCCCTTTCTGTATTAGGGTTCTTTCTGGCTTCCACCCATCCATGCGGGGAAGAGGTGAAATGTGGCTTTGAAAAAGGTCCATTTTCCCTCCTTGATCTCTTTGCTTTCTTTGTCCTTTTGGAGTTGTCTACAGTAGGCGGGCACCCGGTTGACTCCTTCACCGCGGGGCCCTCTGAAGTTTTCTGCCCTTTTGTGCACTTGCTGATTAGCTTTAGCTGGGCTGGGACAAACTTCCCTCATATGTCCTACTCCTCCAAAGCTGAAGCAAATTATGGGCCTCCTTGGCTTCCTGGCTTGATCACTCTGCCGACAGGTGGACTTCTCTGGCTCCTCTTGTTTGGTTTGGTAAGGCAATACCTCTGCCTGACTGGTCAATGCGACCACCATTTCCATCAGCTGGGACACTTGCATCTTTAGAAGCTCGACCTGAGAGCCGCCGTCCTCTGTGCTTACTACTCGAACTCGTGCTGGGAGCTCTGGTGGTTGGTGCCTATTCTTTTGATCCAGTAAGACCTCTTCCTCTCTAATCATCCGAATCAAGTCAGGGTTTTCTAACACGCTGCCCCCTTGTCGGGTTCGTAACAGAAGGGCAATGGGATCCATAGGCTGAGCTCCCCTTAAAACTTGTTAGGCTCTGGTCTCATCCACCTTTCCTGGGTCCATTCCCTTTTTCAACAGGATCTGATGCAGGATCTTATCTAGTCGCCCAACAAATTCAGACAACTTCTCTCCTGGTTTTTGATAACAGTGTTCTAATTGGTAGCGGAGTTCAATGGTGTTTTCAGTCCTCCCAAACACACTCTGTAGAACATCTAGATAATCCTGTGCGGCACAGTCCTTTCTGCTAAGTTTAAGATTACGTATGACCTCTAATGCTGGTCCCCTTAGACTCTCTATAACCCTTTGCTTCTTGTGCTTCTCGGGTATTTCCCACTCTTCCAGAGCCTGGGTGGCGTGGTCCAGCCACTCCTCAAATCCATCCTCTGATGAGGGTACTGGTTGTCTCCCAGAGAAGGTTCTGAGCTCCCTGTATCCAGTCATCAGGTAATCTGGGGAATCCTTCTTGCACTGAGCCACAATTTCTCCTAACACAGCACATAACTCTGGGCCAAGAGTATTTAGTGATGAGGAGCCAGGACCCCCTGTCCGTTGTTCTCTATCCCTTCTTGGTCTAAGTGGGCTAGAAGGGGTGTGACCCCCTTGTTCTTCAGCAGGGTGTATTAGGAAAAGTTCTACTTGGTCTGCTGTCTTTATGCTAGCACCTTTAAAATAGTCTGAGAGTCCTTTCTTCCACTCACATAGGGCATATGTGTGAGGATTGGCACTATCCATTTGCATCTCCACCACCCATGGCTTCCTATCTGTGGATAAAGTCCTCAGGACTGGGAGCAACTTTTCCTCTGTCCAGGCTTCTCCCTTAATCTCGACCACTAAGCCATTTCTTAAGGTGACATTTTCTTCTCTGCACCACCTGGCTGCAGCAGCAGCATCCATGGCTGGTCCTGGCAAGGGTGAGGTTAAATATAAAGGGAATTTTTTTGATTTCAGAGAAGTAGAATCCCGGACGAGCCCCCACGTGTAGCGGTACTCCCGTAGGAGCTGCTGATTAGTTTTGAGTCTACTCTCTGACCTATCAGCCCCTTTAAGTGGCTCGAACCCTCCCTTGGCAAAACAGGCAAATGTAAAATGTATTGTGAGTCCCACGTGACATGCAATAATGTTGTTACCTCCTTCTGAATGCAGTGCTCAGGAGCAAACACACCTCACACAGTCAATATAGTAAACCAAGGGTAACTTTACTTGGCATGTAAAAAGATAGAAGAGCAAACAGCAGTTTACAAATATATATATATATATATAGTTGACTCTGCAAGGGCCCTTGTAAGAGTCAATAAGAACAAAACTGAAGGGTTAATGTTATCAAATCTGCAAGTAGCTATAAGTAGTCTATGCTCACGATTCCTTTAAGTACAGTTGCTGGTAATCTCAATTAGGCCTGGCCCAGATAACTCCAGAATGTTCCTCAGTGGTGAAGTCTTTTGTAGATACGTTGGTGCACTTTAACTTATGTGTAATCCAAGGATATTCAAGATAAGTCTAACGGTATGATCAATACATGTGATTGTGGAATGATCCTTAAGTTAGTATAGGTCAGCTCGGCTAGCGTGACTTTCAGATGTTATCTCTCTAGATGAAATCAGTATACAGCGCGCTATTCTGATTTGTGGAGCACTGAGAGTCACAAGGCTAAGATAGTATTTAAAGTCTGGGCTTCTACCCTCTCACCCGAACAGGCCTAGTCCGCCTGGGTTTCTCACGACAGATCTGCTGATCAGTGACCACTCCGCAACACACAGTCTCCGGTCTCTGTCTCTCCACTGTTATAATCGTCAGCTGGCGGGTGACTCCGGTCTCTTGGAAGCACCAACTGGACACACTTGATCTTGTCTCTCTCCGGATGTCTGATCCTCCAGTGAATTCAGGCCCAGGCTTCCGGCCTAGTTGCTTGGCTGCAGTGCTCTCCCTTGTTCCGCAGAGGGGAGAATGCCAGTCCCAAGAGAGAGAATTCAGCCTTTAAGTAACCTCCCCCATAAAGCTGTGCGGAGGTGTCATGTGCTCTGGGAAGCCAATGCATTATGGGTACTGTAGTCTATTTCTACTAATGTCAATGGAGTCCTTTTCTCCTAGTACTTTGAATCCCACAATGCATTGCTTTAGGAAGAAAATAAACGCATATAAACATCGTAACTGAAACTCCTGGGAGGATTTAGGTATGCATAATTATCAAATAGCCCATGATAGTATGACCCCGCTACATAAGAAAGATGTCAAACATTATGTGGCCTCATGCCCGACCTGTGCACGCAGTAAGACTCCCCGAGCGTCTCCTTTGGAGTTGCTCCAGCCACTCCCTGTTCCATCAAGACCATGGGGCTCAATTTCTATGGACTGGTATATTTACCTCCCTCAAGAGAAATGACCACTATCTTGGTTGTTGTTGACCGTCACACTAAGATGGCTCATTTTATACCTGTTAAGGGGGTAACTTCAGCTGAACAAACTGCTGAGTTAATGCTTCGAGAAGTATTTACACTACATGGAATCCCTGACAATTTTGGAAAAACCTTTGCTCAGCCTTAGGTGTAACAGCTAATCTGTCTTTTGCTTTTCATCCCCAGTCTAATGGTCAGACTGAGAGGACCAATCAAACCTTGGAGCAGTACCTTCAATGTTTTGTCAGTTATCTTTAGGATGACTGGGTGGATTTTCTTTCTACAGCAGAGTTTGCATATAACAATTCTAAACATAGCTCCACTTCTCAAAGTCCTTTTTATTTAAACAACGAGTATCATCCAGTTTGTATTCCTGATCTCCCTATCTCAACTCCAATTCCTTCTGTTACCAACAGATTAAATACATTAGACAAGTGGGTGACTAAAGCGCTAGCCAACAGTGAAAATTAAAAGTGACCAGTGAAAAACAAAATGCTGCTCAAATCTAAAATGTGCTAACAACAAATAAAGGTCTGAATAAAGAATGATGAGCGCAAACTGAAAATCTAAAAGTGAATATAAAGACAGTCCATAAGGGACTGATAACAATCAATAAAGATATGCAGTGAATTCAAAATTAGTGAAATAACCCAAAACTGATAATAAATCCAAAAATAAAAGTCCAAATATATAAATCAAAGTTTGGATAAATCAATCTAGTGTGCCAGTGATAAACAAAACTTCTGCACTTCGGGCATCAATGTGGACAATCTTGATAACTCTTTGCTTAGCCTGGGCTCGCAGTGCGCTTACCTCCAGACACTAGGTCATGCGTGTCAACGAAATCCTCCCAAAACTGGAACAGAATCCAAACAGTGGGTAACACGTGTTGCACGGAATCTTCCCAGTGCTGAGATAGAATCGAGGGGCGTTCTCTGTATCCAATACCAGTATAGGTCCAGGCACAGCGAAGTCGACTCCACAGGATAGCCACAAGGTGTATCAGGAGCAAATGTAGAAATAAAAAGCTCTCATGGTGAAGTATGCAAGCACTTTAAAATTTAATAAAGGTAAAAATGTGCTTACATTGAAAAAACGAATAAAACGCCAAACAGCGGCACTTCCGGTGGACGGTCAGGGTGTCACGTCACTTCCGGTCACATCTAACCTTATGCATTACGTCACGACACGTGACTTCATCGGAGGTTCTCCGTGTCGTGACGTAATGCATAAGGTTAGATGTGACCGGAAGTGACGTGACACCCTGACCGTCCACCGGAAGTGCCGCTGTTTGGCGTTTTATTCGTTTTTTCAATGTAAGCACATTTTTACCTTTATTAAATTTTAAAGTGCTTGCATACTTCACCATGAGAGCTTTTTATTTCTACATTTGCTCCTGATACACCTTGTGGCTATCCTGTGGAGTCGACTTCGCTGTGCCTGGACCTATACTGGTATTGGATACAGAGAACGCCCCTCGATTCTATCTCAGCACTGGGAAGATTCCGTGCAACACGTGTTACCCACTGTTTGGATTCTGTTCCAGTTTTGGGAGGATTTCGTTGACACGCATGACCTAGTGTCTAGAGGTAAGCGCACTGCGAGCCCAGGCTAAGCAAAGAGTTATCAAGATTGTCCACATTGATGCCCGAAGTGCAGAAGTTTTGTTTATCACTGGCACACTAGATTGATTTATCCAAACTTTGATTTATATATTTGGACTTTTATTTTTGGATTTATTATCAGTTTTGGGTTATTTCACTAATTTTGAATTCACTGCATATCTTTATTGATTGTTATCAGTCCCTTATGGACTGTCTTTATATTCACTTTTAGATTTTCAGTTTGCGCTCATCATTCTTTATTCAGATTAAATACATTGCAGGATATTCGTTAGAAATTTATCGAAAACTTTGAGGGAGGCTCAGGAATGTTACAAGAAGGCTGCAGATAGACATCACAGATCACTTCCTACCTTTCATGTGGGTGACAAAGTTTGGTTATCAACCAAAAATTTGAAGGTCCATGTTTCATCTGCAAAGCTGGGCCAGAAGTTTGTAGGACCATTCAAGATTTCTGCTCAAATCAATCCGGTTACCTTTCGCCTAAAACTTCTAGCTACTTAAACCATTTAGTGAAAATCCCTTTCCTGGAAGAACTTTTCTACCTCCTCCACCTGTTGAGGTATAGGGTGAAGTAGAATTTGTGGTGGAAAAAATTCTTGATTCCAGGATCTTTAGAAACAAATAGGGATGAGCCGAACACCCCCTAGTTCGGTTCGCACCAGAACCTTCGAACGGACCGACCGTTCGCGCGAACATTTAGAACCCCATTGACGTCTATGGGACTCGAACGTTCGAATTCAAAAGTGCTCATTTTAAAGCCTAATATGCAAGTTATTGTCGTAAAACGTCTTTGAGAACCCAGGTCTTGCCCCAGGAAACATGTATCAATGGAAAAAAAGTTTTAAAAACGGTAATTTTTTCTGGAGCAGTGATTTTAATGATGTTTAAATAAAATAAAAAAAATATGAAAAATTCATTTAAATATTGTACCTGCTGGGTGTCTATATTATGCCTGTGAAGTGGCACGTGTTTAGAACTGTCCCTGCACAAAATGAGATTACTATAAGAAAAAGGTAATTTAAAACTGCTTGCGACTTTAATGTAATGTCTGGTCCCTGCAATATTGATGAAAATCATTGAGAAAAATAGCACAAACACAGACAGTACACACACCACGTAGCTTTAGGTGCACACTGACGAGGACATGGGTTGTACACACTACGTAGCTTTAGGTGCAATCTGCAGAGGATACAAGCAGTACACACCAAGTAGCTTTAGGTGCAAACTGCAGAGGACAAAGGCAGTACGCACACTACGTAGCTTTAGGTGCAAACTGCAGAGGACACGGGCAGTACACACACTACGTAGCTTTAGGTGCAAACTACAGAGGACACGGGCAGTACACACCACGTAGCTTTATGGTGCACACACAGGCAATACACCATGTGAGAATACTGCAGCTAGCACAATCACCTGCCTGCCAGTAAATTAAGAAGAGCTGATCTAGCTAAACTATACAGTGTATAAATATATATACAACACCTGGGATGCATATATATCCTCTACACACTGTAACTATAACTGACTAGCCTGCCTGCCTGCCTGCTCTATCGACCTACTAAAAATGACACTCTCTCTCTGTCTTCTCTCTTTTAACCACGGCAACACACTACACAAGGCCGACCTGCAGGCAGCCTTTTATAGTGTGGGGCGTGTACTAAACCCCCTGAGCCATAATTGGCCAAAGCCACCCTGGCTTTGGCCAATTATGGCTCTCCGTTTATTGCAAGCTGTGATTGGCCAAGCATGCGGTTCATAGTGCATGCTTGGCCAATCATTAGCCAGCAATGCACTGCGATGCTGCAGTGAATTATGGGCTGTGAAACGTAACTCAAATTTGGCGCGAACGGCACAAAATGTTCGTAGTTCGACAAACGATCGAACATATGATGTTCGAGTCGAACATGAGTTTGACTCGAATATGAAGCTCATCCCTAGAAACAAGCTACAATATCTGATCCAATGGGAAGGATATGGGCCAGAAGAAAATTCTTGGGAGCCTGAGGAGAACGTTCATGCCTCAAGATTAACAAGAGAATTCCACCAGAGGTTTCCTCACAAACCAAGCCCTAAGACGTCCAGAGGACGTCCTGAGAGGAGGAGAGTACTGTCAGGACCTGGGCTTGAACCTGGGACCTCTTCTGTGTCTGGCATTGACTCTTCCCACTGAGATATCTATGATGCTGGACAGCTCCCTGCCTGATCCGTTGGACAACCCTGCCTTGTGTCTTGATTGCTATTGAACCTTGAACCCCTTGCTCCTCCCATGAACTTCCTATAAAAGCCTTGTCTCGTCACTTCCTCTTTGCAAGGTTATTGTGTCTTCTCAGCCAGTGCCTTGCTATTTGTCTTCCCTGCTGCCATCTGTATGTGCTACCACTCGTGATTGACCCTTGGCTTGTTCCTTGACTACTCTACTGCCTGATCCCAACCTGCAACTACTCGTTACCGACCTTTTTGGCTTGCTTACTGACCACGCTGCTGTTTAACCCTTATCTGCTTATCCGCTACTGGACCCCGGCTTGCTCACACCCTGGTGGGGAAAACCTGAGGACTGCGGCCTGGTACTAGCTTGCAGCTAAATCCATCTCCACCATCAGGAGCTCTGGTGAACACCAGCTAGTACTTAGACTCCGAACCTCAGGTGAGCCTGTGTCACCTGCCAGAAGTGACTGCCTGTATACCTGTCCTGCAACTGCTATTGCTACTGGTCTTCAAGCTTGACGCCTGTTCATGAGAATAGCTGTGGTAGACCAAATGGCATAATTACACTCTGACATCTTTACTAGACCAAAAGCAATATGCTGTACATACAGGTACATGTCATAAAATTAGAATATGAAAGTGAATTTATTTCAGTAATTCTATTTAAAAAGTGAAACTCATATTTTATATAGATGTGTTCCACACAGAGTGATATATGTCAAGCATGTCTTTCTTTTAATTTTGATAATTATGGCTTACAGCTAGTGAAAACCCAAAATTCAATATCTTCGAAAATTTGAATATTACATAAGACCAATAAAAAAAGGGGATTTTTAATACAAAAATGTTGGCTTACTAAAAAGTATGTTCATGTACAGTATAGTATGCACTCAATACTTAGTGGGGGCTCCTTTTGCATGAATTACTGCATCAATGCGGTGTGGCATGGTGGCGATCAGCCTGTGGCACTGCTGAGGTGTTATGGAAGCCCAGGTTTCTTTGATAGTTGCCTTCAGATCGTCTGCATTGTTGGGTCTGGTGTCTCTCATCTTCCTCCTGACAATACCCCACAGATTCTCTATGGGGTTTAGGTCAGGCGAGTTTGCTGGCCACTTGAGCACAGTGATACCATGATCATTAAACCAGGTATTGGTACTTTTGGCAGCGTGGGCAGGTGCTGGAAAATGAAATCAGCATCTCCATAATGCTGGTCACCAGAGGGAAGCATGAAGTGCTCTAAAATCAGCAGATGACATGGCTCTCCAAATCATCACTGACTGTAAAAACTTCACATTGGACCTCATGCAATTTGGACTCTGTGCCTCTCCACTCTTCCTCCAGACTCTGATGCCGCGTACACACAACCGTTTTTCGGGTTGTAAAAAAACGTTTTACAGGCTCTAGAAAAAACTAAGTTTTTTTCAACCCGATCATTAAAAAAGTCTTACCTACACACGATCATGAAAAAAAAAAAGCTCTAGCAAAGCGCTGTGACGTACAACATGTACGACGGCACTATAAAGGGGAAGTTCCATGCGGATGGCGCCACCCTTGGGGCTTCTTTTGCTGATTTCGTGTTACCGCGTGTTAGTAAAAGTTTGGTGAGAGACGATTCGTGCTTTTCAGTCTTCGTGCTGTTCAGTTTGTGCTTGTGGGTTCGTATCTGTCTTTCAGTGCTTGTAGTCAGTTCGTATCTGTTTTTGCAGTGCATTCTTGTCCGCTCGTTACTGTTTTTTAGGTCGGTCTTCAGAGGCCGTGCTGTTCTTCAGTGCATTCTTTTAGTTCGTTCTGATTAGACGACCGTTTTCTAGCCATGTTGCGGGTACGTCGTCATTTGCTGTTGCATTCTGCATAACTTTTTAAAGAGAAATTCTTCTAATTATATATCCATTGGGCCTGATGAGGCCATTCAACAAATGCCATTGCCGGCCCATGAAGCTGTATATGTGGATTATTTTATGGGTAGGGGGGCATTTGCAATGCCTGATCTTTCATGAAAAATGTTAAATAAAATGTTATTTAGTAATGAAAAAGTCTGTTTTATTTATTTTTTCTAATTTGGGTTTATTTTATCTTTCTCCTAGGTTATCCTAGTGCCATTGTTTTAAATTATTTTTATTTTTTTACAAACTTTCTTAAAGTTTTTAAAATCAGCAACCGTTATAAGATTCATAAGTTCTTCATACATAAAACATTGACATATACATATTACATAATACATAGATACAAAAAAGATTTGTGTGGGTACAGAGTTAGTGCCATTGTAGTGCCATGTGTATTTTCCTTTACTAAATACCCATCATTGTCAATGTAAACACCACAAATATGTACAGTATTTGTTCTTTTAGGCAACATTGATATACGAAGCCACACATTGATGAGTATAAAACATTTTTTATTGTTTCATATTTTTTTGGTGAATTTTTTTTTTTTATTCCAAAAATATTTTTTTTCTTTTTGTAATATATATATTTTTTTTTAGAATCTAAAATTTAGGTTTTTCTTGTTAAAACTCATAAACAATGTAACTTTTTTGGTTTGTCATTGTTCATGCATTTTAGCACGTAAAACTAAAAATTCAGATTATAAAAAAATACATTATTTTTTAAAATACAAATAAAAACAAATAAAACATTACCAACAAACAAAATTAAAAGTTAATATTAACTTTTTTTTTTTTTTTAAACCCCCCCAAGAACATCAGTCACGTATTTTATTCTTTGCTCCACCTGTTTTATCTTTTCCCTTATCTGCACCAAACTTGTGTTGATGTCCTCCAGGTCAGCAGAGCAGGCCATAACCTCGCCAATTAGCATCTGGGTGCTGTGTGTATCAAAGCGGTCCCCAGCCAGAAAAGCTCCTGAAATTTTGAAACACACCATGTACTATAAATATGCAGGCCTATATCTATTACCTGAAGCTGTGGTGTATGACACTGACCTGTTGTGGTGCCACTTTCTCCTTCCTACGCTTCTTCTTCCTCCACATCCCGTGGAGGTGGGGCTTGGGTAGGAGGTGTGGGGTTTCCTGTCTGGAAGCTCTTTGATGCCCTATGAGATTGTTACAAAAGGCATACTTGAGTCAAAAAGATTTGAGGCCTGAAAGAGGAATATGAATCATTATTTTTGTAAGTGTGGTACAATTGTCTGTTTTGTCAATACTTATAAGCTGAACACATGATTGTATCCATTACCAAAGCTGCTACATTTATCTATTTTTGGTCAAGTTTCCCACATGGAAACCAAGTATCCACTGGATCACCTGTGTGTGACACCCTAAATAGGTTGTTCTTGTGTCCAACACTTGTGCTACTGAGTCCACATGTGTAACCAGCTGCTGAGCATACTCTCCATACTGTATATTGAATTCAGTTTGATTAGTAAAATCTAGTTAAGAACACATCTACACAAAAAAAAAAATCTTCTCACATAGTTTAACCACTAGATTCCCGGGCCATCGTCAAATGACGGCTCCACGGTGACTCTGAATATTCAACAGGACGTCATTTGACATCCTGTATTCTTGCGGCCACTGGGGGGCGCGCGAGCGCGCCGACGCGTCCCCGAGATGCCGATGCGCGTGCCTGGCGGTCGCGATGTCCGCCAGGCACTCGGAATCGGCGGCTACAGGGACAAGACGTGGAGCTCTGTGTGTAAACACAGAGCTCCACGTCCTGTCAGGGGAGAGAGGAGACCGATCTGTGTCCCTTGTACATAGGGACATAGATCGGTCACCTCCCCCAGTCACCCCCCTTCCCCCACAGTTAGAACACAATTCAGGTATACATATTAACCCCTCCCTCACCCCCTAGTGTTAACCCCTTGAATGCCAGTCACATTTATACAGTAATTAGTGCATATTTATCGCATTAATCGCTGTATAAATGTGAATGGCGCCAAAAACGTGTCAAAAGTGTCCGATGTGTTCGCCGCAATGTCACGGTGACAGTAAAAAAATCGCAAATCGCCGCCAATACTAGTAAAAAAATTAATAAAATAAAAATGCCATAAATCTATCAGCTATTTTGTAAACGCTATAACTTTTGCGCAAACCAATCAATATATGATCATTGCGATTTTTTTTACCAAAAATATGTAGAAGAATACATATCGGCCTAAACTGAGGAAAAAAAACGTTTTTTTTTAAAAAAAATTGTGATATTTATTAAATAAAAAAGTAAAAAATAGTGTTTTTTTTTTTATTGTCACTCTTCTTTTGTTTATAGCGCAAAAAATAAAAACCGCAGAGGTGATCAAATACCACCAAAAGAAAGCTCTATTTGTGGGAACAAAATGATAAAAAAATTGTTTGGGTACAGTGTAGCACGACCGCGCAATTGTCATTCAAAGTGCGACAGTGCTGAAAGCTGAAAATTGGCTTGGGCAGGAAGGGGCGTAAGTGCCCAGTATGGAAGTGGTTAAGATGTTGTTTCATGTTCGTGGGCACAATAATTGGTCGTATGAATCATGTTCATTCCCTCACTAATAATAAAATACAATCTTTTTGTCTGATACAGTGTTAAATACATTTGACCATGCCTAAATAGGCATGATGAAATTTCTAAAACACTGTATCAGACAAAAAGATCGTATTTAATTATTAGTGAACGAATGAAAGACGATTCATACGACCAATTATTATGAAACTTGACATCTCCTCAATATTGCCACCATTTCCACCATCTCCTCAAACGCCATGTTTGTGGCCTTGTATCTCCGGGATCTGGTATGTGGTAACGCCTGGGTTCGCTCCTGGCTTGAGGTTGCCACTTGCCGAGTGTCCGCCATGTTGTCTTGCACTAGATGACTGAGAAGGGGCAGGGAAAGTACTAGAACGAACATCAGGGCGGGGAAAACTTGCGGAGCTTCACGCTTTCGCAGTGTATGAAGGGATACCGCATGGGTCAAAACGACGTTCAGTGTGTGGAAGGAACGAACGAACGAACGAACGAACGAACGAACGAACGCGTACAACGACGGTTCGTAACATGATTTTTGAATTTATTGATCAGTGGATGAGTTTGTGGCCTATATATGGTGAGAAAGTTTAGTAGTAGAGGCTTGACTGACATTAGCTTTTTTGTATTGGTTTTGTCTTGCAGAAAACATTGGAGTTTTTAAAGACCATGGGCCGGATTCAGATAGATTCGTCTATCTGTCTGCGGGCGTAACGTATCTACGATACGTTACGCAGCCATAATTTAGGGTGCAAGTTCCATATTCAGAAAGGACTTGCACCCTTAGTTAGGGCGGCGTAACGTATGTTGTCCGGCGTAAGCCCGCCTAATTCAAATGGGGATGATGTGGGCGTGTTTTATGTAAATTCACTGTGACCCCACGTATTTGACGTATTTTACGAACGGCGCATAGTGTGAAAAAATCCCAGTGCGCATGCTCGAAATTACGCCACAAGTCATCATTGCTTTAGACATGAGCGTAACTTACGTACAGCCCTATTTGCGAACGACTTACGCAAACGGCGTAAAATTTTCAAAACTCGGCGCAGGAACTACCTCCATACTTAACATTAGCTACGCCTCATATAGCAGGGGTAACTTTACGCCGGAAAAAGCCTAACGTAAACGACGTAAAAAAATGCGCCGGCCGGACGTACGTTTCTGAATCGGCGTAAATACCTAATTAGCATATTCCTTGCGTGACTATACGGGAGCGCCACCTAGTGGCCAGCGTAAATATGCAGCCTAAGATACGACGATGTAAGACACTTACACCGGTCGGATCTTAGGGAAATCTATGCGTAACTGATTCTCTGAATCAGTCGCATAGATACGACGGCCGCACTCAGAGATACGACGGCGTATCCGGACATACACCGTCGTATCTCGTTTCTGAATCCGGGCCCATGAATTTATGACAGAATTTGTGCAGAGATGGGGGGATCTGCCAATATTATGGCAAACAAAAAGCAACCTTAATAAAAACAAAGAGGCCAGAAATCAGAGCATGCTCCATTTCGGAACTCCCGCCGTGCTTTGTGCGAAGTGACGTCATTTTTTTTAACGGCGACGCACGTAGCGTAACTCCGTATTCCATGACGTGTTACGCAAACGACGTGAAATTTTTAATTTAGACGCGGGAACGACGGCCATACTTTAGACAGCAATACGTTTGCTGACTAAAGTTAAGGCACCAAAAACGACGACTAACTTTGCGACGGGAAACTAGACTAGCGGCGACGTAGCGAACGCGAAAAACCATCGTGGATCGCCGTAACTCCTAATTTGCATACCCGACGCTGGTTTACGGCGCAAACTCCCCCCAGCGGCCGCGGTACTGCATCCTAAGATCCGACAGTGTAAAACAATTACACCTGTCGGATCTTAGGGATATCTATGCGTAACTGATTCTATGAATCAGTCGCATAGATACTCTGAGAGATACGACGGAGTATCTGAGATACTCCGTGGTATCTCCTTTGTGAATCTGGGCCTTACTTCCTTGTGGGTAAATTATAAAAAAAAATAATGTCTTTGTGGTAACTTGACACACTCCAAAAAAAAAAATGGAAAGCAGTCTAAAATATTATCCAATTAATAAAAAAAAAAGAAGAGCTACATTAAAAAAGATTTAAAATATGCAGAAGATCTGGCTTAAAAAAAGCAATAATATTCATGAGATAACAATAAATAATAAAGTAACAAGCTTGTGACAATATCAGCAGCAAAATATTTGGATTAGTGTAGCATTAACCACTTGAGATCCCGCCTATTGTATAAAGACGCTCTCAATTGCCGGGAGGACGTCTTTAGACGGCCACTGGGAGGCGTGCGAGCGCCTGACGCATCACTGAGATGCCGATGCACGTGCCTGGCGGCCTCGATGTCCGCCAGGCACCCGCGAACGGCGGTTAAACAGACAAGGGCGTGGATCTGTGTGTGTAAACATCCTGTCAGGGAGAGAGGAGACTGATGCTGTGTCCCTTGTACATAGGGACACAGATCGGTCACCTCCCCCAGTTAAATGTGTACCCTGTATGGTGTTTCTAACTGTGGGGGGAACCCCACAGTTAGAAACACCATACAGGGTACACATTTAACCCCTTCCTCGCCCCCTAGTGTTAACCCCTTCCCTGCCAGTCACATTTATACAGTAATTAGTGCATATTTATAGCTGTATAAATGTGAATGGTCCCAAAAATGTGTCAAAAGTGTCCGATGTGTCCGCCATAAGGTCGCAGTCCCAATAAAAATCGCAGATCGCCGCCATTACTAGTAAAAAAATAATGATAAAAAAAAAAAAATTCTGTCCCCTATTTTGTAGGCGCTATAACTTTTGTGCAAACCAGTCGCTTTTTGCGTTTTTTTTTTTTTTTTTACCAAAAATATGTAGAAGAATACGTATCGGCCTAAACTGAGGAAAAAATGTTTTTTTATATATTTTTGGGGGATATTTATTATAGCAAAAAGTAAAAAATATAGTTTTTTTTTCAAAATTGTCGCTCTTTTCTTGTTTATAGCGCAAAAAATAAAAACCGCAGAGGTAATCAAATACCACCAAAAGAAAGCTCTATTTGTGGGAAAAAAAGGACGTCAATTTTGTTTGGGAGCCACGTCGCACGATCGTGCAATTGTCAGTTAAAGCGACGCAGTGCCGGAAGCTAAAATTTCGCCTGGGTAGGAGGGGGGATATGTGCCCAGTAAGCAAGTGGTTAAAAAGAAGAAAAGAATGCGCTGTATTACACAATGCAATAATTTACAACATAATCTCCATTACGAACGCTAGTTTTACCAGAACGAGCGCTCCCGTCTGATAACTTGCTTCTGAGCATGCGCGGGTTTTTCACGTCGTTAAAGCCCACACACGACCATTTTTTACAACCCAAAAAACGACAACGTTAAAAACGCTGTGAAAAAATAGAGCATGTTTGAATTTTTTTTTGGCCGTTTTTCAAAACCCGAAAAATGTTCTGAAGCCACACACAATTGTTTTTAATGACATAAAAAAAAAAGCGTAATTTTTTACAACCCGAAAAACGATCGTGTGTACGGGGCATTAGACCTTGATTTCCAAATGCAAAATTTAACACAGTCAGTGATGGTTTGGGGAGCCATGTCATCTGCTGGTGTTGGTCAACTGTGTTTTATTAAGTCCAAAGTCAGTGTAGCCCTTTGCCTGGAAATTCTAGAGCACTTCATGCTTTCCTCTACTGACTTTATGGAGATGCTGATTTAATTTTCCAGTAGGTCTTGGCACCTGCCCACACTGCCAAAAGTATACCTGGTTTCATGATCATGGTATCACTGTGCTTGATTGGCCAGCAAACTATCGTCGGAGCATCGATAGTTTAAAAAAACTATTAGGCCTCGTACACACCACCGGATCTATCCGCTGGAATTGATCCGCGGATCAGTTCCAGCGGATAAATCCGGTCGTCTGTACGGCCTAGCGGATATTTATCCGCGGACATTTCTTGGCCCGATCGATTTCAAGCGTATATAAATTTCTTAGCATGCTAAGAAATGTATCCGCTTGAATCGGGTCCAGCGGATTGATCCGGTGGTCTGTACAGACTCACCGGATCAATCCGTCCGCTCCCCTCCCTCGCATGCGTCGTAATGATTCGACGCATGCGTGGAAGTACTTACCTTCC
Organism: Rana temporaria; assembly: GCF_905171775.1. Classification (NCBI taxonomy): domain Eukaryota; kingdom Metazoa; phylum Chordata; class Amphibia; order Anura; family Ranidae; genus Rana; species Rana temporaria. Next base: position 299,891,058 of record NC_053491.1, read on the forward strand.
AGCGTCGCGCACGTCGCCGCTTCATCATCGCGGCGACGGCGCGACACGTCACCGCGGATGAATTCCGCGCGGATTTTGATCCGATGGTGAGTACAAGCCATCGGATCCAAATACGGATCCCCTCGTGTGTACGGGGCCTTAGATAAGCACCTGAACGACCACAACATACAGGGATATACAATGTAATACTGACATATAATCAGGGCCGGCCTTAGGTGTTCAGGCGCCCTGTGCGAGCTAATCCTGTGGAGCCCCCCCCCCCCAGACCGCTAGACACTGACCGCTACACAATACACACTGACCACTACACAATACACACTGACCGCTACAAAATACACACACTGACACTACAGCATTGGTGCATTTTACTATAGATCCATTGATGGACTACAAGGTCCAGCATTTTACTATAGGAGGTATTGGTGGACTACAAGGCCCAGCATTTTACTATAGGAGGTATTGGTGGACTACAAGGCCCAGCATTTTAGTCCCACCAATGCCTCCTATAGTAAAATGCTGGGCCTTGTAGTCCACCAGGATTCCCTTTACCTTATATTGGTCCCCCCTTGATTAGATCAGGGAACCCACCCATCAGTGTCCCCTTCCCCATGAAAGACCCCCATTAGACTGCCTTACCGAGAGCCGCTTTGAGCCACAAAGTGTGGGAGCCGGAGTTTGGGGGGTGGAGCTCCTCTACTGTAGTGTCGTTTTCCTTCCTTTCATTGTGTGAAGAAGTGTGTCGGCGAAACACAGGATTCAGGACACATCCAAACTGGTACACTCACTCACAGGGCTGCTGTTAGCATACAGCCACCCCCTGAGGATGGAAAGAGGTGGGGGGGAGGGAGGTGAGAAGGGTGTGAGAGAGAGAGAGAGAGAGAGAGGGAGAGAGAGAGGGGGGAGAGGGAGAGAGAGATTAAAAAAAGAGTGGGAGAGAGGAGGGGGTGAGAGAGAGAGAGAATAAACAAAGAGTGGGAGAGAGGAGGGGGTGAGAGAGAGAAAGATTAAAAAAAGAGTGGGAGAGAGGAGGGGGTGAGAGGGGGGAGAGAGAGAGAGAGAGAGGGATTAAACAAAGAGTGGGAGAGAGGAGGGGGTGAGAGGGGGGGAGAGAGAGAGAGGGAGATTAAAAAAAGAGTGGGAGAGAGGAGGAGGTGAGGGGGTGAGAGGGGGAGAGAGAGAGGGGTGGAGAGAGAGAGAGGGGGGTGAGTTGGTGAGGATGAGAGAGAGAGGGGGGGATTAAAGAGTGGTGGGAGAGAGGAGGAGGTGAGGGGGGTGAGAGAGAGGGGGGAGAAAGAGGGGGTTGGGTGAGTTGGTGGGGGGTGAGGATGAGAGAGAGAGGGGGGATTAGAGAAAGAGTGGTGGGTGGGAGAGAGGAGGTGAGCGAGGGGCTAAGTGAGAGAGTGAGGAGGGGGTGACACAGAGGAAGGGGGGTAAGCTGACACAGAGGAGAGTGGGGTGAGACAGAGAAGAGTGGGGTGAGACAGAGGAGGGGGTAAGCTTACACAGAGGAGAGGGTAGGTGAGACAGAGGAGAGTGGGGTGAGACAGAGCAGAGTGGGGTGAGACAGAGCAGAGTGGGGTGAGACAGAGCAGAGTGGGGTGAGACAGAGGAGAGGGGGTAAGCTTACACAGAGGAGAGGGGGTAAGCTTACACAGAGGAGAGGGGGTAAGCTTTCACAGAGGAGGGTGACACAACAGAGGAGAGGGGGTGACACAACAGAGGAGAGGGGGGTGACACAACAGAGGAGAGGGGGGGTGACACAACAGAGGAGGGGGGGGTGACACAACAGAGGAGAGGGGGGTGACAACAGAGGAGAGGGGGGTGATACAACAGAGGAGAGGGGGGGTCACAAGAGAGGAGGGGGGGTGACACAAGAGAGGAGAGGGGGGTGACACAACAGAGGAGGGGGGTGACACAACAGAGGAGAGGGGGGGTGACACAATAGAGGAGAGGGGGGGGTGACACAACAGAGGAGAGGGGGGTGACACAACAGAGGAGAGGGGGGTGACACAACAGAGGAGAGGGGGGGACACAAGAGAGGAGGGGGGGTGACACAAGAGAGGAGAGGGGGGTGACACAACAGAGGAGAGGGTGACACAACAGAGGCGAGGGGGGTGACACAACAGAGGAGAGGGGGGTGACACAAGAGAGGAGAGGGGGGGTGACACAACAGAGGAGAGGGGGGGGTGACACAACAGAGGAGAGGGGGGTGACACAACAGAGGAGAGGGGGGTGACACAACAGAGGAGAGGGGGGTGACACAAGAGAGGAGAGGGGGGTGACACGAGAGAGGAGAGGGGGGTGACACAAGAGAGGAGAGGGGGTGACACAAGAGAGGAGAGGGGGGTGACACAACAGAGGAGGGGGGTGACACAACAGAGGAGGGGGGGTGACACAAGAGAGGAGAGGGGGTGACTCAGAGGAGGGAGGTAAGCTGACAGAGCAGATGAGCAGGACTCACATCGTGAGGCAGGACTCCGGGAGCAAGCAGGCACGATGATTCGTATCCATCCACAGTGCAGCCCTGCCCATGCCTCCACACATGACCAGCACAGCCATTCACAGACCCCATATCTGCTTCCCGGCCCGCCCCGCACATCGCACATGGCCCGTTCTGCCAATCACAGGGCACCCACTGTCTCAGAGCCCAGAGTACGGGATCATGCGCGCCGCCCGAGACAGAGATCCAGCTGCTACAAGCCACAGTGGAATGTGTACCCGGGCAAAACAGGTGGCAACCCTATGCACGGCGCCCTGTTCTCAACGGCGCCTTGTGAGGGCGCACAACCTGCACACCGCAAAGGCCGGCCCTGCATATAATCACACATAGATTGGACTTGATGGACTTGTGTCTTTTTTTCAACCTAACCTCACCTACTGTGTAACTAACTATGTAACCTAAACCCCATAGACAGTGCTGGCCCAAGACATTGTGCTGCCTGGCATCAAGAATTAAATGCTGCCCCCCCCCCAAGAAAAAATCACACCCACCAGAATGGTCATGGCTCTATACATGTATTTAGGAGTATAAAGAGGACCTGTCATGGCTCTATACATGTATGTAGGAGTATAAAGAGGACCTGTCATGGCACTATACATGTATGTAGGAGTATAAAGAGGACCTGTCATGGCTCTATACATGTATATAGGAGTATAAAAGGACCTGTGTGTGACCGTTGGCCGCAATATCAGCCGGCCACCCGCGATCGCTCCAGAGAGCCAGAGCGGGGATCTGTCAATATAAACAGACAGATTCCCATTCTGACAGGGGAGGAGAAACAGATCTGCTGTTCCTAGTAATTAGGAACAGAGATCTCTCTCCTCCTCCAGTCAGTCCCATCAGAAACACCTCCTAGGGAACACATTAAACCCCTTTCCTGCCAGTGACATTTACACAGTAATCAGTGCATTTTTATATCACAGATCGCTGTATAAATGTCACTGGTCCCAAAAAAGTGTCAAGTGTCCAATCTGTCCACCGCAATGTCACAGTCTCACAAAAAAATCGCAGATCACCGTCATTACTAGTAAAAAAATAATAAAAATACCATAAATCTATCCTCTATTTGGTAGACGCAATAACTTTTGCGCAAACTTATCAATATACACTTATTGCGTTTTTTTGTTTTTTTTACCAAACATATGTAGAAGAATACATATCGACCTAAACTGATGAAGACATGTTTATTTTAATTTTTTTGGATGTTTATTATAGCAAAAAGTGAAAAAAAAAAGGAGGGGGGCCGCGGGTGGCTGATCGAGTGGAGGGGGGGGCAGGCTGATAGAGAGGAGGAGTGGGCGGCTGATAGAGAGGAGGGGGGGCAGCTGACAGAGAAGAGAGGGGGGGTAGCTAATAGAGAGGAGAAGGGGGAAGCTGATAGAGAGGAGAGGGGGGGCGATTGATAGAGGGGAAAGGGGGGGGCGCTGATAGAGAGGAGAAGGGGACAGCTGATAGAGAGGAGAAGGAGGGGCAGCTGATATAGAGGAGAGGGGGGGGGCGGCTAATAGAGAGGAGAGGGGGGCGGCTGATAGAGAGGAGAAGAGGGCGGCTGATAGAGAGGAGAAGGGAGGGCAGCTGATAGGAGGGTGTGGCTGATAAAGAGGAGGGGGGTGGCTGATAGAGAGGAGAAGGGAGGGCAGCTGATAGGAGGGTGTGGCTGATAAAGAGGAGGGGGGCGGCTGATAGAGGAGGGGGGGCGGCTGATAGAGAGAAGGGGGGACCGTGGGTGGCTGATAGAGAGGAGGGGGGCCGCAGGCGGCTGATAGAGAGGAGGAGGGGGCCGCAGGCGGCTGATAGAGAGAAGGGGGGGCCGCGGGCAGCTGACAGATCAGATGAGAGAGAAGGTCACGGACCTCAGGAGACAGGTGACACACAGACAGTGCAAGTTAGGACTCCGGGAGCATGCAGGGTTGGCGCGATTACCCACAGTCCAGCTCCTTCAGGCGAATCACATGACACCCACCGCTGCCCATTGCGGAGCTTGGCTCAAACACAGAGTTAGGCAGCAGTTTGAACATTGATTTGCCGCCCCCCCTGAAAGTGCCACCTGGGACCGAGGTACCTGCCCATAGAGAATCTGTGGGGTACTGTCAAGAGGAAGATAAGAGACACCAGACCCAATAATGCAGATGAGCTGAAGGCTGCTATTAAAGCAACCTTTGCTTCCATAACGCCCCTACCAGGTATTGAGTGTATACTATACTATACTATACATAGACATACTTTTCGGTAAGCCAGCATTTCTGTATTCAAAATCTTTTTCTTTTTTTTTTTTGAGCTTATGTAATATTCAAATTTTCGGAAATATTGAATTTGGGGTTTTCACTAGCTGTAAGCCATAATTATAAAAATAAAAGAAAGAAATGCTTGAAATATATGACTCTGTGTGTGACGCATCCCTATAAAATATACACGTTTCACTTTTTGAATTGAATTACTGAAATAAATGTACTTTTTTACGTGTTTAGGGGCCCGATTGGGGGTGTGGCATGGTAGGGGTTGGGCGGGGCAACTGGTGGCGAGTAACCCTTGAGATCTGGCTAGTAGCTCAGGACTTGAAATTTTGAGCCCTGACATTATATATATATATATATATTTATATATATATTGTGGAGAGTCAGTCTGGGAAGGGTTAATGAAACAGGGCAAGTACTTCCTTTTCAGGCCTGCTTATTAGGCACCTGATCAGAGAGGCTGTTGGGCTATCAGAGTTGAGAGGAGCTTGAAGCTGGAAAGACCCCTGTTTGCTGATGACTTGATCCTGCTGGGTGAGCTTGCCTGAACTGGGACTTTGCTATGTTATATGCTGTGGCTGGGATGCTAAGCATTATACGTAATTTTACGTTGGTACTTTGAAGAGGAATATTGTTGTTATGGCAGCAGTTAGATGAGTGAAGGGAAGATGGCCCCCTCCCATCTCCATATCATTGCAGGGAGGCAGCAATGTCAAAATGTAATTTCCGCCCATAGCTCTTAAAAAGGGACATTTTTATTTTTTTCAAATGACATTTAATAATCATTTAATTGTTTTATTGCATTTTAGTGTAAATATGAGATCTGAGGTATTTTTAACCCCATATCTCATATTTAAGAGGTCCTGCTATGCTTTTTTTTTTTTTATCTATTACAAGGGATGTTTACATTTCTTTAGGTTTAGGCTAAAGTTCATTAGCGAGGGCTCAAAGTGGGTTGCCAACTGATCCGCCAGGATCAGTGTCTAAACCTGGGGGGGGGGGGGTCAAGTGCTGGTGGTTGGGCCTACTGTGGAGAGCAGGGCTGAATTGGTGCAACTGCTCCTCACAGGAAGTACCAGGAAGTGTAGCACTAATGGAAACTGATAAAAATGACTATGATGGGTTTACAGCAGCAATCCTAGACTACAAATGATGTGGATTCAGGAAGGGGGCATTATGTAGGGATGTAGTGATTTCTAAATTATTTTTGCTTTATATTGTGATCTGTTAGTGTAGTATTAGCAGGGCCGCCATCAGGGGGGTACAGGCAGTACACCTGTAAGGGGCCCGGAGGTCCCCAGGGGCCCGGGTGGCAACCCCCTTTTAAAAATTTTTTTTTAATATATTTTTATTTTATTTTTTATTAAAGGGCCAATTTTTTTTAGAGGTCCCCATGGGCCCGGAGGCCCAAGGGCCACGGGTGGCAACCCCCCCCCCTTTTTTTTTTTTTTATAAAAATATATATATTGTTTTTAATATATTTTAATTTAATTTTTTTATTAAAAGGGACAATTTTTTTTTATTTTTTTTTTAGAGGTCCCCTGAGGCCCGGAAATCCCCAGGGCCCCGGATGACAACCTCCCTTTTTTTTATAAAAAAAAATATTTTTTTTAATATTTCTTTTATTTTTATAATATATATATATATATATATATATATATATATATATATATATATATATATATATATATATATATATATATATATATATATAATCAAAGGGATCAGAGGTCCCCAGGGCCCCATGTGGCAAACCCGCTTTTTTTTTTTTTATAAATCTTTCTTTAATAAAGGTCCCGGATGGAAACCCCCCTTTTTTGTAATTTCTTATATATATATATATATATATATATATATATATATATATATATATATATATATATATATATATATATATATATTATAATTTATTAAAGGGCCCAGGTGGCAACCCCCTTTAAAAAAAAAAAAAAAAAAAAAAACAATTTTTTTTAATATATTTTTTATTTCTTTTTATTAAAGGGCCCAGAGGTCCCCAGAGCCCAGGATGGCTACCCCCCTTTATTTCTTCTTTTTTTGTAAAGGCCCCCCCGCTTCTCAATTCGCAGCAGCGGGGGGCGCTTCTCAATTTCAGGCGGCCCATGCCTGAAACTGTAAGGGGCCCCATAATTCCTGATGGCGGCCCTGAGTATTAGTCAGCTTAGCTGTGTGCTGGCTTTTCACTCTAAAGGCCCGTACACACGGTCTGACTTTTTGCCAACAAACTTCAAAATGAGCACGTTTTCAAAATAGTCCAACCATGTGTACGCTGACAAACTTTTTTGGGGTTTCATCGTACAAAAAGTTCAGTCTGCAAACGGACTAACTTTACTTCAACAAAAGTCCGATGGTGCCTAGTCCGACCAGCAAGCAATCGGACTTTTGGACAAAGTACAAACGCGCATGCTCAGAAGCAAAGACCAGACGGAAGCGTTCTGTCTGGTAATACTAGCGTTGGTATTTGAAAGAGCACATTCGTGACGCGGCAAGTTCTGAAATCAAGAACAGCAGCGCACATTCTCTTCTTCTTTATTATGTGATAATACTAAAAGCTGCTTTGCTGGTGATACTGACGGAGTAAAAACTAATGTCTTTACTTTGGATTAATGTATTTTGGTTATATGAATCAAACATATTTCTATATTTTTTTGTGGGTCAAGTTAACACAACCCCATTGTGCAACATGCCAATATGCTGCTACATGACCCAAGGGGTTTTTACAAATTCGGCACTGCGTCGCTTTAACTGACAATTGCGCGGTCGTGCGACGTGGCTCCCAAACAAAATTGGCGTCCTTTTTTCCCCACAAATCGATTGGTTTGCGCAAAATTTATAGCGTTTACAAAATAGGGGATAGTTTTATCGCATTTTTATAATTTTTTTTTTTTTTTTTTACTACTAATGGCGGCGATCAGCGATTATTTTCGTGACTGCGACATTATGGCGGACACTTCGGACAATTTTGACACATTTTTGGGACCATTGTCATTTTCACAGCAAAAAATGCATTTAAATTGCATTGTTTATTGTGAAAATGACAGTTGCAGTTTAGGAGTTAACCACAGGGGGCGCTGTAGGATTTAGTGTTCACCTAGTGTGTGTTTACAACTGTAGGGGGGTGTGGCTGTAGGAATGATGTCATTGATCGAGTCTCCCTATATAAGGGATCACTCGATCGATGCAGCGCCATAGTGTAGCACGGGGAAGCCGTGTTTACATACGGCTCTCCCCGTTCTTCAGCTCCGGGGAGCGATCGCGACGGAGCGGCTATAAACGAATAGCCGCGCCGTCGTCCCGGATCGCTCCCCGAGGGAATCCAACCGCCGCATGTAGCGATCGGACCCCCCACCCGCTAGAAGGCAGGGACGTACAGGTACGCCAATGTGCCTGTACGTGCCATTCTGCCGACGTGTGTGTGTATATATACATGCGGCGGTCGGGAAGGGGTTAAAGCCTGAAGCTACAAAACGCTGGAGGGGGAAAAAATCTATTATTGGTTCACATCTCCACTCTAAAACGCCTGAAGCCAGAAGCTCTAAAACGCCTGAAGCTCAAACAAGTTCTGGGACTTTTTTTAGGCAGATTTGGGTGTTTTTCTGCTTTTTACATTGGTGACCTTTTGACCTGTACAAAATTGCATGACTTTTTGCCTGAAAATGCTATGCTCCGGTTTGAATGGGGCCTAAGTGTGCAGTGATTATTCTCAGTCACATGCTGTGTGAGTGTTCTCCAGCAGGGTGTGCTAGAGATATGACTGCACATTATAGATATTTTATACTTGGCAAATCAGCGGGCCTGGGGCGCTTGCTGTGCATGCTGGGAGAGCTATTGAATATCTGAGTCACTTTCTGCTCTTTCCCTACATGGATCTCCCTTAAGAGGATGTCTGTGTAATCCACTTATCTAGGCCTCAGGTCCTAGAGCAGGGGTGCCCAACCTTTTGAGTGAGGGCCACTTAAGCAACTTGGTAACCGATCGCGGGCCACAATGAGCGGAGCAGGATCTCATGTCCGTGTCTGCTCTGTATATGCAGAGTGGACATGGGCACAGCCCACTATACTTTTTTTTTTTGCAGATCGGATTAGAGGTAGGACACAAGTCGGTTTATGTCTGCCACTACTTAGAGGTAAATGGAGGGTTTAATTGGTCGGACTGACAGTGTAAAAGGGGCCCAAGGCTGCTTTCACACTGATGTGCTGCAGTTTACATGCACTACGGGTGCAACGCAGTGTACCTTTTGTTTCCTGCACTTTGCAATAGACTTCTATTATATTCTGCAGGTTTGGTGCACTCTCAGAAAGCTCACCAAACGTGTGTGTGTGTGTGTGTGTGTGTGTGTGTGTGTGTGTGTGTGTGTGTGTGTGTGTGTGTGTGTGTGTGTGTGTGTGTGTGTGTGTGTGTGTGTGTGTGTGTGTGTGTGTGTGTGTGTGTGTGTGTGTGTGTGTGTGTGTGTGTGTGTGTGTGTGTGTGTGTGTGTGTGTGTGTGTGTGTGTGTGTGTGTGTGTGTGTGTGTGTGTGTGTGTGTGTGTGTGTGTGTGTGTGTGTGTGTGTGTGTGTGTGTGTGTGTGTGTGTGTGTGTGTGTGTGTGTGTGTGTGTGTGTGTGTGTGTGTGTGTGTGTGTGTGTTCTCGAGTGATCGCCGCCGGGCACCCGCGATTGCTCGTTACAGAGCGAGGACCGGGAGCTGTGTGTGTGTAAACACACAGCTCTCGGTCCTGTCAGGGGAGAAATGCCTGACCGTCTGTTCATACAATGTATGAACAGCGATCAGTCATTTCCCCTAGTGAGGCCACCCCCCCTACAGTTAGAACATACTTGACCCCTTCCCCGCCCCCTAGTGTTGACCCCTTCCCTGCCAGTGGCATTTTTATAGTAATCCAATGCATTGATCGCTATAAAAATGCCAATGGTCCCGAAAATGTGTCAGAAGTGTCCGCCATAATGTCGCAGTACCGGAAAAAATCGCTGATCGCCGCCATTAATAGTAAAAAAAAAATAATAAAAATGCCACAAAATTACCCCCTATTTTGTAAATGCTATAACTTTTGCGCAAACCAATCAATAAACGTTTATTGAGATTTTTTTTAATGAAAAGAATACGTGTCGGCCTAAACTGAGGAAAAAAAAAAATTTTTATATATTTTTGGGGGATATTTATTATGGCAAAAAGTAAAAAATATTCATTTTTTTTTTTTCATATTTGACGCTCCTATTTTAGTTTATAGCGCAAAAACTAAAAACAGCAGGAGGTGATCAAATACCACCAAAAGAAAGCTCTATTTGTGGGAAAAAAGGACGCCAATTTTGTTTGGGAGCCACGTCGCACGACCGCGCAATTGTCAGTTAAAGCGACGCAGTGCTGAAGCGCAAAAAGTGCTCCTGTCTTTGACCAGCAAAATTGGTCCGGGATAGCAACCCCCCTTTTTTTGTAATTTATTTTTATAATAAAAAAAAGTGTGTGTGTGTGTGTGTGTGTGTGTGTGTCACTTTTTTACCCTGAAAATCGAGGGTAAACTGTGCCTGCGTGTTATACGCAGGGGGCTATGGAAAGTTTTTTTCCTGAAACTTCCCTCTTAAAGTTAGGGTGCGTGTTATACACCTGTGCATGTTATATGCCGATAAATACGGGTGTATATATATCATTTTTTTTTATTCTTAAAGGGCCCAGAGGTCTTCAGGGCCCCGGATGGCTACCCCCCTTTATTTTATATATATTTTTATTTTTCCTCCTTTTTTTTTGTAAATGGGGGGGGGCCCCCCCGCTTAATTTGCGGCAGCACAGCCCCCCCCCCCGTTCTCTGCTCCAGGGGGCCCATGCCTGAAGCTGTGTAAGGGGCCCCATAATTCCTGATGGCGGCCCTGCCTAGAGGTATGGAGTGCTGAGGGACCTCCTGTCATGGGAATGGGGGGTAACTAGATGCGCAAACCACACTATTGAATACTAAATAACGGATGGGCTACAGCAGCAGCCACAACGATTGGGTGTTCACACACTTATAACAGTAATTGAAGGTAATGTGTTGGGGCGCTCGCTAATTAAGAATAATAATTAGTAAATAAATAATCTAAAATCCCATGCAATTTCCGTGCACTAAGTGCATGGAAAAATACAACATCAAAAATGTGCAGCACTAAGGTGAATGATAGGTAATAAGTGTTAATCAGGTGCATCCATACATTGAAAATAAATTCAAGCAAACGGCACTGGATGTGCAAAAAAGTCCAATGTAAACAAATAAATATTATATATATTTAATCTATCTATCTTCATGCAATTGTGCAAAAACGCATTAAAGGTGCAAAAAACCCAAACATGCAAAAAATTATATGTAAAAAGTAGAGTCCACAGCGTTTTCCAAATGTGCAGTGCTCAGAACTAGCTCAAAAAGTGCTTCACTCCCCACGTGCCCAGTCTCACCAGCCTTTTACCTCTAAGAGGCTTAAAATAAGCCTTATGTGAAATCCCAATGGCAGCTCCTCTTTTCTTCCAAATGCAGCAGCGTTGCAGATCAACTTCACTCCACAAAGGCAGCGCTTAGCCAGTGTACAAGCCCCTCTTCATTTGAATCAATGGCTTCCCAATAAGGCACATATGAAAGGCACAATGCTCACAATAGTGTAAAAACTTCAGCATAATTTTAATAAAGACATAATAAACACTCACATTTCAGTTAAGGATCTCAGACATCAGACATCAAACACAGTAGTATCTCCACTCCCGGCCGGGAGCGGAGACGACGTCACCAACAGCTCACTTCCCTCACGCGTATCATGGCTGTGCACGCCACTTAATCATAGGGTTTGGAGCTGTGCTGACAAGGGTGACTATTTAAAACAATTTCCTTTCCTTTCTGGGATGAAAGAGTCCTGTCGGGTTACGATAGGACCAGTAAACAGTGGAGCTCCCTCCACTGGTCAAAACTCACTAAAAGGTTAAAACTGGACAGAGGAAAATATAAAAAATTGGAGATAAAACAGTTCAAATCAAACTTGACGTTGTGTCCATGGGGTACTAAAGTGCAAAGTTCATGTATCCAGCGGGATTCTAATTGGCTGATTTTTTTTGACCTCATCATCCCCCCTCCAATGTGGTTTATATTTTTCGATTCCCCATACTTTTAAGGACGAGGGATCTCTATTATGACATCTGTCAAAATGTCGGGACAAACTATGCTTCGGATAGCCATTTTTTGTATTTTGTGTGTGTTCTCGAAGCCTTTTCCATAGTTCACTTTTAGTTCTCCCCACATATTGAAACCGACATGGACATTCCAGGAGATAGACCACACCTTCAGTTTTGCATGAAATAAAGTCTTTGATCTTATACTCGTTCCCGGTAACGGTAGATTTAAAACTTTCTTTCTTCTTTTTGCATTCTTTTGTATGTCTACATTTATAACACATTTTGCACGGATAAAAACCTTTCCCATTAAAAAATGAGAACGCTTTTTTTGTGGGTGGATCTAGAACATTCTTTGCAACCATATCTCTCAAGGTGGGAGCTCTGCAATATGTAAACATGGGTTTCTCAGGCAAGATTGTCCCTAGATGTCGATCAGCTTTGATGATATTCCAATATTTTTTACATATCGTCTCGATTTCTTTATGTTGGACGTTATAGTCCATTACCAAAGGGACACCACACGCAAATGTATTATTTCTGGTTGAGTCCTGGATCAATGCTTCTCTTTCCATGGCAGATACATCTTCTATCTTCTTGTCAATGAAATCTTGTTTATATCCCTTTTCAACAAATCTTTGACCAATGAACTTGGCTTGTTTTAAGAATACTTCATTTTTAGTAAACAGACTGGGAATCCATATTATGAGAATGAACGACGAGAAGACAGACACTATCAACATGAGGATGGAAGAGGCTATGAAAATTACTATAATGTTCCTGTACAAAACCGCTATGAAAATTTGAGAAGAGAAGATGAAGGCGGAAAAACCCCCGAGAAGTAACTATGATAATATGAGGACACCCAATTATCAACATAATTATAGAAGGACTCTACTTTTTACATATATATATATATATATATATATATATATATATATATATATATATTTTGCATGTTTGGATTTTTGACCCGGAATTTTGGAATTTTGCACTTTTAATGCGTTTTTGCACAATTGCATGAAGATATTTATTTTTATTTATATTGGACTCATTTTGCACATCCAGTGCCGTTTGCTGAATTTAGTTTTAATGTATGGATGCACCTGATTGGCACTTTATTACCTATCATGCACCTTAGTGCTGCACATTTTTGATGTTGTATTTTGCCATGCACTTAGTGCACAGAAATTGCATGGGATTTTTCATTCTGGGATTTTAGATTTATTTATTTATTTATTTTATTTACTAATTATTCTTAATTAGCGAGCGCCCCAACACATTACCTTCAACTCCTGTCATGGGAGGTGTCCCTAAGCTGCTGGATGAGATGAAGCGCTACTGGTTGTTTGGGGAAGCAAAGCTGCAGTTGTTCTACCACAGGCATGGTGAGTGGGAAGCAACACATGAACCTTCCCACTGCTGTCCTGCTTTGTACCCCAAGACTGAGAATACACAGGAACCTCAGTTGACAAGGTGCCACATTTATAAGATGTATTCCATCCAGCTGAGTTCTGTTACAGAAGGATTGTTATTAGTGAGAAGACCATGTATGAGCTCAGAGACTGTGTATTGTTAATGGAACCCCTCAGGTATCCTGTGTTCCCCCCACCCTCCTTCCCACTCTTCATGTATGTTCATTGTTAAAACATCTAAAACATATTCAAAGTGACTGGTGCCCTCAATTAATCCACCACCACCTGGAAAAGGGACTTTCACCCTGAGAAGGAATGTGCCTGGGACATTTATTATCAAGTAAGTGGGTCTGGGACATTCACATGTACCTATTGAGCATTAGTAGAGCCAAATGTGCCAGAACTGGTTACCGATAGTGTTGCACATAGACCTGGGCGTGTGCATTTTGGGGGCCGGGGCCTGGAACGGGGGGGGTTCAGCCTGGGAATGGTTAATGAAACGGGTACCTTTCAGGCCTGCTTATTAGGCACCTGGACAGGGAGGCTGTGAGAGATGGCTGTTGAGCTATCAGAGCCGAGAGGAGCTTTGTAGCAATAATACGCTTCTCCTCTAGCAAAATAATTTCCTTGCGCTTAAAAGCACACATATAGCTCTCTTTATATAATGCCAGGGTCAGCGCTGGGCTCTCTTTATTTATGTCAACTTGAGTAACAAAAGAAGGTAGTGGCTTTACAAAACGGCCAATCAGACATTTTGAATACTTTCAAAAGAACCAATCACAGACATGTGATTCAAATAATGCTAGTAGTGATGTGTGCGAACGGCTGGGGGCAGTGACCATGCTCTATGAGACACAAAGGAATCGGAGAGCATGGTCACTGCACAAAGCCGTGCGCAAACCAAACCATCACTGCCATTGTTGCAAACCATACTAAATCATGGATCAGATAACCATAATTTTCGTATAGTTATGCTACAGTTCCCATGTACTCAGATCTGTCCACTCTGAGTCATTTAATGCAGTCGACAAGAAGTGGCCAGTCCCTTGCTGAGGCATAGAAGAACATCCTTAAAAGGAGCTCGCAAATCTGCTGTGTCCATGAAAAGGTGTTTGCGCCAATGGCCTTCCACCAACGTCTGTATGCGTGAATACATTACAGCAAAACCGACACTGGGGGACAACATACATTTATAGAAAATTTCCACAACAGCTTGAAGCTGGAAGGAGCTCTGTTGCCTATCACTTGATCGTGCTGGGTGAGTTTGCCTGAACTGGGACTTTGCTATGTTATATGCTGTGGCTGGGATGCTGAGCATTATTTAAAAGGACTATCTTGTACTGCTAAAAACAGTTTTTCTGTTTGAACTGCCTATAAAGACAGCCTGTCAATTTGTTGTTGCTTTTTGCTAAATAAAGCCTTTTAAGTAGACTGAACTATCTCACAGCTGCTTGTTAACCCCTCGGATTGTGTGTGTGTGTGTGTGTATGTGATCCTGTGCCGCATGGCTGTCCTGTAGCAGTAAAACTGCTGTAGGGCGGTCGGCAACTGGTTACAGTGCATGTCCAGCCAAAACCTTTGTTTTTCGTTTTTTATATTTTGTTGAAGGGTTAAACTCCTCCTTGGTTTTATTGCTACTATGACTGCTGTGAAGCATATGCTCATACATAACTAATTATCAAACCAATACCTTACTGACACGAAGGCTCATTAAGTTGGAAAACGGCAAGGCCACAACTTTATTGAACTTTTACAAACATAAATAATTGACATCCAGAACCCGTCCGCCCAAAGATGTCAGTAGCTAGGCGGGGAGTTACAGAACATCGCATCGATGGATCCAAGGCGAGTATAGTTCTGCTTTTAAATAAAAATTGGCTGGACATACACCTTACATTAACAATAATAAATCATTTTAGTGAGGTCTTCATTTACATGTCAAATGTGGCAGTGAGGCTCTTAAATACCTACTTGGTTTTGGGTGGGTTTAACGATATGAACAGTAGATCCAGACTTGCAGTACATTTACATTTTGCAATCCCCACTTTCTTTGACTACAACCTTTGGAAGTTGCATAGTTAGTCTGGTTGAAAGACACAAGTCCATCTAGTTCAAACAATAGTTTTGGGTGGGAGCAATGAAAGGGAGGTAGACTACTCCATCATTGCAGCTTCCCTGCGTACATTATTTTAAAATGTATTCCTTGTTAAGGTTCCTTTTTATCATGAGCAAAAAACACACTTTTTGTGGTCAGCTGATTAGTCTGTTTGCATATGCAGAGCTGAAATTTAAGCAACGGTGCGGAAATCGGTTGGTTCAGCAGGGACCTGTCTGTTCAACAGAAGCCAGTTTAACAGGCAGCTTTTGCCAAATGGGCATTCTGGAAACCCAAAATTTGAATCTGTGTATTCTGATGGGAGGAGGAGAATCCCCCCGCTGTCAAAATACAATAGCTCAGGTTCACCTTCCAGTAGGAAAGCGACCCTAAACATAAAGCCAGAGCTGCAATGGAATGGTTAAGATCAGAACATATATATGCGTTAGAATCGCCCTATCAAAGTCTAGACCTAAATCCAATTGAGAATCTGTGGCAACACTTAAAAATTTCTGTTTAGACACTCCATCCAATCTGACAGAGCTTAAGCTATTTTTCAAAGAAGAATGGGCAAAAAATGTCACTCTCTAGATATGTAAAGCTCTCTAGATGTGCAAAGCTGGTAGAAACCTACCAAAAAAGTCTTGCAGCTGTAATTGCAGCAAAAGCTGATTCTACAACGTATTGACTCAGGGGGGCTGAATACAAATGCACTTTGTGTTGGTCTATCACAAAAAGGTCCCAATAAAATACATTTATGTTTTTGGTTGTAAAATTTCCAGGGGCATGAATACTTTTACAAGGCACTGTGCATGTGTGTGTGTGTGTGTGTGTGTGTGTGTGTGTGTGTGTGTGTGTGTGTGTGTGTGTGTGTGTATGTATTATATATATATATATATATATATATATATATATATATATTATTTATAAAAAATAATCAATAAGGCATTACCATTGTTTTCTTCCATTGTTGGCAAACGTTTTAAAGCAAGCCATACATGGTTTGGATCTCGGCCGGTCCAGCAGGAACCTGCCAAGGTTCAAACCGTGTATGGGCAGACTGAATGTACCAAGTTGATTGATCAACTTGGGTACAACCAGCCTACTAGATTCTTTTGCGATTATAGCTATATCGGCAATAATCACTGTCTTCTCCTGGCAAGGATGCCTTCCTGTCTGTGTTGATGGGGCAATCTAGTGAATTTCACCACAGGTTTCAGAAAATAAATTTGCTTCATGTATGGCCAGCCTTACTTGGCTAAGTACTGTACATGCTCGGAGATGTAGTCAGGGTTATGTCATCAGTCTGTAGATGTGCTTTGTAGAACTCACCCTCTAAATGACTAATTTCCAAACTTTCAGGACAGCACCTGAGAGATCATGGCTCCTCCTCCTACAGGAAACACCTCATCAATTAAGTCTTTAATTGGAGGTCTCCACGTTACTTCCTCGTTTTTTTTGTTTCCTCCAGCCAGAGGAACACCTCTGGTGGGAGCCATGATCTCAGGGCTTTCCTGGGAGACAAGGTTCTCACTTGTTGGACTAGTCTTTTTATTTTTTTTCAGGAGAGTGATCCTCCCACTTACCTCCTTGCTGGATGGTCCCATGGGCTCCCTCTCCCTCTTCAGTGCTCGGGGAGAGCCTGTACAGCCCAGGCCTCCTTTTTTTCCCAACAGAGCAGCAGTTTTCTGTATTCCCGCTGGCTGCCTGCGGTGCACGGAATAGCAGCGTGGAGTTTTACAGCAGCCACCATTGTTATGGTGGCCGAGAGCCTCAACTGCGTCCTGTATAGCAAGAGGCTGCACTTCCGGGTCGGCGCACGCATAATTTACGGGCGCAAAGCAGAGAGAGAGGGCACGGTCACCTGCTGCCTTACGTTCCAACCACGCGTCTGCAGTGCAGCTATGGAGAGCGATGCAGCGGATAAGGGGGCAAGCCAAGGCACCAGCAAGGCTAAGGTAAGGGACTGAGTGAGTGAGTGACTTTTCTCGCTTAAGTATTGGGGAGCGTTCCCCTGTATACATTTGTGGGTGAGGCAGAGTGTCTTGAATGTCACCCTGTCCTGTACGGGCAGCCAGTGGAGGGACCTCAAGACCGGGGAGACTGATTCCCACGGCTTTTTACCAGTTACCAGTCTGGCTGCCGTGTTCTGGACGACTTGTAGACGTGACATCTGGTATTTCGGTAGTCCTAAATAGAGGGAATTTGCGTAGTCGAGTCATGAGTTGATGATAGTTCCAACCAATGAGTCTACGTAGCATGCGGAGCAGATGATGAGAACCGCTGACGACTGATCCTATTTGTGCATCCATCGTCATGTCTGAGTCAAAGATGACTCCGAGACTTTTGACTTTGTTGCTTGGCGCGATGGTTTGTCCGAGGATGGTGGGTGGTGTCCATGTGGTCCCAGAAATGGATTTCCTATTTGCATGAAGGGTGAGTAGTTCTGTTTTGGATCCGTTGAGTTTGAGTTTGAGGGAGCTTTCAGTCATCCAATTGTCGATCAGTGTGAGGCATTTTCCAAGTTCATGAAATTGTTCTTTTTTGTTGGTGATTCGAAGGTAAAGCTGCGTGTCGTCGGCATAAGAGTGGTAGCGCAGGTCCTGTTTGCTGATGATTTTGAGGAGCGGGCGGATGTAGATGTTGAAGAGTACGGGTGAGAGGGGCGATCCTTGCGGGACTCCGCATGTAACGGTCCGTGTTTCTGATGTAAAACCTCCAAGTTTCACGGTCTGAGTGCGATTTCCTAGGAAAGATGCGAACCACGGTAGGGCCGCGTCAGACTCCTGCTACTTCTTAGAGTCGTGTGAGCAATATGTTGTGGTCTACCGTGTCGAAGGCTGCGCTAAGGTCCAGCAGCACTAGGAGACAGGATTCTCCATCATCTGCTGCTTCGAGGGCGTCATCCCATATCTTGAGAAGAGCCGTTTCTGTGCCGTGGCCTGGGCGAAAACCTGATTGTAGAGGATCTAGGAGTTTGTGATCGTCCAGGTGTGGCTGAAGCTGTTGTACTACTGCTTTCTCCATGATCTTGGAGATCGTGTTGAGGCTTGTTACCGGTCTGCGCTGGTTTGGGTCTTTCGGGTCGAGGTTGGGTTTCTTTAAGAGGGGTTTTATTATGCCTTGCTTGAGGTTGTTCGGGACTATCCCTTCCCTAAATGATTGGTTTATGATGTGCGTTATGGTGGGTGCCAAGATGTCCATGCATTCTTTCAAAAGTTTTGTAGGAATGATGTCATTCGGTGATGTGTTGTCTCTGAGGCTTCCGATGTTTTTTGTGGTGTCGATTGTAATTGGGACCAGCTCAAAAATCGTCGATCGTGGATTATTTATGTTGATTTCTTCTTCTTGCTGTATCTGAATGTGGTTGGTGTGTTTTTTCTGTTGAACTGTTGCCCGCAGTTCAGCTCCTTCAGCTGTTCTGCGATCCTGTTTCAGTAGAGTGAGTGTCGTTGAACCAGCCCGAGTTGTTTTTCCGGCTGAGAGCTCTGCGTTTCGGAGCGACTGTCTGCTGTTTGTAGTAACGCTTTGTTTAAAGCGTTGAGTGTTTGTTCCGTTGAGTGGTTCAGAGTTGGTACTTCTATTTTTGTCGCTAGGGTGGTTTTGAAGAGCTCAGAGTGTAGTTTCTTCTGCGATCTTGCCCAGTGTATAGTTGTAAGGTTTGGGTTTTTGAAAGATGGTATCAGTGGTTAATATAAATTTGATGGCGTGGTGGTCCATCCAAGGTAAAGGTCTGTTGTCCAATTTTCTGATAATCACGTTTTGTTTGAAGATGAGGTCCAAAGTGTGACCTGACATATGTGTTGAAGTCTTTATCAGTTGCTGCAGACCGCGTTCTTCGAGTTGGTCGATGCAGGCGGTAGCGATGGGATCCTGGGTTGAGTTAGCCCAGAGGTTGAAATCCCCAAGTAGCAGCAGGTTTTTGGTTTTCAAGGTGTATGTCGAGAAGAATTCGGTGAAGGGAGTGAGGAGATGCGTCTTTGGTCCAGGCGGTCTGTAGCATAGTAGTATGTGGACGGTTTCCTCGGGTGAAGCCTGAAGTTGCAGGGTGAGTGTTTCCATAAAGGGCAGTGAGTTCTGTAGAGTAGTTTTGGTGAGAGCGAGGTGGGATTTGTAGATCACTGCAAGGCCTCCTCCTCTTTGTCCTGTTCTATGCTCGGTTAGGATGCGATAATTTTCGGGTACCAATTCTGCTAGGACGGGGTTACAGTCGGGTGTAAGCCAACTTTCCGTGATAAAGAGGCAATCTGTGTTGTGTTGGACGATGAAGTCGTGGATTTCCTTTCTGTGCTTGACTGCAGATATTGTGTTGATCAGGGCGCATTCTAAGTGTTGTAGTCGCTGCGGTGGCTTCTCGTTTTTTGGGTTTGGTTGGCGGTGGATTCTTAGAAATTGTTCTTTCCGTAGTGTTTTTTGAATGGAGGTTGGTAGCGTTGCGGCCGCCTTCATTAAGTTGTGGAGGGTGTCCGCTGCGTACTTGAAGATGAGCATGGTGGGAGATGACTTGTTGGAGATGTGCTGATACTGTGGTCCTGTTGATCCAACGATGATGAGGATGGTGGTCGGGGGGGGGGGATTGATGATGTTCCCGGAAGGTCCCGTTGAATTCGCTCAGTGCCAGTTATGTGGATCGGCGAAGTTGCTGCAAAAAAAGAAGATGGTGGCCCGGCCTAAACCGCCCCCCTCAGTTGATCCAGAGGAAGGCAAAAAACCCTAGCCTAGCGGGCAATTGCTGTCGCGAGGGAAAAAAAATTCCTTCCTGACCCCAGAGGCGATCGGAGAACCCTGGATCAAGCTGCTAGGTGGACCCCGGGATAGGACTTACCTGGCCGGTGTAGGCTGCGCTGTGATGTGTGAGCTGGGGAAGGAAGTGCAGGGGGGGGGTGAAAAGAATGGAGAGAGGGGCCAAGGATGGCCCTTACTTACCGGGTTTTGTAGCCTGGGTGTACCAAGATGGCCGCCGGAGCCACAGCTAGGCCCAAGCCGCGGCCTCTCCTAACTCTCCAGCCGAGATGTGGCTAGGTGGGCGTCAGAATCAGCCTCCGGGTGCTTCTGGGTCTGGAAGAACCCTGTCTGGATGGAGGTGGTGCTACGGAGGAAAGAGGCAGGTAAACAACTGGTGGGGATGGCGGGGTTTGGCCACAGCCGCGGTCTTTCCTGTGGCTCTGCGCCCGAGGACGCCTGGGAGCCACAGGCGGAGTGCAGCGGCTGCGGAGGGGGCAGGAGAGCTCTGAACGGGGGAGCGTCGGTGTTTGGATCCCACTGAGAGGGTGCTCAGTGGCGGATGTCTCCTGGGTGATCCGAGGGGGGAGATCCGCAGGAGGGGGGCGGGAGCTGGACGGGGAGACGCCGGTCCTGGGTCCCACGGAGCTCTGCTAAAGAAGGGGGCTCAGCGGCGAGTGAGGCCTAGGCGATCCCCGGAGGGGGCTGTGGATGGGTGCCGCTGCGGAGGGGGTTGTCCCGGAGCGGGGAGAGAACCGAGGTTCGGCATGGATGTAGCTCTGCGCGACGCTGACTATGTCCTCTTTTTACTCTGGGCCGTTTTCTGCTGTGGGGGGGGGTTACTCAGTCCACCCGTCCCCCCCCCCCATCTCCCTGGTGGTGCAGTGGCTGGTAGTTAGCATGTCTGCCTAGTAACTGGGGATCTTTTAAAAAAGGTGGTGGTGGCTTGCGAGACACAAGGAAGTGAGAAGTGTTTTATTTTTTGTGCTGTGTGGGAGTTTTCTTAGCGTGTTTCCTGGTCTTTTCTCTTCTGTTTGTGCAGGCCAATTGTTCTGCCCAACCAGTGAAGAGAAGGTGCCCTGTCTGCAAGAAGAAGTAAGTGAGGCTTGGACCAAGTCGCTTTGTGCAGATTGCACTGTAAATGTAGTCAGGGAGGAGTCTCCATCCTTTTGTTTCTACTATTAAGGATGAACTCTGTGCCACCTTTCAAGCTTTTAGGTCAAACCTAAGAGAAGAACCAGGTCCCTCAAGGGAACCCAGGGCTCCGCAGCCTTCTTCAGAACCCCAAGACGGCTCTCAAATATTAGGAGATCCAATAGACACTTCCCAAGAATCTGCTTCCCTTGCTCCAGATGGAACAGAGTCTGAGGAGGAAGAAAATGAAGCAGAGGCCGCTTCTAAATACAAAATGTCGCTAGAGGTTGCAGGACTTTTAAAAGTAATCCATGCGACTTTGGGGATAGAGGAAAAACAGCTCTCCCTACATGACCGCATGTACATGGCCATCTTATCCAGTGGGCACCCCTGGGCACAGCCCAGGGGCCCCAGGTGCCCATGGGGCCCCATCAGGACAGGCAGGGCTGATCCCAGGTGGGTGCACTGTGCTCCGGCACTGTAAGCTGCTGCAGAAACGGGGCGCCAAGCATCCGAAGCTGTGGCATGCCACTTGACTGCACTGGTTGCTAGAATCACTGTCCGCCCAGGGCCTAGCAGTAATATCAGAGGCTGCAGCTGCCCCAGCATTCAGAGCGTGCCGTGGCCACCCCAGCACTCATAGCCCGCCTTCTCAGTGGCTGGAAAAGTAGATCGGCTTCACCCACCTCTGCCATCCTCAGACTCAGACAGTGTAGCTCTACGCAGGTCACCATCTTCATTGTTTGGGCCCCAACTCATTTATTTGCCCAGGGCCCCATGATGCTATTAAGATGGCACTGCACGAGTATGCAGGTTTGGGTGATTCAAAAGGCTGTGTTTTTCCAGTTCATTCAATAATCTCAGACATGATCAAAAAAGAGTGGTTGGAACCTGAGAAAAAGTCATTTTTTTCCCCCGGTCTCATAAGAGAAGATTTCCATTTGAGGGAAAACCCGGATTCCATCTGGAACAAGGTTCCAAAACTGGACTCTGCTTTTTCACAGGTCTCAAAGTCAACTGATCTTGCCTTTGAAGACATGGGCATGTTAAAAGAGCCCATGGATAAAAATATAGACCTGCTTCTTAAAAGGGCCTGGCAGTCGGTGATGAATAATCTAAAACCAGCAATGGCAACATGTGGATTGAATCCAGAGGTCTTCAATCTGATAGTGAAGAAATGGGGGCAGTGAAGAAATGGGGGCAACCAAGAGTGGATCTCTTTGCGAACCAAGAAAATGCACAGATTTCCATGCTTGTTCTCAATGAACAGGAACGAGTCATCATTGGGGATAGATGCTCTAGTGCACAGTTGGAGATTTCACCTCTGCTACCCCTTCCCTCCATTTCAGCTTATCCCACAGGTCATAACAAAAATCCAGAAAGAGGATACAACAGTATTCCTCGTCACTCCCTTCTGGCCCAAAAGGCCTTGGTTTCGTCTCTTCTACAGATGCAAATAAAACCATACTGGCACCTGCCGTTGAGACAAGACCTACTCTTACAAGGTCCCCTGCTTCACCAAGAAGTAAAAAGGCTAAAACTCACAGCTTGGCTTCTGAGGAACAACTCTTCTCAGATAGGTTGGTCGAGACCCTCCTATCCAGCAGAAAGAAGGTTACCAGAACAATATATTACAATGTCTGGAAAGTCTTTAACTCTTGGTGCACAACATCCGGCAGGTCATTGAAACCAATTTCTTCTATCCTAGAATGCCTGTAAGAAGGAGCTGACAAGGGTCTAGTGGTCAGTACCCTCAAAGTTTAGCTTGCCGCATTAGGGGTATTTTTGGAAAAATCTAATTCTTCAGAACCCCTAGTGATTAGGTCCTTTTGAAGGCCTCACTCGGTCTAGACCAGTGGTGATCAAAAACTGTCCATCAAGGGACTTATCAGTTGTTCTACACCTTGACTAGGGAACCTTTCGAACCCATTAAC
Source organism: Rana temporaria (assembly GCF_905171775.1). Classification (NCBI taxonomy): domain Eukaryota; kingdom Metazoa; phylum Chordata; class Amphibia; order Anura; family Ranidae; genus Rana; species Rana temporaria. Next base: position 299,914,229 of record NC_053491.1, read on the forward strand.
TTAGCCTCCCTAAAATTATTGATTTGAAAACAGTTTTTTAGTGGCTATTACAACAGCTCGAAGAATTGGTGAGCTGCAAGCCTTATCGATTAAGGAGCCATTTTTTTCTATTTTTTCAGACTGAAGTGTAATGAAAACGGATCCTAATTTTCTCAGGAGATACTTTCTACATTTTGTTCTAATCCGTCGGGTAAGAAGGAAGAAGAATTCTATACCCTGGATGGTAAAAGAACAGTCTTAAGTTACTTGGAAGCTACTAAAGACTGTAGGTGTTCAGACACTTTATTTATTTTATTTTCTGGTAATAAAAAAGGAAAACAAGCTTCTAGAAGAAACCATTGCCAGATGGTTGAGAATGGCTATCACAAATGCCTATTCATTTGCATGCCAGGAGAGTACAGTATGTATCCGGGCTCACTCTACTAGAGCTGCGGTGGTGAGTTGGGCAGAAAAAGTTGGTGCTACCCCTGAACAAATTTGCAAGGCAGCTACACAAGTTTAGCGACCTTTGTCCATCATCATAGGCTAGACCTCATGATGACTGGGGACCAGGCTTTCGTAGGGAAAGTCTTACAGGGTGTTGTCCCACCCTAAATGGGGTAAGTCTTGACTATACTCTCAGGTACTGTCCTGAAAGACGTTTTGGAAAAATGCAAGTTGGACTTACCGGTAACTTGTTTTCCAATAGGCTTTCAGGACAGCAGTAACCTGCCCTTTTTTTATGCTATTGCTGCAATACTATGAAATAACTGTCGCTTATGTGTTGGGGCCGGAGGTTCTCTACAAACAACTGAGGAAGCAACGTGGAGACCTCCAATTAAAGTGGTTGTAAACCCAACCACACATCTTGCACCTACAGGTAAGCCTAGGTTAAGGCTTACCTGTAGGTGCCAGAAATCTCCTAAACCTGCACGGTTTAGGAGATATTTACAATTGAGACGAGCGCCGATGTCTACGGCAGGCGCACTGAGCGTGCAGTTTTTCTTAATGCCATTAATGGGGTTAATGCCATATTTGCTGTGCATACTAGCTCATTATGCCTTTCTCTTGCAGGTTTTTTTTTTTAATTTAAAGTGAAGGGTTTACTTTTCTCTTTAAAGACTTAATTGATGAGGTGTTTCCTGTAGGAGGAGGAGCCATGATCTTTCAGGTGCTGTCCTGGAAAGCCTATTGGAAAACAAGTTACCGGTAAGTCTAACTTGCAATTTTTGAATGACTTAACGGACTCTTGCACGCAGCGTTTTTACAAAAAAATTAATAAAAATCCTGATTCTTGCAAAAGCATCTAAAAGCTTGTACAAGTGTAACGCCCCCTTACTTTGTTTTGGCACTACGCTAAAGTTAGTGGGGAATGGGAGAGTTATTTTACTCCCATTTATAATTTGCTAAATCTGGGCTGCTGTCATTCCTGAACTGTCCTGTAGGTCAGTCTGCACTCCAGGGGTGCCGATCCCACCCCTGGGCGACAGTTGGGAGGATTCGCTCAATCCATTCAGCTCATCCAAGTACTAGGCCTGTGGCAGAGGTCCCTAGAGCCAGGTCTGTGGCAGAGACCTGTTCCTCCCAGCAACCTTAAAGTAGTGCTTCGGCTGCCAGACTCATGGCAGGAGTTTGTCCGGTGGCACTTCACCCACTCTGGCTAGAGTGACAACAAACTGTATCTACTACTGAGAGCAGGATTGCTCGCTTCATATCCAGGCCTGATACTGCAAAGTTCTCTATCGCTTCATCAACCTTTCCTCTCTACCTCATGTTGATCATGTTAGGCCGAGAATAAAGCATTCAGAAAACCTTTATTTGATGACTGGACATTCGCTCACTAATCTATTCACCTGGTGAGTAGGGATGAACCGAACACCCCCATGTTCGGTTTGCACCACAACCTTTGAACGGACCGAACGTTCGCGCAAACTTTTAGAACCCCATTGAAGTCTAAGGGACTCGAACGTTCGAATTCAAAAGTGCTAATTTTAAAGGCTAATATGCAAGTTATTGTCGTAAAACGGGTTTGAGAACCCGGGTCTTGCCCCAGGGAACATGTATCAATGGAAAATTTTTTTTTTTCCTGGAGCAGTGATTTTAATGATGCTTAAAGTGAAAAAAAAAAAAGAAAAAATCCTTTAAATATCATACCTGCTGGGTGTTACTATAAGAAAAAAGTAATTTAAAACTGCTTGCGGCTTTAAAGCGGAGTTCCGGCCACAATTTTAAAAATAAAAACTTTTTAAATATGAAAACCCCTGTAATACGCAAGCTTAATGTATTCTACTACAGTTAGTCTGTAAACTAAGGTCCGTTTTGTTAGGTTGTTACAGCATTTAGACACTTTATAAAACAGAAATTGACTGGGGCCATCTTAAGTGTGGGCATCATGAAGCCAGACTGTATGACTTCCTGGATTTCAGCCTCGCACATGCTCAGTGCTGTACAAGCAGTGTAATGGTTTCAGATCCCTGTGCTGAGTTCCCGGGTCTGCACACCCGCTGTGCCCATTATGAGGGGTTCCCAACATCCCTGTGCTGAGTTCCCGGGTCTGTACACCCGCTGTGCCCATTATGAGGGGTTCCCACCATTCCTGTGCTGAGTTCCCGGGTCTGTACACCCGCTGTGCCCCATTATGAGGGGTTCTCACCATCCCTGTGCTGAGTTCCCGGGTCTGTACACCCGCTGTGCCCCATTATGAGGGGTTCCCACCATCCCTGTGCTGAGTTCCCGGGTCTGTACACCCGCTGTGCCCATTATGAGGAGTTCCCACCATCCCTGTGCTGAGTTCCCGGGTCTGTACACCCGCTGTGCCCATTATGAGGGGTTCCCACCATCCCTGTGCTGAGTTCCCGGGTCTGTACACCCGCTGTGCCCATTATGAGGGGTTCCCACCATCCCTGTGCTGAGCTCCTCCTGCTTCCCCCAGCACAGCACATTGCCACCATAACATTGCCCACCGTATCGTCTCCGGCACAGCACCCCGCATCGGCCCTGGCACCCCGCATCGGCCCCAGCCCACCGCATCATCCCCAGCACAGCACCCCGCATCGGCCCCAGCACCCCGCATCGGCCCCACCGCATCGGCCCTGGCACAGCACCCCGCATCGGCCCCGGCACAGCTCCCCGCATCGGCCCCAGAACCACAACCAGACCCAAATGTCAGGGTACACCAATGCAGATTATCAGTGCCCACCAGTGCATTATCGGTGCCCATTAGTGCGGTGACACCAGTTCATTATCTGTGCAGTGGCACCAGTGCCTTATATCAGTGCGGTGACAACATTATTAGTGGCCATCAGTGCGGTGACAACATTATTAGTGCCCATCAGTGCGGTGACAACTTTATTAGTGCCCATCAGTGCGGTGACAACATTATTAGTGCCCATCAGTGCGGTGACAACATTATTAGTGCCCATCAGTGCGCTGACAACATTAGTGCCCATCAGTGCGCTGACAATATTATTAGTGCCCATCAGTGCGCTGACAATATTATTTGTGCCCATCAGTGCGGTGACAACATCATTAGTGCCCATCAGTGCGGTGACAACATCATTAGTGCCCATCAGTGCGGTGACAACATTAGTGCGGTGACAACATTGGTGCAGTGACATTGGTGCGGTGACAACATTATTAGTGCCCAGTGCGGAGTGGGTGGAGGTACAGATGATCAGGCATACAGAGCGGATCTCTGATAGGTCTGTATGTGAGTACACTGATCGTAGTACAGCCCCGCCTCCCTGCACTAGAATTGTAACACACAGTGCAGAGCGCGCTGTTTCAATGTACAGGGAGGCGGGGCTGTACTACGAGCGGTGCTCTCAGATACAGATCCGCTCTGTCTGATGATCTGTATCTCCGGAGACAGACGGCAGGCGGGCGGGTGGTGGAGGGGGGAGGATGGGGGCGGTGCTAGGATGGGGGAGGAGTTAGAGAGGGAGAAGAGGAAGGACACCACCTCTATGGGCGGCACTGCCCTCCCGCCCCCCGAGATGTTCAACTACGGCTGCGATGTTGAGGCCAGCCTCCTGGGATTGATGACACACATCTCCCAGGAGGCATAGCAGCGCTAGATGCGGCGGGGAGGCCATTCCGCCGCGGCGGGGGAAAGAGACTCACACCAAGAAAACCGTGAGTTTTTAAAAGACAAAAAAAAAACATCCCAAATGTATTTAAGGGGGCAGTGTAAAAACGAATGCAGATAAGTTGAAAAATAGGGTGGAACTCCGCTTTAACCACTTGAGACCGGGAGGACGTCCTGGGACATCCTCGGCTTTGTGCGGTGATATCTGAATGATGCCGGCGATTCTGTGCACCAGAAGAACGATCAAAGCGGCGGTTCCGCCGCTCGATCGTTCTTCTAGGCAGCGGGAGGGGACGTCCCCCCCCCCCCCCATCTGGTGCTTCTCCGGGCTCTCCCGTGCCATCGGGGGCCCGGAGAGCGAATCGGCAGGTGCTCGTTGGTGAACCATAAAGATGACTGGTGACCAGACGGTCAGTCATCTCTATGACCGTCGGAGGACCGGGCGCGACGTTATGACGTCACGCCCGGTACCCGAAAGTAAACAAAGCCGCTATCGCGGCTGTCGGCATGTAATTTTTTTTTTTTCACCGATTTCATGCTTGTAAGCCTGTAGGAGAGATGTGGGGTCTTAATGACCCCACATCTCTCCATAAAGAGGACCTGTCACAGTGAGTCTTATTACAAGGGATGCTTACATTCCTTGTAATAGGAATAAAAGTGATCAAAAAAAAAATGTAAAAAAAAGTGTAAAAAATAAATAAAAAAAAATAAATAAATTTAAAACGTCCCGGTCGCTCGCGTGCAGAAGCGAACGCACATGCAAGTCCCGCCCACATATGTAAACACCGTTCAAATCCCACATGTGAGGTATCATCGTGTGCGTTAGAGCGTGTGCAACAATTCTAGCACTAGACCTCCTCTGTAACTCAAATAGTAACCTGTAAAAAAAATTAAAGCGTCGCCTATGGAAATTTTAAGTACCGAAGTTTGGCGCCATTCCATGAGTGTGCGCAATTTTAAAGCGTGACATGTTGGGTATCTATTTATTCGGCATAACATAATCTTTCACATTATACAAAAAAATTGGGCTAACTTTACTGGTTTGTTATTTTTTAACTCATGAAAAAAAAAAGGCGTTTGAAAAATTATTGCGCAAATACTGTGCGAGAAAAAAGTTGCAATGACTGCCATTTTATTCCCTAGGGTGTCTGCTTGTGGCATAATTTGAAATGGGTTGTGACGAGTGCAACATCTTTTGGAGTTTATAAATCGCTTGGTTTAAATTCCTTTCTGGTGAGTGTGAACCCCGAAGGGGGAGTGTTTGTCCCACGAGGTGGATTTGGATTTTACGGTGGAAGGTGCACGCTGTCCTCTCCACTAGGATCCACTAGGATCACCCATAGACACTTTTCTTTATTGTTTTGCACTCTATCAGCCATCTTAATCATCACTGTGGAGTTGGTCATATACTTTTTGCCACATTTATTTACCAACATCAGCGCTGTTTTGGTATAGGACTTGACACTACTTGGTCTATAGCATTTTTATCCATATATATATATATATATATATAAAATATTGGGGGTGTTTAGCTCAAGTGGGATATGCGATTTTAAGAGATTTACACCAGTCAGGAACTATGTTTAAGGGCTTGTTGGCCCACTTTTATTGAAAAGGCAAAAATAAACAAAATCCAAACATAGGTTTCCCACGCAGGGGGTTTTCACTGTCCACACAGAACGGTACCTTCAGCCTCCTGGCTTACACATGCAAAAGAAAATACAGAGCCACCTGGCTCTTGTCAGCAGTAGCACAACCGCTCGGGCTCCAGCATGGAGCTCTCCTGACTCCTGTCAGCAACCTTAGACTCAGGTCTCTGTGGTTTCACAGTGCACCCCTGCACTCTCCAGCTACTTCCCAGTGCACACCTGCACTCTCTGAGTTCTCCCTTGCAAGCCTGGACTCCTCGGGAGGGTGGAGCCCAGAATGCTGGTCCTGAGTCTCCTATCAGGGCCACACACACCTGCACAATAAAGCCTGAACCCAGGACTGGGGATTTTATTAACAATTGAGGAAACTGGAATGCCAGTTTCCTCTGTAAAATGCAAGCTCCCTGGAGCCCCTCAACCAGTCCAGTTGAAAACCCTGGGTCACCACACTACTACATATCTCCCCCCCCCCTTGTTTCGACCCCGAACACCAGCACACGTCATCAGGGTTGGGACACATCTGTGCCGGCTGTCAGCCGCATAGGCCCAACCCTTTTTCCGGGTGCGCTTCCAAAAGTGATGGCTTTCTATTTCTCTTGGACCTATCCTAGCCACCTTATCAATAGGGAGTTTACTACTCCTGGCACCTTTTTGCACCCCAGGCTGATTTCTGAGCTTTGAGGGTCTGATACCATTAAGATTACCAAGGGCTCCCTCAATTTCCGATAGACCACCCCCTTTCCATTTATTTAATTTGGAAGGGATCAGATTTTTAAACCCTTGTTTAACAATAAGCGGGGGCTCTTTTATTGGGGCGACACTGGTCCCTCTCTGAGCTCTATGTACGGGCACCCCCTTACTGTCCAAACTTGGCGTCACTTGTTTCCCCATGAACACTGCATGCTTCATTCTGTCAGTTTCATCACTAACACCCTCATAAGACTGCGGCCTCGTCGTAGTCTCCTTCTGAAGGACATCCTGACTGTCTCGCCACTCTGAGGTTTCTAAGTCATATGACACCTTGCTAAGCTTTGGGCTATTTCCCTCCAACCATTGTTTACCAGGATGCTTCTCAGATCCTAGAAGTTCCTCGAACCTCAGGAAACCTTCCCCAGAATTAGCCTTCTGAACCTGTAGGGGGCCTTATTCTGCTTTACCTTTTACCTCTGTGTCAAACCTATCATTTCCTGTCTCACTATAATTTTCAGAATTTTCTACAACCAGATCAACTTGACCAAGACCATCAGGTCTACCATTATTTTTGTTGTCACCCATGGTAACCAAACCATCAAAAATCGCCAACATGCATTTTTCATCATGGTCAGAAATATCAATGCATTTGTCATATTTCACTTCCATGTTTGGCAGGGCAGTGTCTGGACCCAGCGGAGTGGCCATTTTTGGCAGCTTCAGTATACGCAAACTCCATTGGCATGAGATCCTCTGCCAGAAACTGTCCTGACCACTGAACATCATCGCATAACACAACATTTGGACCTTTGACTACAATCACTTAATTTATTGCTGTGCCATCTGGCACTTCCATCAACACCAGCTCATTTGGCGCGGCATCATCCATTACCATATCATTAGGCCCTTTGTGGATCACAGACATGATCTCCTCTGTGAGTTTGACATTGCTTGGCGCTTCCATCTCGTGAGCAACATCATCTGCAGCAGCAAATGCACCATTGCATACAAGTTGCTCTGCAGGTCCTTCAACTGGCACTGCAGAAATCATGTCTGCTCCACTTTTACCAACAGAGGCCTTTTCCAACAAAGCCAACAGGCTTTTTGCCCATCTGTCCCAGTCTGTTATCTCTGCGCTACCAGAGGGACAGAGTGGCTCAGTAACAGACACTTGATAATGGGGAGGGTAGTGCTGCGCTAATCAGTGGTGAATGGATAGGTGAATAAGCAGGTGGGGGAAGGGAATGAAAATTTGTATAAATGAAATGAGGAGCAATATAGCCCAAATGGCATCAGCATAAAAATAAATTTAAAATGATCAGTGAACAATAACAGTACTGGTGCAAATCATATGACTCCACAGGTTCCTCTTAATGTGATGAAATACACTATAAATAAAGTGATAAGTGGTGCAAAAAATTCCCAAGTAACTGTGCTAGGTGGCACTCCTATACTGGTGATAAACAATCCATCAACAGGGCTTGAAAAATATCAGCAAAAAATAAATATAAATAAAATTTCAAAAGTCCAAGAAGCAAAAGTGCAAGTGTGGGTCCGCAATATGAAGTGGAAGGGGAATGGGTATCCAGTGATCCTTTTAGGGTAAGTAAGGATGTCCCCTTACCTTACTGCTGTAAGGTAACAGCATATAGATCCAACCACATTAGATGGTTCTCTCGATGGGCTCTGATCCAACAACGGCAGGTCCTCCTTGGAGTTCTCGTCCCAGATTGGTCAGTTTCTCGCCCCAAAGAAATAAAGCATCGATGGTGTGATACCGTTTTAAAATTTTAATTCTCAGAGATAATAGACAGGGGTACTCACATAATCTAAAATACAATTGAGCATGTAAAAAGAGGGGCAATCTGTCGCCAACGTCACCTCCGATACCTCTCAGTGGACTCATGCGCATTCGTCACTATCATGTGACTTCCTCAGGAGTAGTGAGAGGCATAAAGGAGATCTTTTATAGGGTGACTTGTTTAGTAGGCTGTCAGTAAACTCAGCTGTTTGTCATGCAAGAAATGCAGCTGCAGCCATTTTCCCGTAGTCTGCTGGCATTTAATAATAAAATCAAAATATCCCGCCCAGCATGTAAAATATTTAAATTAATAGCATTCAGATGATGGGTGACAGGCATGGCATCTCATTTATATGGTTAAAATTAAGAAACTTCGGACAGGGGACGAAAACCACGGAGGGAACAGACACAGAAGTCCCATTGTATCATCATAGCATTCTGTGTTGACAGTGCACAGCGTTCCGCCGGAAGTCCGGCAGCCGCCATTTTGTTGTAGCTCAAAAGACGCCCCCAGCATCTCACAGAGCGCTGGGGATGCATCTTTCAAATTGAGCCATTCTGTCTGTTGTCTGGTCGGGAGCCTGCACGGGGCCCCCCGACCTCGGCCAGCATCACAAATCGGGCTTCCAACACGTATCGGCGGCGTCCGTCAAAACGAGCGCCGACGGAAGTGGAGCCGCGGCCACCTTGCAGCCACCGGAAGTGGAGCCGCGGCCATTTTTTTTAAGCCAATGATTATTAAAATGGTAATACACGGCATCCTCAAAAGGGAGCATTCGAGAAAGCCATTCAGAAGCATAGGAGAAAAAAATTTATATATACATAATCACTCATAATGCACCAAGAGGGTTGAGGCTCGATTGATATTATATTATATATTAAAAATATTGAGAGCCAAAATTATTTGTTAAAAAAAAATATATATATGTTAAAAAATATAAAAGGTTTAAATGAATATATGTCGACATAATTTTTTCATTAAATGGATATGCCACATAAGGTTAAAAAAACGTAGATGACGTGTGCGAACAGATCCACATATAAAAATTAAAAACAATCTACGTCATCAATATTGGATAGCGAAAAAAGAGAACAGAGAGGGTAAGTAAAGCAAGAAATAAATCGAAATATAAAGTCTTATCGGTCACTTAAAAAGCAATTAAGAACAAAATCTATGTTAAGACCTCGAGGAGCAAAAGTATCCAAAGTAAATATCCAGCGAGATTCTAACTGGCTCAATGTTCTAACTTTATGCCCGCCTCGCCAGTGTCTCACATAGGGCTCTATGCCCCAAAATTTAAGATGTGTCGGATCTTTATTGTGGTGGGTAAGAAAGTGTCTTGATACACTATGTTTATCAAAACCTTTAAGGATGTTTTGGACATGTTCTTTTATACCAGGGGTGGGCAATTATTTTTTCAATGGGGCCACATGAGAAACTAAAAATATTTTGGAGGGCCGGGCCAAAAGGCTAAACTCAATACTGCATAAAATCAATTGTATTTCTTTATAAAAAGCAGTAAATATCATTGTTGGACAACTGGTACGAGTACTTGTTATAGTTAAACAATGAAAAAGTGAGGTTGCCTTACAAGAAAAAAAAATTTATTAAACAATTTCCCAAAACAATGAACATTTTTCACCATTTGTGACTCATATTAGTGAAAATTATGGTTTATGTATGTCTTATTGTCTTAGTGATTGATTCACATCACAACTTCATTGATAGCTTTTTTTCGTATGATTTTTTTGTATGATTTTTAGTTTTGCTCATTACTGCCACACACGTGCAATGCATGGCTGCATGTGTGTGGCAGTGATGAGCAAAAGCAAAAATCATACAAAAAATAAGGGTCCAATTTTCAAATCAATGAAGTTGTGATGTTAATCAATCACTAAGACATACATAAACCAGTGTGCCATCAATTGCTGCCAGTGTGCCATCAATTGCTGTCAGTGTGCCACCAGTGTGCCATCAATTGCTGCCAGTGTGCCATCAATTGCTGCCAGTGTGCCATCAATTGCTGCCAGTGTGCCACCAATTGCTGCCAGTGTGCCACCAGTGTGCCATCAATTGCTGCCAGTGAGCCATCAATTGCTGCCAGTGTGCCATCAATTGCTGCCATTGTGCCATCAATTGCTGCCAGTGTGCCATCAATTGCTGCCAGTGTGCCACCAGTGTGCCATCAATTGCTGCCATTGTGCCATCAATTGCTGCCAGTGTGCCATCAATTGCTGCCAGTGTGCCACCAATTGCTGCCAGTGTGCCACCAGTGTGCCATCAATTGCTGCCAGTGTGCCATCAATTGCTGCCAGTGTGCCACCAGTGTGCCATCAATTGCTGCCAGTGTGCCACCAATTGCTGCCAGTGTGCCACCAGTGTGCCATCAATTGCTGCCAGTGTGCCATCAATTGCTGCCAGTGTGCCACCAGTGTGCCATCAATTGCTGCCAGTGTGCCACCAGTTTTTTTTTTTTAAGTTTATTTTCATACATTTTTCTCAGTTGTACCTTATCCTCTTAATTTGTCTCCTTTTCCCACTCATTTCTTCCTTTTTTCCTATTCTCATTTCTCTATCATCTTTTTATTTTTCACTCGTATTTTTCTCTTATTTTCCTCTGCTTTTCTGTTTTCCTTATTTTTCTCTTTATATAGTCCCCTTTTTTTTCTATCTGTTCTTCCCTCTTCTTCCCCCTTTCTTATCTCCTTTTTGCCAGTGCCACCATTCATCTTTATCGATTTACACTTTCCTGTCTCCTCCTCCATTACCCCCTTTCTCATTTACCTGTTTTGCTTCTTCTGTGTCTCCTTTACTTGTCTCCCGATCTGATGGCTTCACTTCACACGTGTCTTCCTCCCTCCTGTTGTTTTTTGAATGGACGTAATCTGTCTGGGTGGGCGGGGTCTCCAGACGTCATACGTCATCAGCGGCCCCAGCCCTGGCAGCGTCGGCATTGCCTAGCTACTGCAGGCAGCAGAGCGTGTGCGGGGACAGCAATAGCTGTTTTGATTGGATCCGACCTGCTTCCTAGCAACCACGGATCCCTGCACAGCACTCATGCTGTTCAGTTTCTCCGGCTTCTCCCAGCCCTGCTCTGATGATAGATGACATTGGGCAGGAGAGCCTGGAGACTAGAGGAGACACAGGCACAGCCGCATAAAGGGAGGTAAGCGGTGACCGCGGCCTGTGTTAACCGTCTCCAGGCCGCGGTCCCCGCTTACCTCCCGCTGTGCGGCCCGGTCATAAACAAATATCGGACTGCGGGCCAACCCGAACCTCACTAAGCTGTGGGCCCCATAGCGCCCGCGTGGGTCGCTATGGCAGTAGTTCCGCCACGGCCATCCACTACAATGCTATTTCTAGTGATCTGCCCGGGGGCCGGATTAAAAGGTCCGCCGGGCCGTATACGGCCCGCGGGCCGTAGTTTGCCCACCTCTGTTTTATACGCACTCGTAATGCTCTTTTTGTCCGGCCTATGTATTGTAGACCGCAACTGCATTCGAGTGCGTATACAACTCCCTCTGTGTTACAGCAGATAAATTCTTTTATTTCGTATACATCTCCTGTACTAGTTGCAGTAAAATCTTTCTTCTTCTGGTTCGAGTGACCGATAAGACTTTATATTTCGATTTATTTCTTGCTTTACTTACCCTCTCTGTTCTCTTTTTTCGCTATCCAATATTGATGAGTAGATTGTTTTAAGTTTTATATGTGGATCTGTTCGCACACGTCATCTACGTTTTTTAACCTTATGTGGCATATCCATTTAATGAAAAATTATGTCGACATATATTCATTTAAACCTTTTATATTTTTTAACATATATATATATATATATATATATATTTTTTTTTTTAACAAATAATTTTGGCTCTCAATATTTTTAATATATAATATAATATCAATCGAGCCTCAACCCTCTTGGTGCATTATGAGTGATTATGTATATATACATTTTTTTCTCCTATGCTTCTGAATGGCTTTCTCGAATGCTCCCTTTTGAGGATGCCGTGTATTACCATTTTAATAATCATTGGCTTCAAAAAAATGGCCGCGGCTCCACTTCCGGTGGCTGCAAGGTGGCCGCGGCTTCACTTCCGTCGGCGCTCGTTTTGACGGACGCCGCCGATACGTGTTGGAAGCCCGATTTGTGATGCTGGCCGAGGTCGGGGGGGCCCCGTGCAGGCTCCCGACCAGACAACAGACAGAATGGCTCAATTTGAAAGATGCATCCCCAGCGCTCTGTGAGATGCTGGGGGCGTCTTTTGAGCTACAACAAAATGGCGGCTGCCGGACTTCCGGCGGAACGCTGTGCACTGTCAACACAGAATGCTATGATGATACAATGGGACTTCTGTGTCTGTTCCCTCCGTGGTTTTCGTCCCCTGTCCGAAGTTTCTTAATTTTAACCATATAATGAGATGCCATGCCTGTCACCCTCATCTGAATGCTATTAATTTAAATTTATTTTACATGCTGGGCGGGATATTTTGATTTTATTATTAAATGCCAGCAGACTACGGGAAAATGGCTGCAGCTGCATTTCTTGCATGACAAACAGCTGAGTTTACTGACAGCCTTACTAAACAAGTCGCCCTATAAAAAGGATCTCCTTTATGCCTCTCACTACTCCTGAGGAAGTCACATGATAGTGACGAATGCGCTTGATCCACTGAGAGGTATCGGAGGGTGACGTTGGCGACAGATTGTCCCTCTTTTTACATGCTCAATTGTATTTTAGATTATGTGAGTACCCCTGTCTAGTATCTCTGAGAATTAAAATTTTTAAAACGGTATCGCACCATCGATGCTTATTTCTTTGGGGCGAGAAACTGACCAATCTGGGACGAGAACTCCAAGGAGACCTGCCGTTGTTGGATCAGAGCCATCGAGAGAACCATTAATGTGGTTGGATCTATATGCTGTTACCTTACAGCAGTAAGGTAAGGGGACATCCTTACTTACCCTAAAAGGATCACTGGATACCCATTCCCTTCTACTTCATATTGCGGACCCACACTATGCACTTTTGCTTCTTGGACTTTTGAAATTTTATTTATATTTATTTTTTGCTGATATTTTTCAAGCCTGTTGATGGATTGTTTATCACCAGTATAGGAGTGCCACCTAGCACAGTAACTTGGGAATTTTTTGCACCACTTATCACTTTATTTATAGTGTATTTCATCACATTAAGAGGAACCTGTGGAGTCTATGATTTGCACCAGTACTGTTATTGTTCACTGATCATTTTATATTTATTTTTATGCTGATGCCATTTGGGCTATATTGCTCCTCATTTCATTTATACAAATTTTCATTCCCTTCCCCCACCTGCTTATTCACCTATCCATTCACCACTGATTAGCGCAGCACTACCCTCCCCATTATCAATTGCTTATGGTTTGATGCACCTTTCAGTGCCGCAGCTGTACCTCCACTTCTCCTCACTTCCATTCCCCCCCCCCCCTTTTTCTTTCTTCCCCTCCTTTGATAAGCGCGGTAATATCCATTTTTCAGTAACAGACACACTGCACATGTCACTTTTGTTTAAACCAGACTGAGGAAATACATTTTGAACCAGAGCAGACTTCAATACCACACTCTCACCTTCTGGTGGCGCTTCATTAAATGCATGAAGACCTTCACACCTGTCATTGCCAGACTGCATTAACCCAATTTCCAGCATGAGTGTTTCCAAACTATTAGTTTTAGCATTTAACATTTCATTATTACCATGTTCAAGGTACCGTCCTTATCTTCAGAGCGGCACCATAGCTGTCACAGGCAACCTCCGGCTCCAAAACGCAGAGCTCCCTGGGGGTTTCTAGGGACACCTCTGTGGCATTCATCACGGTTGCTAGGGGAGATACACATCTTTAACTGTATTCATAGCAACATTTATATCTCTAGTGAGCTGCACTAGCCCATTAGCAGCTGGGCCATCAACTTTAGCCAACACAATATTATCAGTTTTACCCATCACATTGTCATATTCAAGTTTACCACTTGCCTCCCACTGAACAGGGGCACTGCAGCAAGCAAGTCCTTTTCCACACAGACAGCGGATCTCCCATTTGGGGTAATTTCAACTGCAGTATGCACATTCCCATAGTCCTTTTCCATGCATTTACCAGCAACAGTATTACTGATCACTGTAACAGGGGTTGTCATGTTCATTTGAGTACGTTGTCCATCCTTTATCGCACTTTCACTGGCCCACTCTCCTGGTGGCCATGGGGATGAAATACAGCAGCCATTTCTGACTCCTTAGCACCCCCTGCAGGCACAACAGAAAACTCCTCCTTGTTGCCAGGGGTGACGGCAAATATATTTTCACAGGAAACTGGCTCATTACCTCCAGGTGCACCCCAGAATCTAGGGCAAGACAATATTTCAAGCCCCAGCTGGCCACATTCCAGGCATGGTACATTTTTACACATATCTTTAATGGGACGCCTCTCTACATCTCCACAGTAGCTCCTCCTTCCGGTTGACATTTGATCTCTTGTTGCTAAGGAAGATGGCACTCTTCCAGCTGTACTTTGCTGACTCTCCCAAACGCAGCGACTTTGCGATCCTTGAAACATTGTTGCTTTGAACTTGCCACGATCCTTTGTCGGCAATTCGTTTCTCACATGGTTTGCAGACCTGATATCACCACCGTTGCTATGGGCAACCACATACCTCTCAAACTTCTGATCCGCCTTTTGGACACTCCTGGCACTCAAATTAGGTTTTCCAAACATGGTTGCAGACCTTTGTCTGGCCATGTCACCTTGTCTTGGCGACTGAGACAAAGGGCACTTGGAGACAACATGCCCCCACTCTCTGCACCACAAACAGCGCTCTTGCTTCATAGCCTTAGCAGGGCTTCCCCCAACTGCATCCTCTTTCAAACTTAGGACTTTGCACATTAACAGCTGGCCTGCTTGTACTAGCATTACCAGGGGCAACCACATGCACTTCCCCTTTAACTGGCGTTAGTTTAGCAAAAAACAGTCTGCAATACTTGACTAGTGTAGTCCAGATGTATCCCAATAACCTTGACCGTTGAGACCCCCATATACTCCAACCCCTTACTTATCCCACTACTTAACTCTAGGAGTAAAGAGACACACCTTTGCTTTGGAGTAAAATTTGGCCACAACAGCCTATTTTTATTTAAACATCATAAGATAAAACTCCAACTTAAATGAAAACACACATATCCAACATATCCGTAACATACATTAACCCAACGCTGTTGGTCTTTTCTGGCAGCCCCCCAGTCTCCACCATTTATGATTCAATATAACCAATATGAACAATACACTGCGAGCAAACATTAAACTTAGGCCTCCAGTCCGTGTAGTACGCTCGGAGACAACCCCTGCCTGCAGTGCAACCATTACCGTATTCCAACTAACCTTTCGCTGGAATACACCGAAGGGGCCCATAATACTGATGAGCCCCCCACCCCCATTTTCACTTGTTTCCTACTGCCACCATAAAAGACCAACAGAAATTACCGCCAACCCCGCTGTCGTGACGACCATCCATCACCGCACCTGCAAAAGAAAACAAACAGACAACAACCGGTAATACATAAGGGAGGGAGGGTGGGAAGAACTGTTTCCTCCGTGCTCGCCTAGCTGCAACTGAGCCCCTTGGCCCCGCCCCACCTTTCTATATGGCCACTCCCCTGCCCCTCAGAGCTCATCCTGCTCCTCCTAACTCCCCCACCCCCTTTCCTTAACCCTTTTGGTGTCACTAGACACACTATCATGCCCGGCCCTCCACTATTGCTTCTGTCTTTTGCTCCGGGCCTCCCTTGACTAGTGTAGTTCAGATGTATCCCAATAACCTTGACCGTTGAGACCCCCATATACTCCAACCCCTTACTTATCCCACTACTTAACTCTAGAGTAAAGAGACCACACCTTTGCTTTGGAGTAAAATTTGGCCACAACAGCTTATTTTATTTAAACATCATAAGATAAAACTCCAACTTAAATGAAAACACACATATCCAACATATCCGTAACATACATTAACCCAACGCTGTTGGTCTTTTCTGGCAGTCCCCCAGTCTCCACCATTTATGAATCAACATCACTTGTTTCCTACTGCCACCATAAAAGACCAACAGAAATTACCGCCACAGCCCGCAAGGATGACACCTCAACCTTAAAGGCCCCCACCCAACCTCAACGCTCTCTGAATCCCCTCCTGCAGCCCCAATGACCAAAGAGCAATCCCCACGTCATTCAAATGTACCCCATCTCTCCTTAGGTACATGCCCATGTTGGACTCCAGTTCCTGATGGCTCTATTGAGCCTGGTCACGGACCGTGCCCTGCGCCACTGTGTTCGGGCAACAATGTCCGACCACACCAGCACCGTCCCCGGAAAGGCCGATCGCAGCCGCTCCATGTCCGCTTTGATGTCCGTAATCAGAGCCCTGATTTTGCGGACACCAAAATCGTTGCCCCCCGCATGTATCACCAGAACATCGGGGGGCCTGTCCAGTCGAGCGTACCTCTCAACTTCAGGGAGTACCCTTCCCCACATCATCCCCGGTATCCCCAGCCACCTCAACACCGCCTCCCCTCTGGAAATACCCAGCTGCCTGCCGTCGGGCTTCCCATCAGCCCACCTCGCCCCCCAGCAAACATATATGAATGGCCGAAAATCCAGACGAGGCGTGTAGTCCATCCATCTGAAACGAAAACAAATAGGCCACAAAGCTCACCAATGAACGAACAAACACCAGGTAAACCAAACGTAAAAAAACCCCACCTGTTTCCCCCCCCCCCCCCCCCCGCCTCTAAACGACCACTAACTGCGGCCGCACATACAATCGGAACCTCCGAGATTCCCACCTCCCGATCTTCCGTACTGCCGCCTCGTTCATCCCGCACCTGGCAGCTTCAGTAGCCGCCCCGATACGGAAGGAGTGAGCCGAAAACGCGGAACTGTCCAAACCTATTTTCTGCAAGCACCTGCGAAAAACCGCAACAAATTGGTACTTGGACAAGAAACACCCATCCGCATGCCTAAGCAATGGCCCGCCCCCTGCCGGCCTGACCCCCAAAAATTCCCTGACAGCTGACACCGGACAAACCCTGGCCCCTGGCAAAGAAAAAAGAACCACGTCTACCCCTCTGGTCCGTTTTCGACCTACGCAACCGAATACAAACCTTGTCCTCCGATAGCCGCACATCCTCCCCCATCAGCCCCCCGGCCCTCATCCGGGAAGGGCTAACCAGTTTGCTGATTCGAAATGCCCCATAAAACGCTAGCGAAAAGGCCGCCGTGAACAGCAGGCATTCGTAACGCCCAGTACTCACCCCGTCCAAGACCTCACACATACCTACCAAATTGGCAAAAGAGACCGGCCTCCTGGCATCCTGCACCCTGCGCCCTTTCTTGTAGCCCTTTACCGCCTGTTTCACCCAAAACTCCTTGGTCCAATCCACACCACCCACCAGCTTGAAAAAGAAAGCCAAACCCGCCAACTTTTTCTCAATAGCCGACACCCCTCTCTCCATGTTCCTGGCTACAAAATAAATTACCTGTAAACGATCATCAGGCCCCCCGCTAATAACCCCAGCTTCTGCACCCAGCTCCAACCACTCCTTCCATACCTTGGCGTAGGCGGACCACGTGGCCTCGCTAACGGACTGCTTTATCAACGAGGCGGCTATTCCAACGCCAGCTCCCAAATCCAGCCCGGGCAAGGAACCCCGACCGCCTCCGCGGCCGGGGCCAGCTCTCTGAACTTGTCCCACTGAAAACGAGACAAGGAGTCAACCAGCGTGTTATCGATGCCCGGGATATGCACGGCATAAACGAAAATGTTTAGCTGCAAACACCACAACACCAAATGCCGCAGAAGCCGAATGACCGGTTGTGAAGACGCGGACATGCGGTTCACCACCTGAACCACACCCATGTTGTCACAATTCAGCCGGAGCTTCAGGTTGCGGCAAGCCTCCCCCCAAAGCTCAATGGCCAACACCACTGGAAACAGCTCCAGCAGCACCAAGTTCCCGGAGAAGGCCTGCCTCCACCCAAGACCTCGGCCAAGGTTCTGCGCTCCACTGCCCCTGGAAGAAAGCCCCATAGCCTGTGGACCCCGCCGCATCCGTCACCAGTTCCACGTCGAAATTACTCACCGGACCGGACAGCCACATTGACCTGCCGTTGTAGGACGCCAAAAACTCATACCACACCTTCAAGTCCTCCCGATGATCCTTGGACAAGCGAATGAAATGAGTGGGGGCCCTCACCCCCGCCGTAGCCGCCGACAGCCGTCGGGAAAAAACTCTGCCCATGGGGATAATCCTACAGGCGAAATTTAGTTTACCCAGCAACGACTGCACCTTACGTAAGCCCTGAAACTCCCTAACTTCCGTTTGCATAGCCTCGAGCTTGTCCCTGGGAAGACGACACTCCATTGCTTCCGAGTCGATCACTATCCCCAGGAAACTAATCTCCGTCGTGGGGCCTTCCGTCTTGTCGGCCGCCAATGGCACTCCAAAACGCCCCGCAATGTGCTGCAACGTTGACAGTAGAGTCGCACACACACCAGAGGAAGGCGGCCCCACACAGAGGTAGTCATCTAGATAATGAATGATCGAGTCCAGGCCCGACACATGCCTGACCACCCATTCCAAAAAGGAGCTGAATGTCTCAAACATCGCGCAGGAAATGAGCAGCCCATGGGTAGGCACTGGTCAACATAAAATTGGCCCTGCCAGCAACATCCCAACAGCCTAAAGCTGTTGGGATGCACCGGCAACAACCTAAAGGCGGATTCAATGTCCGCCTTAGCCATGAGAGCCCCACTTCCATACCGCCGCACCCACCTGACCGTCGCGTCAAACGACGTGTCGGACACTGTGCACGTTTCCGGATCGATGAAGTTGTTGACCGAACCCCCTCTCGGGAATGACAGGTGGTGAATAAGACGGAATTTGTTCGGTTCCTTCTTAGGCACCACCCCCAACGGAGACACCACCAGATCCGGCAAGGGCGGGACCGCAAACGGCCCGTCCATCCGGCCTACTTCCTTGTCCAACTTTTCCCCCACCACACCCGGATGAAGAAGAGCCGATTTTAAATTCCGCGCCACCGGCGGCACTACCGCCAGCGAACACGGTATCTTGAAACCGTCCCTGAACCCCGAGGCCAACAGCTCCGCTGCCGCCCTATCCGGATATCTATTTAGAAAGGCCGCATCCTTTCCCCCATCACCGGAGTCGTCCCTTTTCTGAGCAGCGTCGCCGATACGCTTTCCTTTCTTGAAACACTTGGACAAGGGGTGGGAGCCCCCACACCCTGAACACTCGTGTTTAAATTTGCACGATCCTCCGAATTTGCAGGCGTTCTCATTGAACTGCCAGCAAACCCCCCACTTCTTTTCGGCCGACGGTCCTGAGGAGGTCGAACCCCCGGCCCCACCTTGAAAAGACTGCGCCGGGGCCTTAGCCGCCGCCATGAGCCGCATCCAGAGGCTGATATCCTTCTGATCCCAGCGAAGGGAAGGCCTCACCGCCCGCCGCTGCCGTAACTGCTCATCGTACCGGAGCCAAGCCGACCCCCCATAAACCCGGTGCGCCTCCCCAATGGAATCCATGTACCCGAACAACGCAGAGCAATGCTCGGGGTTCTTCTTGCCGATGACACTTGCCATAATGGCAAACGCCTGAAGCCAGTTAACAAAAGTGCGCGGAATAAGCCTCTTCTCCTCATCCTCCTTTTTAGAGTCGTCCGGCTTCACCCTATCGAGGTTGAATTTCTCCAACGGCAACAGTGAGAAGATCTCTACATATTCACTCTTGTAAATTTTTTCCTTGACCTCCTGTTTCAAATGAGCCCCTAGCGGACACTCGTAGCAGATATACACCTCGCCCCTCGCCGCATCCGCAATACGTACCAGATCGGAACGAGTCGCCACCTCCGGGGCCCCCCCTGCCTTCGCCTTCTCAGCCCCCACCTGCCCTCCTACCGGAGCCTCCGAAGGAAGTTGGGGAGCCGCAGCCCCCCCCAGCGCTCCCCCCCCCCCCCAGCCATGCCCGCCGTCACCGGCGCCCACGGGGCCACCTGTGGCGAAGGACCCTGTACCGCTGTCACCCGGCCCAAAAGATCCCTGAGGCCCCCCACCAAGTCACATAACAAGGCGTCGGACCCAGAGGCGGCAGGCGCAACGCCCGCCCCCCCCAGGGCACCCACCGCAACCGGCGGCGGGGGTGCCGACACCCCCCCTCCCAACCCCCAACAAAGCACATAATGCATCAGACAAAGAGGATACTTGTAAGGTAGCGGACTTACCAGGCCTACCGGGAGACACCCCCGCAGCCGTCGACTGGACCTCCACCGCCGGCTCCTGCTCCGGCTCCTCATCCTCCGACAGTTCACCCTCCGACCTGTCCTCCCCGACTGGGATCGGTGTGGCCGACAGCCCCCCAGGAGAAGCTGACCTGGAGGCCGTGGAGACATCCCTCTGTCCCGTCCGGCCCGTCGTTGCCCCTCTGCCCCGCGTTGCTGCAGCAGGCAGACCACCCGACGCCATCCCAGCTCCGACCACCCTCCGACCGCCGTCATCCTCGCGTCCCGAGCTCCGCTGCGTAGGGCCCCGCCCACCCGCGGAACCGCCGACCCCACGTGAAGAGGGCCCCGCGGCCCTGCCAGGTGGGTCAGAGGCTTTCTTCTTCCCCCGTGCAGCACCCGATCCATCCATGGAGGGAGAAGGCGTCCCCCCCCCCCACTACCCGCAGCCGAGGGAGCGGCGCCAAAACGGCCCGTGGCCCCGCCCACCGACGGAGGTCGGCGGCGTGTGTCCTGCTCGGTCCCCTCCGCCTCGCTCCTAGTCACCCTCTTCGACGGGGGGGCCGACCGCGCCCCCCTTACTGTCCTGGATGAGGGCCCCGGGGAATAGCGGGCCGGAGGCCGCGACCTCCGCCCGCGTGGGGTCAACTCACCGCCGCCGCCAACGCCCGATCCGCCCCGCCCGGTCAGACATCCATTAGGCCGCGCGCTGCTCCAGCCACTCCGGTCCCCGACTCGCAGCCTCCGCCTGCAACCGGGCAAGCACGAGGTCCACCGACGCCATTGTGAGAGCCAAGAGCAGGAGGAAAAACTGTTTCCTCCGTGCTCGCCTAGCTGCAACTGAGCCCCTTGGCCCCACCCCACCTTTCTATATGGCCACTCCCCTGCCCCTCAGAGCTCATCCTGCTCCTCCTAACTCCCCCACCCCCTTTCCTTAACCCTTTTGGTGTCACTAGACACACTGTCATGCCCGGCCCTCCACTATTGCTTCTGTCTCTTGCTCAGGGCCTCCCTCTCCGGCAGGCTCAAACCCTTGCATCATCTTTGCAGTCACTCCACCAAACGTTTGCACCGTCCAGCAAAAAAAAAATTAAGCACTGTCACTTTAAAGCAAGTTGCTTTTCACTTCTTGCAAGCTCTCCTCAGCTGCACACAGATTGTGCGGTCTCAAGCACACACACACAGTTCATATAACAGATGAACTTACATTTCCAGGGATCTCCAGTTCTGCCAAGATTCTCCTTTCACAGGTACAGAACCTGCAACATGCAATGCCTTTCGCCTGGCTACACTTCCGCACACAGCCAACATTTCCTGACGTGAATTCACTGTGGAGCAAGGACCTGGATTCCACCGTCTTGTGCCCGCTGAATCCACCACTTGTAATATTGGGGGTGTTTAGCTCAAGTGGGATATGCGATTTTAAGCGATTCACGCCAGTCCGGAACTATGTTTAAGGGCTTGTTGGCCCACTTTTATTGAAAAGGCAAAAATAAACAAAATCCAAACATAGGTTTCCCACGAAGGGGGTTTTCACTGTCCACACAGAACAGTACCTTCAGCCTCCTGGCTTACACATGCAAAAGAAAATACCGAGCCACCTGGCTCTTGTCAGCAGTAGCACAACCACTCAGGCTCCAGCATGGAGCTCTCCTGACTCCTGTCAGCAACCTTAGACTCAGGTCTCTGTGGTTTTACAGTGCACCCCTGCACTCTCCAGCTCTCTAGCTACTTCCCAGTGCACACCTGCACTCTCTGAGTTCTCCCTTGCAAGCCTGGACTCCTCGGGAGGGTGGAGCCCAGAATGCTGGTCCTGAGTCTCCTATCAGGCCCACACACACCTGCACAATCAGTGTGCTGATCAGCTCTAAAGCCTGAACCCAGGACTGGGGATTTTATTAACAATTGAGGAAACTGGAATGCCAGTTTCCTCTGTAAACTGCAAGCTCCCTGGAGCCCCTCAACCAGTCCAGTTGAAAACCCTGGGTCACCACACCCCTGGGGTACCACACTACTACAATATATAAAATATATATATATATATATATATAAATTACACACACACACACACACACACACACACACACACACACACTGTGTGTATGTATATATATGTGTGTGTGTGTGTGTGTGTGTGTGTGTGTGTGTATATATAATAAATATATATATATATATATATACACTCACACTGTGTGTGTGTGTGTGTGTGTGTGTGTGTGTGTGTGTGTGTGTATGTATGTAAATATAATATAATTATGTGTGTGAAAATAAAAATGCATGCTAACAAAAGCACCATGCATTTTTTTGAGAATCGTGAGAGAATCGTGATCTTCATTCTAAGAAAAAGAATTGATTCTCATTTTTCCCAGAATCGTGCAGCTCTACTGCCTTTAGGATTTAATATGAGAAACACCAGCAAATCTATTGATGTAGCTTTAGGTGCACACTGTACAGAGGACACAGACAGTACACCACGTGAAAATACTGCAGCTAGCACAATCACCTGCCTGCCTGTCAGTAAATTAGAGCAGATCCAGTTAAACTCAATACAGTGTATACATATATATATATACAACACCTGGGATGCATATATATCCTCTACACACTGTAACTCTAACTGACTAGCCTGCCTGTTCTATCTAACCCAAAAAAATGTCTCTCTCTCTCTGTCTGTAAACCACCAACACACTACACAAGGCAGCATTATATAGTGTGGGGCGTGTACTAAACCCCCTGAGCCATAATTGGCCAAAGCCTTTTTTGCGCGCTGTGATTGGCCAAGCATGCGGGTCATAGTGCATGCTTGGCCAATCATCAGCCGCAGTGAATTATGGGCCATGACATGCCACCCGAATTTGGCGTGAACGGCCCAAAACGTTCGTAATTCGATGAACGTGAGTTCAACTCAAATACGAAGCGCATCCCTACTGGTGAGGGACCGGTTCTACTGGCCCTGCATGCAGGCTGAAGTTGAGGACTATTGCCACTCCTGCATCAGATGTATCCAAAGGAAGACTTTGCCTCACCGAGTTGCCCATATGGACCATCTTTAGAGTCAGGGACCCATGGAGCTAGTGTGCATTGACATTCTGTGCTTGGAGCATGATCTTAGCAGGCAGGGAAATATCCTGGTAGTGACTGACCATTTCCCTCAGTATGCCCAGGCGTTTCCACGAGAGACGAACAAGCATCCACGGTGGCCAAGATCTTCGTGGAGAAATTCTTTGTGCACTATGGTCTGTCCCAACGCATCCACGCTGATCAAGGGAGAGATTTTGAGAGTAGTCTCATCAAGAAACTTTTAGACCTGTTGGGCATCAGGAAGTCTAAAACCACCCCTTATCCTCAACCAGAGAGATTCAATCGAATCCTCCTGGATATGCTCGGAACTCTAAAATCAGAACAAAAGCAGCACTGGAGCAAGCATATAGTGGCTATTGTGCATGCTTATAACAGCACATGATGCCACAGGTTACTCTCCCTATAGTTTAATGTTAAGACGATAGGCCCGGCTTTGACCTCAAGGTACAAGTGCAGGACCTACAGCTGGATGACAAGTTACTGCAGAGAAACCTGGGTGTCCCTAGAAAGCACAAGTTGGCTGACCGCTGGAAGTCGAAGCCCTATGTCGTTTGCAAACACCAGGACTTCCAGTTAATCAAACCCGACCAGAAGGAAGCACAGGCCCGCTGAGGACTTGGCATCACAATCATCTGTTGCCTCTGTCAGAAGCAGTTTGTGTGCCACCACAGCCAGATTTACAATCCACACCCACTGCCTCTCAAAGATCCCAGCCAGTGACTAGATCTCAGTCTGTACCCTTTGCTGAAGATGAAAACAGTGAGGCAGGACAAACTCCCCTCCTATGCTAATTGATGGGATGTTCCTCTGCCAGGGCTTTATGCAGAGGTAAATTGTATAGTTTCCTGTGCACACTATCCTTTTTTTTTTTTTTTTTTTTTTGTGTATATCAAAAGCATGTAACAGGTCATAGACTCTTTACCTCCTTTGGCAGACCAAAGGTTCTTTGGTGGGGGGAGTGTGTAACGGGGGCTGCTCTGTCACCCATGGTCCCGCACCTCCCACCATCCCCGCCAGCAACCGTCGAACTGAATAGACACTGACACAGGCACTCACTGAGGGAGATCACGCATGTCAGTCCCTGTGGGAAATTTCTCCCCCTCCTTCTCCTCTTCCTTGAGTGACGAGCGGCGCTCACTCACAGGCATCCGCTCACTCTGCTCTCTTATGTGTCCCTATTGGCAGGGAGAGGGTGCCAATCAGGCAGCAGCAGAGGACCACAGAACTTGAAGTCTTATCACAAAACTGCCCCATTGATTTCTACAGGGGGCAAAACTACCAGGCTCAGCCTGCTTTGAAAGAAGGGGGGCAAGCCAAAGACTTAAGCTTGTTTGTCTGAGGAGAGATCACCATGAGGCAGGGAGGTGAACGGAGGTGTGAGAGGAGAGCGTACAGGCACCCGCTGAAGAACCATCCAAAGACGGTTCCAGAGACCATCCAGAGACGGTTGAAGATGGATGTACTTCTGTACCACCTAATATCCCTATTTTATGTGGAATATCTTTGAAACTATGTGATCTAACGTTAAAACCACTTGATCTAATGAATATCTATTAGCCTGAATGATTTTTAGCCAGAAAATTGCATGTGGGGGGCTAACCCGCAGGGGCATACCTAGAGCATATGGCACCCGGGGCGGATCCTATATCTGGCACCCCCCACCTTAAAATGTAAAGACGGACTTCCCGGTTCCGGCGCCACATGTAGAGGAAGCAGGCTCCGGAGGCTCCGCTCAGACCGTTCAGAAATCGGCCTATAAAGCCCCGGCATTGCCCCGGATCGCCGCGCTATCAGCGCATCCATACCCCTCTCGTTGCTGTGCATGGAGCAGAGGAGAATAAGGGGGGATATGATCAACATGTACAAATATATAAGAGGTCCATACAGTGAACTTGGTGTTGAGTTATTCACTTTACGGTCAACACTGAGGACAAGGGGGCACTCTTTACGTCTGGAGGAAAAGAGATTTCACCTCCAAATACGGAAAGGTTTTTTCACAGTAAGAGCTGTGAAAATGTGGAACAGACTCCCTCCAGAGGTGGTTCTGGCCAGCTCAGTAGATTTCTTTAAAAAAGGCCTGGATTCTTTCCTAAATGTACAGAATATAACTGAGTACTAAGATTTGTAGGTAAAGTTGATCCAGGGTAAATCCGATTGCCTCTCGGGGGATCAGGAAGGAATTTTTCCCCTGCTGTAGCAAATTGGATCATGCTCTGCTGGTTTTTTTTTTGCCTTCCTCTGGATCAACCTGTGGGTATGAGTTGGGTGTAAAGGATTGTACTGTGTTTTTTTTATTTTGTTTTTTTTATTTTTTGTGGTTGAACTGGATGGACTTGTGTCTTTTTTCAACCTGACTAACTATGTAACTCTTATGCCTTGCTCACTGATCTTCAGCTTGTTCCTGAATCCTGCTCTGATCCTGTATGTCTTCCCAGTATTCTGACCCGGCTTGCTCTCTGACCTTGGCTCTGTGTTCTGTTCCTGTACTGATGTCAATCCCTGACCCGGCTCCGTTCCTGACTCTGGCTCTGTCTATGATTTGGTACCTCACTGCCCGCTTGCTGACGAACCTGGCTATTCCTGAGACCTTGCTCCTGTCTATGTTCCTGGTTGCTGTTAACCCTTGGTTACCTGCTTGGCTATCACCTGTTCCTGCGCAACTCATCACAGTCTGCTCCAGGCTGCTGAACCCTGCCAAGCTGTTCTCCCGGGACCCCCGGCTCCAGGCACTCGTGTCCCTCTTGTCCTTCGGCTTCCTCTGTCTCACCTTCAGCAGAGCCAGGACAGGAGATATAAGAGAGGCCGACCTCATCAAATCAGTTTCCCATCCGATCCCTGACAACTGTCCTAGGACGGCGCTGTTCTGATCTTATCCAACCGAACATGTACAAGTGTTGTGGCTGCTCCATTTAGGGGGCAATGTTGGAAGTTATACATTTATTCGTCTAGTGGTACGTCCGGTGGTGAGATTGCATGCGGAAAGAAAGTGAAGTCACGAAATATTGTTTTTTATCTTTTTCATGTTTCTTTATCTTAGTAAACAAAAAATGTAGCGCTAGCAAACTCAAAAATATATGGTACCAAGTGAGGGTAACAACCTTCATAATATCAGTACATATATATGGACTACTGACACTGAAAAATTAGCTCAAACAGTGCTCAATATAAAAAGGAAAATAGTCTCTATTTTGAAGATGGGTAAACATCAATTAAGTGATTGGTGCAAGAAACAGGTGAGCTGCTATCCAAAGATTGAGATGCAACAGGTTATACAAGTTGTCTGTAGAACTCTATGAAGATCACAATAACATCAAGGTATGGAGTGGATATAAACACACGCTTACCAGATGAGTTGGACTCTAATACTGTACAGCAAGAGTCAGCCAGCATTGTGGTCTTTGAAAACCGGGACCACTGAAACCGGAATGGGACCATTAAGCGAACTGGAACTCCAATGGAATGGACAACAGAACCAGCTGTTGCTTGACTGGTGTATTGCGTCAATACCATAAACTCCGAATACAATCCTTGGGACCATTCAGTCAGGAGGTGTAGCCAGAAGATGAAGCTAAAGCTCCAAAGAAGCCATGGGGTGGATGTTATTAAAATGGAAAAAGGAACTCCAATAGTGCAGGTCCAATTTAATCCAAGTAGGTTTATTTGTAAAAGTCATAACAAAATATGACATAGATAAAAGTGATCAGTACAAAAATAGCACGTACAAAAATAGCAATGTGGGGTGCCTCAGTAGCAATACCCGATGCGTTTCGGCTGAATACCTTCAACGGGCATAAGGATGCAACCCCACATTGCTCGCTTAATATACATAGTGGTTGCAAGGCCCTGCCCCAACGGGGTGGTGCCTTGAAACAGGATATGATGTAACAAGTATGCATTGTAACAAACATAGTAAAATAAAAAGAGCAATGATTATCTACTCAAATGTGCATTAAATACTGACACTGCATGCATAACATACAAATACAGTAAGTATTAAAAAAAAAAGCACATATCTTATCAATCAAAACCGATAATATGTAACAATTTATGGTTCAACAAGAAATAGCATAGCTTATACTGTGTCACCAGGCAAGGAACTTCTCTAATTGATGTATGGGGACACAGCACCACCAGGATGTGTTATACACATTTCACATTCATTGGAGCTCCACAATGATGCATCCACAAGATGCTTTATGTAGATGACAGCGCTTATGCTTAAAACAAAAAGTCCCCCATAAGTGTATTCATAAAGGGGAACAGCCCCGCATTCACGCCGATCAGTGCAGCGCTGATACAAACAGTCAGCGCGCGCACCAATCAGGCGAGGAGGGGGGCGTGGTGTAGAGCCGCGCCGGCCACTCAGCAGGCACCTCTGGATGTCTCCCGCACCAATCGGATGTGCGATAGCGCGCACACCAATAAGGTGTCGAGGAGCACGTCATGCAGCCACACTGACTAACGAACGGCCAGACATCTCCTCGCACCAATCGGAAGGCAGGCATGCGTCAACCAATCTCGGCCTCCAATCAGCAAACGCCGTGAGGCTGACAATGCATGACGTGACGAAACCCCGCCCACCGATCCGAAGAATCATAACAAATAGTTCGGGATTTTCCTAGCTAATATGACGGAAAATCTGAGTTATATGATGACAGGAGGCGAGTATCTTGCATTAAATCTTTCTTTTTATTGCCCATAGCAGAAAACAGAACATTTTATTTATTTTAATAATATAGAGAAAAAACTTCTTAGAACTACAATACCCAGCAGCCCCTGGGGCCCCTCCCCTAGACCACAGTCTCTATATAAGGGGCTGTCTGGGTCTCCTCCTCCTCTTTCTTTGTGCGATCCTGTAACATCACGTAACCTTGTCGTTGTGGACCTCGTTCAGCGTTGATCGGGGACTCCTCCTCCGATGCTGGAAACCGGCCAACTGGGCCATTCAACGTGTTCAACTGGTCGGTTACTATTCGATCAGAACTGTGTTCAACTGGAACAAAACAGAATAACCGTCATTCGGGAACTTCAGAACGTTGCATTACCGTCCGTGTAAACGTAGACTCCACCCTTCAATAACCTGAAATGAGAAAACATACCGTGATAGGGGTGGGTAGGGTGGTCAGATACTCGTCTCCTGTCATCATATAACTCAGATTTTCTGTCATATTAGCTAGGAAAATCCTGAATTATATTTCAGACAGGAGGCTTCGTATCTTGCAAGTTTAAAGCTAGCATACATTGTACAATACATGCAAGTATACAATCCTTAAAGTATTGAAGTTGAGACATGGTCTTGTGGTCGGAAATAATATTGTCGAAAGGTCGTTTCTGACGACCAATCTGCCGCCAGTAAAAGGTCCGAAAGTGAACCACCCGACGTGACCACTTTGGTAGCCATGGCACCTCTGGAGGAGTGAGCTCCAAAGAGCGATACGTCGATCCCGGCCAGTTTCATGGCCGTTCTCACCCATCTGGCTAGTGAGGCCGAGGACACCGGGAGATGAGGTTTCACGTATGAGATCAATAGTTGGTTATGATCAGTTGACCGCAGGGCTGCAGTCCTAGACTCGTATTGTTGCAAACATCGAACAACACAAATATGTGGGTGATCAGGAAAAAAGGGATAGAACACTGTATGAATTCCCGTTTTCGTCCTACGAACCACGGAAAATCGCACCCCTTCCGGCGAGAATTGACGCCGGGAAATGTCTAGTGCCTTAACATCTGAGACCCTTTTGATGGAAACCAGGCATAAAAGGGTAGAGAGCTTGATAGAAAGATTCTTCAAAGAGAGGACGTCATTGTCCTCCCAAGTGGCGAAGAGCTCTAGAACCCGGGTGACATCCCATGTAGACTGGTATCTATGACGAGGGGGGCGTTTGAACTTCACCCCCCGGAGGAGCCTACATACCAAAGGATGCCTACCTACAGGTAAAGTGTCTACAGGACAGTGATAAGCCGAAATGGCCGATCTATAGACATTCAGTGAAGTATAGGATTTACCGGCCTCGTAAGAGTCAGCTAGATAGTTCACTACGGCTGATACAGGTGCGTGAACGGCATCAATTTACCGTCGATCACACCAACGAACCCACAGGGTCCAGGCAGATCTGTACGCCGATCTAGTCCCTGGGGCCCAGGCCAGGGCGAGGAGGTCTCTAGCCAATTGTGAAATAGTGTTATCGGCGTCCTCGACCCCGAAACCAACCACGCTAGGAGAGGAAGGTTGCCGTCCAGTATTAGTGGGTGGTAACCCTTGGTTGCGTTGGACAGAAGATGAAGAGAGAAGGGGAGTAGTCGAGGGTAGTCGATCAACATTCCCAGGAGAAGGGGAAACCATGGTTGTGTCGGCCACCAGGGGGTGACCAACACCACTGTCGCCGTCTGACTTGCCACCTGGAGAAGTTCCCTGGTGATCATATTGAATGGAGGGAACGCATAGTGCGTCCCCCGCGTCCAGATTTGCCGGAACGCGCCGACTGCTGCCGCCTCCGGGTCCGGCCTCCAGCTGTAAAAGTGTGGTAGTTGCCGGTTGAGGCGTGAGGCGAAGAGGTCTGTATGAAAAGGCCCCCACAGGGTTTGTAGTGTAAGGAAAACTGTACGATCCAGCGCCCAGTCGCTGGAGTCCGTAAGGTAGCGAGAGTTCCAATCTGCAACTGTGTTGGATATGCCGGGAAGGTATTCCGCTACTGGGGTGGAATTTACAGAAAGACAAAATTGCCAAAACTCGGACGCAATGTCCGCCAGAACCTTGGATTTCGTGCCTCCTAAGCGGTTGATATACTGCACCGCTGCCACGTTGTCCATGCGTAAGAGTACGCACCTGTTGGCCGTATGAGGGAGAAAACTCCTGATCGCAATATATGCTGCCAGAAGTTCCAGGGCATTGATATGGAGGAGAGATTCCCCCGCGGACCATTTCCCTCCGGTGGTAAGGTGTCCGCATCGGGCACCCCAGCCTTGGCGACTCGCATCGGATTCTATGATCACATCGGGGTAGGAGTTGAAAATCGTCCTGCCGTTCCATGCCACGGCGTGGCGAAGCCACCACAGCAATTCCTCTATTGCTTCTGGGTCTAACGGAACTTCGTCCGCGTAACATAGCCCCTGGCGTAAATGTAGCGTTTTGAGTCTATGTAGAGCCCGAAAGTGTAAGGGGGGTGAAAATATTGCTTGGATAGAGGCCGACAAGAGGCCTACTATGCGAGCAATCACACGTAAGTATACTAGGCCTTTGCGTAATGTGGCTCTGATTTCCTTGCGAATCAGAGCCAGTTTCGACTTTGGTAAGAGAAGCATAGCCTGTTTGGTGTCTACTAGAAACCCCAGGAATTCATCTCTTGAGAGGGATCCAGGATTGATTTCTTGTAGTTGATGAGGAATCCGAGTTCTGTCAACAAGGAGACCGCCCATTGGCTGTGTAATGAGGCTTGTCGTCTGGAGCGTGCCAAAATAAGCATGTCGTCCAGATAGATAATTAGGCGTACACCGCTGCTCCTCAGAGCGGCTACTACCGGTTTGAGTAGTTTGGTGAAACACCAGGGGGCTGATGACAATCCGAACGGGAGGCAGGTGAATTGCCACATTCGGTCCTTCCACTGAAATCTTAGGAAGGATGAGATTCGATGTGCATAGGGACAGTAAGGTACGCGTCTTTTAAATCTATTTTTACTAGCCAGTCTCCCGGCCAGAGGAGATCGCGTAACAGGTGGATACCTTCCATCTTGAAATGGCGGTAGGCTACGTGTTGGTTGAGCTCTCTCAGGTTTATGACGGTTGCTGATAAAGCCGGGCGAGAAGGGATCTACTTCCTGAACCGCCCCTTTGGATAGAAGCTCCCTGAGCTCCTCGTCTATGAGCTCCATGTTTTGGGAAGAAAAATGGGTGGGGTATTACATTTAGGATCGGGAGAGATAAGAACTCTATCCGGTAGCCTGAGACCATATTGAGGATCCATGCGTCTGCCGAAATCGTGGACCAGACGTGGGAAAAAATACATTAGCCTGCCCCCCACCAGTGTATGTGGAACTGAATGTGGGCATGTACTCACCGGTCGGTGGTCTAGACCTGGGAAATCCACGTCCACCACGTCCTCTCCAGGGACGTCCTCGTGGCGGAAAGAAGGGAGCTGGATGGGCCATAGGCATGGCATATGGTTGTGGAGCAGGAGTGAACTGCTGGCTTGGCGGTCTTGAGTAGGGCCTGTATGGGGCAGTGCGGCCGGTAGAACGCCCTCTGCTTCTACCGGCCTTTCCAAAAACCTTGCCAGGTTGTGACTTCCTCAGAGAGGTCTGTGCCTTATCCAGGCTTGAGAAAAGGCTGATAAATTTATTAATATTTTTGATCAGATCGTTCCCGAACAGGAGACCATCGGCGGATGGTCCTGGTTCATTCTCGGCTAGATGGCTGAGTTGGGGGTCCAATTTCATCAAAATGGAGCAGCGACGCTCCACTGAGCAAGTTCGTGTTTGCGGTACCCAGTAAGCAGATTGCGCGTTGGCCCAGCCCCTCAGTTGCGTCAGGTCTATTGGTTGGGCTGATGAAGCCGCTTGTTCCGACAAATTTAAAATTTTTGTGAGCGGGCCTAGTAGGTCCAGTATGCGGTCCTGAATGGCTTTGAAGGACCTTTCAATACCCTTTTTAGAGTACTTTCCGGACCTCGTAAGATATTTGAGGAGCACCGGGTCTGTTTCCGGGGTGATTGCGACCTTGTTTGCCACATATGGTCTGGGGCATTCCGCACGTAATTTGTTGCTGTTCACTCTGTCCAAGGACCGTCTGGTCCACAGTTCGAGGTATTGAGCCACATGGGGTAACAGGGCCCAATCCCCTGAACGAGGGTTTGAAATTTCGTCAGGATTAAATAAGGATTGACCCTGAGAGTCTAGGATGGCAGTTTGTTGCACCTCAGTGTTGGCGTCCTGATATTCTGCCGTAAACCCCGCATCATCCTCGTCATCTAGGTCTGAGTCAGAGGCCTTGGCCCTGTCAGACACCTCGGACTCGTCATCAGACGTTTCAAACGAGTCCGGTTTAATCCGCCTGGCGGATCTCTGCCCTTTTTTAAACTCCTTGGGGCTCAAGGGTCGAGTTTGATCAGGCATATGCGGGGTGCGGCAGACCGGTTCGGGTCCTGCCTGGGGCATATTATAACCTTCCCCTGCCGGGGAGTCGAAGTGCACAGTTAAGTGCTTTAGTTTTTGGGATGCCTTACCCTTAGTAGGGGGGCACCCCGAGGTGGATGGTACGGGCAGTGGGTTTTTTGTATTGGCAGCCAGAGCTGCTTGGATGGACTTATTAATCAGGTCCTGGATTTGGATCGTAGATAGCAGGTGCAAAGCATCTAAGTCCACCACCTCATTGGTCAGTCCTGAGAAACCAGAAGCGTGACCGTCAGCTGCCATTTTAATACAGATATATTTATATATTAATTTAAGTACTCTTAATTTAAGTATTCAGTTAGAGGATCGTCAGGGATAAATCACTGACAATCAGTTTAAGGGATTTAAGTTTAGGTAATTATGCTGAGATTTAGGTAGAAGTGTACAACACAGTAGTGCAGTACACTGTACTTAGTGGGGACCTGTGTGTGTGCCCAGAGGTCGTTGGGGAAAAACGTTCCCCAAGCTGAAATTGAGGTACCTGAGGAAAGTGATCGTTCCTAAGGGGGGGGGGGGGGTAAACGGACGTCCCAGCCAGCAGTGTGTCTCCTTCTCCGTCCGAGCGACAGTGGAGGAAGGAGGACCCGGCCCGCAGAAGTCCCCGGCCGTAATCTCGCGAGATTACGGCCGGGAGCGCTGTGATAGGACGCCTGAGAGCCGGCGGTGTGACGTCGGGTCGTCTGTCACTCAGCCGCGCCTCTCTCACAGAGAAAAGCCCGCGAAGCGGCGCGTGCGGGGGGGGGGAAGTGGGGGAAGCTGCTGGAGAGGAGATATGGCTGCTGCTTAATCAGATGAGTACTGAGGTACTCGCCGACTGTCAGCGCGAACCGGAATAGCGGGATTACCGCAATATTCCGGTCGCAAAGGGAGACAATACAGATTAGAAATACAATAGTACACAGAAATTAGAAATACATCAAATACAGTATAAGTAATAATTATATCAAATAAAATGAATAGACATCTACTTATCTTGCCATGAGCAGAAAGAAAGAGGAGGAGGAGACCCAGACAGCCCCTTATATAGAGACTGTGGCCTAGGGGAGGGGTCCCTGGGGCTGCTGGGTATTGTAGTTCTAAGAAGTTTTTTCTCTATTATTTAAAATAAATAAATGTTCTGTTTTCTGCTATGGGCATTAAAAAGAAAGATTTAATGCAAGATACGAAGCCTCCTGTCTGAAATATAACTCATAATTACAGGCTTTAACAGCCTGAAACTCCCGGATATACCCAAAGGGCAGAGTGACACATACAAGAGGTACAGGCACCAAGTGCTCCCATAAATCAGGCACTATGATGGATATGTCTCTGATTTGAAATGTGGCACTGGCCGGTATCAATAAATGCTTAAAGCGGAGGTTCACCCATAGCTTACACATTTTCCCCTTAGCTTCATGCTCGTTTTGTCTAGGGGAATCGGCTATTTGTTTTAAAATATGATCCGTACTTACCCGTTTACGAGATGCATCTTCTCCGCCGCTTCCGGGTATGGGCTGCGGGACTGGGCGTTCCTTCTGATTGACAGTCTTCCGAGAGGCTTCCGACGGTCGCATCCATCGCGTCACGATTTTCCCGAAAGAGGCCGAACGTCGGTGCGCAGGCGCAGTATAGAGCCGCACCGACGTTCCTCTTCTTTCGGCTACGAGTGACGCGATGGATGCGACCGTCAGAAGCCTCTCGGAAGACTGTCAATCAAGAAGGAACGCCCGCTCCCGAAGACCCATACCCGGAAGCGACGGAGAAGATGCATTTCGAAAACGGGTAAGTACGGATCATATTTTAAAACAAATAGCCGATTCCCCTAGACACAACGAGCAGGAATCTAAGGGGAAAATAGAAAAAAAAACGAATTGGGTGAGCTCCCGCTTTAATACTTTGACATATACAAACTAAGAAGGGAGTATGAAGTTGGTATAAAAAAGAGAGATGATTATATGCAATGTAAGGGTGACCTCAGTTGGCCCGCCCAGACTGGGAAAACAAAAGCCACCAATGATACAATGCTACAATCTACAAAGGATGAAATAAAAATAATCATTGTAGCTGAGATACGACATGGCCAATGAATATCAGCTACATTAAATCTGCACCCATAAGTAATAAAAAAATGAATAGGCATGAGACCACACAGTATCTAGATGTATGGGAATATCCCACACCCATAGATCGATGTAAATATACATGAAAACAAATACTAAAAATAATAGAAAAAAATACACAAAAAGGACACACGAGCTCAGGGTGCTCACCCCTGGTTAATGAAACAATTGACGTCCCAGTCAACGTTCATGCCAAAAGGGGTGTAGCACCTGAGCTTGTGTATCCAAAAAGTCTTGAGTCTTGAGACACCCCTTAATCTGGAGTCGCCTCTCCAGTGAGGAACGAATCTATCGATCACCTGGAAAAGTGATCCCTTAGGATCAGAGTCATGGTGTTCGAGATAGTGCCGTGACACGGTATGTTTGGGGCAGCCCTTTCGGATTTTCGCTATATGCTCGTTGACTCTAATGGAGAAGTTTCTTATAGTTCGCCCAACATATTGAAATTTGCAAGGACATGTTCTGAGGTATACAATAAAACTTCTGAAACAAGTAGTGAACTGCTTCATAGTGTATATCCGACCTGTCACTGTTGAGGAAAATGAATCAATTTTACGTCCTGACTATGGTATTGGTGACACAAACATTACAGGAACGACATGGATAGAATCCATTAGCCTCAGGAAAAAAAGATACCTTCTTTGGGGGATCGATGGTATTGGGAGCTATGTCACTCTGAACCGAGCGGGCACCCCTAAAAATGCCGGCTCTATTAGGTATTGACGGCCCCAAGATCTTATCGTTAAGAAGAATTTTCCAGTGGCGATTTAAGATTTTACTAATCTCGCTATGTTGGATGGAATAGTGAAAAGGGACCACTTGAAACTCTCCTGTTTAACCACCTTGGGTTTAACCTGTAGAAGGGAGGCCCTGTCGGTGGCAGACACAGAATTGATAGCGTTATCCACCAATGCAGGTCGATATCCTTTATCAAGAAATCTAGTCTTTAACATATCACTCTGAAGGTGGAAGTCACTGTCCCTAGTACAGTTCCTCCTAAGACGGAGGAACTGACTCCGCGGGACAGATTCTAACCACCTACTGTGATGACAGCTATCGACCGGAATGTACCCATTCCGGCCGGTAGGTTTGAAATACGTTTTAAATTCCAATTTGTCATGGGTAGTGGTAATCTCCAGATCCAGAAAGTGTATTGAAGTGGCACTAGCCCCATAGGACAATACAATCCCCCGGTCATTGTCATTAAGCTGGATCATAAAGGCATCCAAAGATTCCCTATCACCCTTCCAGAGGAAGAGGACGTCGTCTATGTACCTGGCCCATAAAAGTAGCTCAGGTCTCCTAAGAGCATAGACGACATCCTCTTCCCACTGGGCCATGAATAAATTTTCTAGGCTAGGGGCGTATTTAGCCCCCATTGCCACGCCCCTGATTTGGGAGTAGAAAACCCTCTGAAACCAAAAATAATTATGCTTAGTAGCAAATATCAGAAGTTTCATGATAAAATTTCTCTGTAGAATAGAGAGCAGGGAGTTTCTAGTCAGAAAAGTTTCGACAGCGGCCAACCCTAGATGATGTGGTATGCACGTATAGAGTGCTGCCACATCCGCTGTAACTAATAGGATGTCACCCTGGTGTCGAATCTTTTCCAACAATCTAATCGTGTCTCCTGTATCTTTAAGATACAAGGGGACAAGTTTTACCAAGGGTTGCAGATAATGGTCTATATATTTGCCTATCCTTAAAGTCACAGAATCGATCCCACTGATGATAGGTCATCCAGGGGGATTGATCGGATTCTTGTGTACCTTCGGCAGGTAGTATATAATAGGGACTCTCCTTTACAATATCTACCAATAATTTCTTGTATTTAGTAGTAGGGTCATTAGGTAAGATGGCGTATGTGGTCCTATCTTCGAGTAATCTATTCATTTCTAGAATATATGCGGCTTTATCAAGTATGACAATCCCCCCCCCCCCCTTATCGGCGGGGCGGATAACAAGATCCTTCCTGAGGCACAATGCTTTTAAACCTGCCTCAATGGATGGATCCTGATAGAACTTTTTGGGAGGCAATTTGTCTAGGTCCTCCAATACTAGGCTCCTGAATACATTGATAGATGAAGATGTACTAGGAGGGTTGTATAAAGATGGATTTGACAATCCAGAATGAGTAACATTTTCAGTGGAACTGATGGTACGACTATTGGTTGATCCAGTAGACATAGGGGCAGTATGGCCAGAACTCACTGGATGCCGACTGGGTGTCCCCAAAAAATGTCTTTGAATATTCAATTTCCTCACAAATGTTTGTATATCAATCAAGGTAGTAAACTTGTTTAATTTCCTGGGCGGAACAAATTTTAATCCTTTGCCTAATATTTGTTGTTCATGTTCGGAAAGTATAGCAGAGCTTAAATTAAAAATTCCTGCATCTATTTTGTCCTTTTTTCTTTTTGCGCTGTAAGCGCCGCCCCCCCTCTGCACCCTCGTTTTGTCTTAAATTTCTGGGTGTGTGAGGTGTGGGTCCGTGAAAATCCTGATCATAAGACTGGTCAGGGACCTCAGGATGGTAATTATAAGGCATTCTATGGTACTCGTCAACATCATTCCTATTGGAATGGGAATATGGTTCGTACTGTGCATCATAGGTCCGATCCGTATTAGAAGGGATAGGATAGCCTTGTTTCCTTATGGGGGTGTGATGGGAGGGGCCTTCCCATTGGGTCGTCCCCGACCATCATACCACCCATTTTGTGGGCCATTAGGATAGGTATAATTTCTATCCACATCATTTTGACCACCACCTCGGTGGGACGGGGTTCTCCCTCTATTGGGGTTTTTTCCCCGTCCTCCCTCATGATTAGGTGGAACAACATTCTTTCTGTTACCATTGGTGTTAGAATGGTATACAGTAGATGTCTGCGGGGGAGTGGAGGAAGGTGGTTGGAAAAGCAATCTCCGATAAGGAATAGTGCCTGTAGTAGGTGGAACTTCCATAGCCTGAGGGTTCTCTGCAGAGTTGCCATTGCTGGCCATCTTTTTTTGCCAGTTAAAAACCAATTGGGTAGCATAGTCAGAAACGTCCCTATTGTATTTTTTTTTCCCCCGTTGGGGGAGGGCCTTGCAACCACTATGTGTATTTAAGCGAGCAATGTGGGGGTGCATCCTTATGCCCCTGTTGAAGGCTTATTCAGCGGAAACGCGTCGAGTATTGCTACTGAGCACCCCACATTGCTATTTTTGTACGTGATCACTTTTATCTATGTCATATTTTTGTTTATGACTTTTACAAATAAACCTACTTGGTTTTAATTGACCTGCACTATTGGAGTTCCTTTTTCCATTTTATATCATCCACCCCATGGCTTCTTTGGAGCTTTAGCTACGTCTTCTGCCTATACCTCCTGACTGATGGTCCAAGGATTGTATTCAGAGTTTATGGTATTGACGCAATACACCATTCAAGCACAGCTGGTTCCTGTTGTCCATTCCATTGGAGTTCCAGTTCCGCTTATGGTCCCATTCCGGTTTCAGTGGTCCCGGTTTCCAAAGACCACAATGCCTGGCTGACTCTTTGCTGTACAGTATTAGAGTCCAACTCATCTGGTATGCGTGTTTATATCCACTCCATACCTTGATGTGATTGTGATCTTCATAGAGTTCTACAGACAACTTTGTATACCTGTTGCATCTCAATCTTTGGATAGCAGCTCACCTGTTTCTTTGCACCAATCACTTAATTGATGTTTACCCATCTTCAAAATAGACAGTGGCGGAACTACCGCCATAGCGACCCACGCGGGCGCTATGGGGCCCGCAGCTGAGTGAGGATCAGGGGGGCCCGCAGTCCGATATTTGTTCATGACCGGGCCGCACAGCGGGAGGTAAGCGGGGACCGCGGCCTGAAGAGGGTTAACGCAGTCACCGCTTACCTCCCTCTATGCGGCTGTGCCTGTGTCTCCTCTCCTGCCCAATGTCATCTATCAGCAGAGCAGGGCTGGGAGAAGCCGGAGACACTGAACAGCATGAGTGCTGTGCAGGGATCCGTTGTTGCTAGGAAGCAGGTCGGATCCAATCAAAACAGCTATTGCTGTCCCCGCACACGCTCTGCTGCCTGCAGTAGCTAGGCAACGCCGACGCTGCCAGGGCTGGGGCCGCTGATGACACAGAAACGTATGACGTCTGGAGACCCCACCCACCCAGGCAGATTACGTCCATTCAAAAACCAACAGGAGGGAGGAGGACACATGTGAAGTGAAGCCATCAGATCGGGAGACAAGTAAAGGAGACACAGAAGCAAAACAGGTAAACGAGAAAGGGGGTAATGGAGGAGGAGACAGGAAAGTGTAAATCGATAAAGATGAATGGTGGCAAAAGAGATAAGAAAGGGGGAAGAAGAGGGAAGAACAGATAGAAAAAAAGGGGGCTATATAAAGAGAAAAATAAGGAAAACAGAAAAGGAGAGGAAAATAAGAGAAAAAAATACGAGTGAAAAATAAAAAGATGATAGAGAAATGAGAATAGGAAAAAAGGAAGAAATGAGTGGGAAAAGGAGACAAATTAAGAGGATAAGGTACAACTGAGAAAAATGTATGAAAATAAACTTAAAAAAAAAAAACAAGTAAAGAAAATGACTTAAGTAATATAAAATAAAAATAAAGTGTGAAAATATAAAAATAATTAAATATAAAAATAAATAATAAAATAGAAAAGGGGGAAAAAAAGGAGAAATAAAAAAATAATAATAAAGGATAAAAATGAAAGAACACGAAGAGTAAAACCATAAAGAGGAAAAAAAGAAAAATGGGAAAACATAAAATATTACAGGTGAAAAAAGAAGAGAACAAAGCCAGGGTGCAGAAGGACCTAATCAATGGTAATACAGGTTCAATAAAGCGGCAGTCCTTTCATATCAACAAGCAGGTAATCACCCATTTGTTAATATGATCCTGATCTACAGCTCCTCCCGCCCCCTACTCTGCTGATAGGATGACATCGTTGGAAGGGTGGGAGAGACAGTAGAGGACACACAGGCTGAATCCTGCCTCTGCCCTGCCAAAGGTAGGACTGTGCAGAGGAGGCAGAGAGTAAAAAGGGCCACTGTGATTACGGAGAAAAAAGAGGGGGCATGACTGCAAGGGGCACTATAATGGGGAGCTGTGATTGGTAGGGGCACTGTAATGAAAAGGGAACTGCACTGTAAAGGGGGACTGTAATCCTTACAGCTTCAGTTACAGTGCAGTCTCCTTTATATCACAGTGCCCCCATTACATTACAGTGGGGAGGACTGACGCCGTGATTATCCCGTCACCTTTGCGAATGGGCGGTTGCTGAAAAATTGGCTGCTCAGTCTAAATTGCCCAGGCCTATTTTTTTGTCCCAGTCCGGGCCTGATCGCTGGCATGGTCTCCCAGCCAGGGGAAGAGAGAGGAGAGGAAGAGGCGAGCTGTCCGTATCCACAGAGAGCGGAATTGCCCGCTGTAATGCTTTCATTAGAACTTCCAGTGTTCCCGGGGCTCATGTCACATGGCTCCACCTCTTGGTCCGGCACCTTTGATCGACAGAACGCTGGTCCATGTGACGTCATCAAAGGCGTTGGGCTAAGAGGTGGGGCTATGTGACGATGAGCCCCGGGAAGACGGGAAATTCAAATAAAAGCTATTACAGCGGGCAATCCCGCTCTCTGCTGATCCGGCCGGCTTGCCTCTTCCTCTGCACAGGTGAGGCTGTATTGGGCACAGGCAGGCCAGGCTGTATTGGGCACAGGCAATGCTGTATTGGGCACAGGTCACGCTGTATGGGGCACAGGCAGTTCAGACTGTATTGGGCACAGGCTGGCCAAGCTGTATTGGGCACAGGCAATGCTGTATTGGGCACAGGTCACGCTGTATGGGGCACAGGCAGTTCAGACTGTATTGGGCACAGGCAGGCCAGGCTGTATTGGGCACAGGCAATGCTGTATTGGGCACAGGTCGTGCTGTATTGGGCACAGGCAGGCCAGGCTGTATTGGGCACAGGCAGGCCAGGCTGTATTGGGCACAGGCAGGCCAGGCTGTATTGGGCACAGGCAGGCCAGGCTGTATTGGGCACAGGTAGGCCAGGCTGTATTGGGCACAGGCAGGCCAGGCTGTATTGGGCACAGGTCACGCTGTATGGGGCACAGGTCACGCTGCATGGGGCACAGGTTACGCTGTATGGGGCACAGGTCACGCTGTATGGGGCACAGGTCACGCTGCATTGACACTAGGGTGGCTCTGGGGGGCCCCATACAACATTTTGCTATGGGGCCCTGTGATTTCTAGTTACGCCCCTGAAAATAGAGACTATTTTCCTTTTATATTGAGCACTGTTTGAGCTACTTTTTTCAGTGTCAGTAGTCCATATATATGTACTGATATTATGAAGGTTGTTACCTCACTTGGTACCATATATTTTTGAGTTTGTTAGCGCTACATTGTTTGTTTACTATTTTGCTGGCTTTGTTTGTATGTAGCAGCTTGGCACATTTTTTCTGAACTAGCGCAGTTTTTTCTTTATTTAATTTCCTGTTTCTTTATCTCCCCCCTAACACACCTTATTTCCTAAAGAGAGGATGGTTCTATTTATCACTGCATTCGGCCACAAGGTTTTGACATTTTTCTCTTTGGCACGCCATTAGTCAGCTTACGGCAGGTAAAATTTATTTGATCCCATGCGCGTTATCCATCCCACATAATTTATGCCCCCAATTTGCATAATTTCCTGGAATGTTAAGGGGTTACTCTCACCCGCTAAACGCATGAAAATTCTTAGGCACTTGAAAGGCTTAAAGCCGACATAGCCCTGCTTCAGGAGTCCCACCTGGAGGAAAAGGACTTCTTCCGCATGCAGAAGGTTTGGGTGGGAAAGGTTTTGGGATCAGCATCCAAAGGACGTAAGGCAGGTACACTTATTCTTTTGCATAAAAATCTAGTATATGACTTAATATCCGTTGACGGGGATGAGGAAGGTAGACGAATTTCCGTACATCTTAAACTTCCATCGGGTGAACTCAGAGTCTCAAATGTGTATGCACCTAACTCTCCTGATCAAACCTATTTCACTAAACTGGCATCCCAGTTGTCGGTCGATGGTGGCATCCCACACCTTGTGGGGGGTGATTTTAATTCCACCTTTTGCAATCAGGAAGATCGGTCCAACACTCAGACAATTAGCCCCAACTCGTCTGGCCAAAACCACTCACTTCTCCCACATGGTTCAGGCTCTCAATCTGATAGACACATGGAGGTTGCAGCACCCTGTAGATAAGGAATTTACTTCTCTCCCGTACACAAATCTGGGGAGAGGGGGGGAGAGGGGAGAGGGGGGGGGAGAGGGAGGGGGAGAGGGGGGGGGGGGGAGAGGGAGGGGGAGAGAGGGGAGAGAGGCTGCAATGTCCTCTTTCGGGATAAAGGGCGTCAGTCTGCATAGTAGGCGCAGCAGATGGTGGGATCCGCTGACTACTGACTCTATTTGTGCATCCATTGTCATGTAGGTATCGAAAATGACTCCGAGACTTTTGACTTTGGTGCTTGGGGTGATAGTTTTACCCAGAATGGGTGGGGGAGTACATGTTGACACGGGGTGATTTTTCCGGTTAGCGTGAAACAGGAGAAGTTCTGTTTTCGAACCATTGAGTTTAAGATAACTGTTGGATAACTGGATGACAATTAGAGTGAGGCATTTCTCTAGTCCAAGAGAATTATGCTTTTTGTTGCAGATGCGGAAATATAGTTGTGTGTCGTCTGCATAGGAGTGGTAAAGTAACTTCTGGTTACTGATGATGATTTCAAAGAGAGGGCGGAGATAGATATTAAACAATACGGGCGATAAGGGAGATCCCTGAGGGACTCCGCATGACACCGTACCATACTTTCACAGATTTTTTCAATTTTATTAATGAAATAATCCGATAATTAGTTGCAAAATTCTTGTGAATCAGAATTGGGGGCCTCTAAACAAGCTGGATCCATAGTCTTGAAGAGTTCTCGGGGGCGGTTAAGGGCATTTGCGATGATGTTAGAGAAATGATTTTTTTTGGCCGTGAAGATTTCTTTGTTATTATCTTGTAAATGGTGTGGTTTTTATCTGAAGAGCACGTTTTCCACACAGCTTCTGCTCTTCTACGCTCTTGCTTTAGCAACGTCAGCTGGTCATTAAACCAGCTGGAGTTGTTTTTCCGGATGCAAGTTTTGCGTTTTGGTGCAACTAAGTCAGCTGACGGTAGTAGCGCCTTGTTAATGGTGTCAAGTGTTTCTGTGGCTGTTTGTTTTTGTTGGGTTGTTTTTATTTTGTTCCCTAGTGTTGTTTTGAAGAGTTCCGAGTGGAGCTTCTTCTGAGATCTAGTCCAGTGAGTTGTCACCGGTTTTGTCGTTTTTTTTGGGCTGGCATCTTTGGTGATTGTGAATTTGATGGCATGGTGATCGGTCCATGGTTGCGGCTCATTTCCCAGGACGTCAATTTCCAAATCTTGTTTGAAAATGAGATCAAGCGTATGGCCTGAGGCATGAGTGGAGCCTTGTATTAGTTGCTGCAGACCTAATCCTTCCAGATGGTCGATGCAGGTGTCGGCTACGGGGTCCAGCGAGGAGTTGGCCCAGAGGTTGAAATCCCCAAGCACCAAAAGGTGTTTGATGTTTAGGGTATATGTGGAGATGAATTCCGTCAATGACGTGAGAAGGTGCGTTTTTGGGCCTGGTGGTCTATAGCAAAGTAGCATATGGACCGTATCTTGGGGATTTTGTTTGCAGCTGCAGAGTGAGGGTTTCCATGAATGGAAGCGAGTTTTGAAGGACTGGTTTGGTGATCGAGAGGTGAATCTTGTGGATCACCGCCAGGCCCCCCCTCTTTGCCCCACTCTGTTTTTTGCATTTGAATGCGATAATTTGCTGGCACCAGTTCTGTTAGAATGGTAAGGTTGTGGAGACAAGGGGAGGGGAAAGGGGGAAAAACAGGGGGGGGGGAGGGGAGGGGATAAGAGAGAATTTACACATAGACAGGTGGGACTTTATATGGAGCACACAGTCTTGAGGGAAAACCCAATATCAAAATAGTATAAAGATTAAGTTGATTTATTCGGTACAATAGAATGGTGTTTACATACAAAATTATATAAATATAATAAAATATAATGGTTGATAATACTAGCGACCATAAATACATAAAAAATCTCAATTTGATATTTGTACAATTCCCATAAAATTAGAAAAGCACTATGGACATGCATGGTTGGTAGGAACATTCAATCGGAACAGCTGCAATGGATATAGATCAATATCCAACCTTCCCAGCCTGTATCGATAGGACCGGACAGGGACCCCAGAAAGTGGAATCCCAAACTGGGATCCACAAAACTGGGACATGTATGGTGATACAATATTGCATATTATTATAAGTGCAACCACGGCTTGTGGCTAGCTCGACGCGACACCATTCTATTGTACCGAATAAATCAACTTAATCTTTATACTATTTTGATATTGGGTTTTCCCTCAAGACTGTGTGCTCCATATAAAGTCCCACCTGTCTATGTGTAAATTCTCTCTTATCCCCTCCCCTCCCCCCCTGTTTTTCCCCCTTTCCCCTCGTCTCCACAACCTTGCCAATATATAGGGACGGGGGCAC
Source organism: Rana temporaria (assembly GCF_905171775.1). Taxonomy (NCBI): domain Eukaryota; kingdom Metazoa; phylum Chordata; class Amphibia; order Anura; family Ranidae; genus Rana; species Rana temporaria. The sequence goes on from NC_053491.1 coordinate 299,958,700, forward strand.
TATGCCATGACCTGACATGGCCCCATATAAAATCCCACCTTGTTTTCATTTTTCCAATATATTAGGGATGGGAGCACGCAGTCTTGCTATTATTTTTTCATTATATATCACCAGTACATGTATTGGAACAATGGTCTAATTGTATCTACTGTGTAAAGGAACCTCTGCAATGCTTATTTTATAACTTTTCTATTTATACCCCCGCCCTGTTGGTTTGGCCCGGAGATATATTTTTTGCCCATTGGAATGTATAACCTATCCGATCTTACAGACTTTTAATGGCCACTGTTATATGCTGGTTTTTGTTTGGATTATGTGTGACCATTCCTCATGTCTCTCCGGGTTTTTGTCAGTCCCGGGAACTGCGATGTGTACCATTGGCCACCCCTCCTCCTCTCCTTTGTTTGGGATGGGCGGTTGCCAAGTGCTGCACATCGACGTCACGCCTACGCTTCCACGTGTGTTGCGCTCTGTCCGGAGCGCCGCCGTGTTGGTGTGTTTTGCTATCTGCGTGCCTGCACGGGGCTTGTTTTGGCGCCGGCCGTCTGGTGTCTCTGGCGCCCAGCGGAGGCGCCTCCCTGCCCTCTAGCACGCTGCGTGACATTGGGGGTGTGTGCTGGTGGTCGTGCCCCCCCTTTTTAAGCCCGTCAGTTTTGGGTTTCTCCTTTGGCTCCCAGTTCCTTATTACCATTCTATCCTCTAGGATCAACATCTATGCTCCCATTTAAGGTATTCAAATTTTATTTTTTCTTACAAATTACTACCCTTGGGGTTGTTTTACTTTAGTCTATTGCAGACTCCAATCCCCCGTATTTGTTATGCCATTATACTCCATTTTTATATTATTTTATATATTTGCCTTTATTGTTACTTTTTCAGAGGTCAAGAATAGATGTTCCCATGCTCTATCTGGTTTCACTCACGAGGCCATTGGGATTTTGCCTTTACATTATGGTTAACCATGCCCTCCTGGGGAGCCTTATGGTGGGACACGTACCTGACACACGCTCCCTCAGTTCCCGTGGGAGACTTTACCGGTTTAACCTCTGGGCGTTATGGGCCACGGTATATCTCATTACACAGCATGCCTGTCTGTAAGTTTTACCATGGGAATTGGTTCATTCCACATTATGTGCAACTATATTCTCTGCTACAGGTCAAGTAAACATTAATCTAACTTGTTTATAATTTCATATCTTTTTAGATACGCATCACGTGCCTGCTCCTGATAAGTGGTACTATCAAACCACGAAACGCGTCGAGCTAGCCACAAGCCGTGGTTGCACTTATAATAATATGCAATATTGTATCACCATACATGTCCCAGTTTTGTGGATCCCAGTTTGGGATTCCACTTTCTGGGGTCCCTGTCCGGTCCTATCGATACAGGCTGGGAAGGTTGGATATTGATCTATATCCATTGCAGCTGTTCCGATTGAATGTTCCTACCAACCATGCATGTCCATAGTGCTTTTCTAATTTTATGGGAATTGTACAAATATCAAATTGAGATTTTTTATGTATTTATGGTCGCTAGTATTATCAACCATTATATTTTATTATATTTATATAATTTTGTATGTAAACACCATTCTATTGTACCGAATAAATCAACTTAATCTTTATACTGAAGGAAAAAAAAAACTGGGACAGCCGCACTCCAAAAAAACTCTTCCTTTAATTAAAAATCACAAAATACATGCCACAGCAAAAAACAGCACAACAAAAGAAAAGCTGACGTTTCGCACTATGCCTTAGTGCTTCTTCATGAGCTATGAAGAAGCACTAAGGCATAGTGCGAAACGTCAGCTTTTCTTTTGTTGTGCTGTTTTTTGCTGTGGCATGTATTTTGTGATTTTTAATTAACCTCTTGACCACCGCCCCATGTCAAAAAGACGTCCTCCTTTTTAAAGTTGAATATCTCGATAACGGCAGCAGCTGCTGCCACAACCGAGATATTCATCTTTGCAGGGGGCGGTGGTGTACACGATAACGGCGGTCTCCGCGGCGGATTCGCCGCGAGATCGCCGTTATCGGTGGCGGGAGAGGGGCCCCCCCCCCTCCCGCCGCTCTCCGCCGCTTACCGGAGCCGTCGGTAGCGGCGGAGGGGATCCGATGTGTCCGGCAGCTGAGCGGGGACGGGACTGAAGGAGAAATCTCCTTCACCCGTCCTCATAGCTCTGCTGGGCGGAAGTGACGTCAAAACGTCAGTCCCGCCCAGCCTCTTAAAGAAACATTTTTTTTTTTTGTCATTTGAAAAAATGACTTTTTTTTTTTATTTTTTTTTTTGCATTTAAGTCTAATTATGAGATCTGAGGTCTTTTTGACCCCAGATCTCATATTTAAGAGGACCTGTCATGCTTTTTTCTATTACAAGGGATGTTTACATTCCTTGTAATAGGAATAAAAGTGATCAATTTTTTTTATTTTATTTTTTTCAGTGTAAAAAATTATAAAACTAAATAAAAATAAATAAGAAAACCAAAAAAAAATTTTTTAAAGCGCCCCGTCCCGACGAGCTCGCGCGCAGAAGTAAACGCATACGCGAGTAGCGCCCGCATATGAAAACGGTATTCAAACCACACAAGTGAGGTATCGCCGCGATCGTTAGAGCGAGAGCAATAATTCTAGCCCTAGACCTACTCTGCAACTCAAAAAATGCAACCTGTAGAATTTTTTAAACGTCGCCTATCGAGATTTTTAAGGGTAAAAGTTTGACGCCATGCCACGAGCGGGCGCAATTTTTAAGCGTGACATGTTGGGTATCATTTTACTCGGCGTAACATTATCTTTCACAATATATAAAAAAATTGGGCAAAATGTATTGTTGTCTTATTTTTTAATTCAAAAAAGTGATTTTTATCCAAAAAAAGTGCGCTTGTAAGACCGCTGCGCAAATACGGTGTGACAAAAAGTATTGCAATGACTGCCATTTTATTCCCTAGGATGTCTGCTAAAAAAAAATATATAATGTTTGGGGGTTCTGATAAATTTTCTAGCAAAAAAATTGTGATTTTCACATGAAGGAGAGAAGTGCCAGAATTTACCTGGTGGGCAAGTGGTTAAAGGAGGAGTTTTTTTGGAGTGCGGCTGTCCCAGTTTTTTTCCTTCATCCTAACCTGCATTTTGATTGCACTGCCTGCACCCTTGGCTCGGACCACAGGAATCAGATTACCTGGTTCTCTTTGAGCGGTTACCCACTCTCTCATTTAATCTTTATACTATTTTGATATTGGGTTTTCCCTCAAGACTGTGTGCTCCATATAAAGTCCCACCTGTCTATGTGTAAATTCTCTCTTATCCCCTCCCCTCCCCCCCTGTTTTTCCCCCTTTCTCCTCCCCTTGTCTCCACAACCTTGCCAATATATAGGGACGGGGGCACTATGCCATGACCTGACATGGCCCCATATAAAATCCCACCTTGTTTTCATTTTTCCTTCTGTTAGAATGGTGTTGCAGTCAGCCAGCTTTCTGTGATGAAGAGGCAGTCTAGATCGTGTTGAAGGATGAAATCATAGATTTCTTGTCGGTGTTTTACTGCCGATCTTGTGTTGACCAAAGCGCATATTATGCGATTGGGCTGGGGTACCTGCGCGCAGTTTTTGACTGTTGATCGTTGATTAATTCTCAACAGTCGCTCATTCCTTAGAGCTTTTTTGGTGACAACTGGGAGCATAGAGGCAAATGGTTTTAGTTCCCGGATGGTTTCTGCAGAGTATTTTAGGTAACCCATGGTCGCAGAAAAAAACGCAGGGAAGTAATGTTGCTTGGGGGGGGGGGTCTTATATGGTGATGGGCGGAAGACTGTCCAAGTGAGCCGTCACTCGTTGAGTCTTCTCTCCCCGATTGGTCCAGAGCAAGGCGAAAAACACCAGGCGTGCTGTGCCAATCTGCAGCGATCGGGGGAAAAAAATTCCTTCCTGACCCCTTAACGGGCGATCGGTGCAACCCTGGATCAATTGCCTAGGGGGGTGTGGGAGTCCTGTTTTTTTTGTGCTGTGTCTGCAGCAGCTGAGAGCTGGGAGGACCCTGCCTGGCTGCACTATCCCTGGGGAGAGCCGACTCGTTTGAGAGCGTCCTGCTCTCACTATCCCTGGGGTGAGCAGACTAAGGTGAGAGCGTCTGCTGCACCGCTGAATCTATATATCAAGAGTTCCAACTTTATTAGCTGTAAGCTTGTTCTGGATCAGTGATTGAAAAAAATAATGAAGACTCCTGTCTTACCTCTTGTTTTAAACTCCTGGTTTTTAACTCAGGCACTTTTGGTCAAAGAATGCACTTCTGGTCAGAGAGTCCACATGTGAAGCCACCATCAACTGGGAGCCAGCTCCTATGGGAGCTTGTACAGCCACTTTATACTCACCTGTGAAGACCTGTGAACAAACACACACCTGTGAACAATTAAACCCTCCCCTTAATTAGCAGAAAGGAAAAAGAAAAAAAGCTGTTTAAAAAGTGTCAGAGAAAAAGAGGGGGGGGAAATCTGCAAGCAGAAGCAGTTGATAGCAAACTCCTGGTTTTTAACTCAGGCACTTTTGGTCAAAGAATGCACTTCTGGTCAGAGAGTCCACATGTGAAGCCACCATCAACTGGGAGCCAGCTCCTATGGGAGCTTGTACAGCCACTTTATACTCACCTGTGAAGACCTGTGAACAAACACACACCTGTGAACAATTAAACCCTCCCCTTAATTAGCAGAAAGTGTGACGGTATCGGTATGATATCCCCGTCAACGTTCCCTTCTTCCCATAACGAAAATCACCCCAATATTCCACGAGGAGGGATATCCCTGGAATCGCCCAGAAAGCCACACATGCCAAGCTTACTGCTAGAACAAGACAGAGTTTAATGGTTTTTCTTCTCAGCTTTTTATACAGTCCAAGACATTGAAGCAACAATGAAATCTCCACCCCCCCCAATCACACACTAAGGCTAATTACTAAAACATTCTAGACAGGTCGGCACCGACCGACAATTATCATGTCTAATCACTGCACATTCCTTAAACAACAAACCACCTTCACACACTGAGTTTCCTAAGCAGACGTTTCGTCTGTATCCAGTTTGACACCTATTAACACCTCTGAGAATCACTAGGTTGTAGACAGGGTTATCACACAATTAAAGGCCTTTCAAAAGCTAGCCTTATTTAACATATGAACAGTCTTTACAGAGAGAGATGAATCACACATGAAACCCCTGTTACCTGTAACCCACAGCATTAAGTTAGCAGGGAGAGCATTAGACTGAAGCATATAGGCAAATGCATCACAATGGTCCCTCTTTTTCTCCCTGCTACGGCAAACCCGGTTGGACCTTCCCTGGTCCAGTAGGGTTGACGGGTTCAGAGCTTTTAGTCCGAGGTTAACTCCGTTTGGCGTAACTGACCTCCCTTGGCAACTGCTTCAGACTCAGGTATGTCACCGGGTCGTCAGATCACACGCCGGTCAGTCCCCGCCGGTCAGTCCCCAAGTCTTTGTGTGATCTGCAGAGTCACCAGAAGTCAGTGTGAAGACGGCGAATGGGTCTGTGCGCCGCCGTCTAGGTGTCCCGCTATGGGAGGGGGCAGGTTATGGCTCTGAAGTGACAGTCACAGGAGATTCATAAAAAGAAAAAGTTATATTTGTTGAAATGCTGTAGCACCGGTGCTCAGAGTTCGGGGGGGGGGGGATATCAGGGCCCCATAGGGTCAGCCACCCTCTGCTCCCTCCGCAGCCGCCAGTTCTCCTCTTTGAGCTTCTCCAGCTCCATCTCCAGTTCATGGAGCCTGGGGGGGTCAGCCTGCTGTGACCTCAGGTGGTTGTTCTCCTCCTCCATGCGGCTTATGCACTCCTCCAGCTCCATGTACTCACGGATCAGCTCCTGCTTGCTCATGTCCTGCAGGCTCTCCACGTGGTCCTTCATCATCAGGAACTGGGTGGTGGTGTAAGGGGCCACCGGTGGGCCCTTGGCGAACATCTCGGCCCGCATCTGGGACGCCCGCTGCGACTCCCTCTCCTCCAGTCGCTTCTTATCCTCCCAGGTCAGCTTGTTATACGGCTTCCAGGACCTCTTCTTCTTGGGGGGTAGCCGGCGGTGCCTCTTTCTGCCCAGCTCCCTCCAGGGCCCCTCCGGCTCATGGCTGTCGCCCATGACCAGCTGACAATGGTGTTCCCTGTTGTCCGTAATAACAGATTGTACCATGAGGGCTTCGTAAGGGGTGCCCAATGGTTCTTCCCGACCCAGCTCCTGGAGATCCCAAGCCGAGTCTACACAATGGGCTGCTGCTGGAGGGCGGTACCCAGGTTGAGACCAATTTGACCTGGTGTTGTCACTCATGGGGCAATTCTGCTTGAAGTGACCGAGCTGTTTGCACCGGAAGCAGCGTTGTTCGTTGTCCTCCTGGCGTGGATAGCAAGGGCTAGATGTCATCGGTCTGTTAGGCGGTTGGTATCTAGCGGCTGGTGGGTGTGAGGGCGCCGTTGGTTGTGGAGGTTGTACCCGTGGTGTGACCTGGTTTGTCTTGCGAGTATCCGCATATTCATCCGCCAACTTCGCGGCCTCTGGTAGAGTCATGGGCCTGCGATCTCTCACCCAATCCTTGACGTCCGTCTGGATGTGATTGTAAAATTGCTCCAGGAGCATTAGTTGCAAAATGTCCTCTGCGGTGGTGGCCTGGCTGCTGTTAACCCAGTTAGAGGCCGACAGGGACAACTGGCATGCCCATTCCGCGTAAGAGTCTTTCGTGGTTTTGCGTGAGTCCCTGACCTTCTGTCGGTGGGACTCTGGGGTTACTGCATAATGAGCCAAGAGCGCTTCTTTAACCCGGGCGTAGCTATGGATATCCTGATCTGGCACGGTCCGGAAAGCATCAGAAGCTTTGCCTGACAGTTTGCCTGACAATATTGCAACCCACTCTCTTCTAGCTATTCGGTGCAGGTTACATTGTCGCTCAAAATCCGCCAGGTAGTTATCAATCTCACAGTCCTTTTCATCAAAAGCTTTAAAAGCGCTAAACGGAATCTTCCTTGTGTCTGCTGTGCTGTACTCACTGTTCGGAGAAGGTGCGGCTGCTTGTTGGACTGCTGCCAGTTTTAACTGTAGCTCTGCGTCTCTTATTTGTTTAGCCTCCTGTAGTTCTGCGTCTCTTATTTGTTTGTCTCTTATTTCTTTAGCCTCCTGTAGCTCCATCACTTTCAGCACCACATCCGGCGTTGGGTTCGGGCCGAACCACGCTAGCTTCTCTCTCATTAGCTTGTTGGCTGGCGATTCCTCCTCCTGAATCACTGGTGTCTCCATCTCTTGTACCGCTGGCGTTGCTGCAATCCCGTTCTCCTGGTCTATCTCCATTGATTCTGCTATGATGACCCGTTCGGTTTTGTTGCTAGCAATCCTTCCACGAACTTCCAGTAGTTCTTCCAGTGTCTGCTTGGAATCCCGGGTGTAAAGGAGAGTAGAAGTGAAAATCCCACTGCTACCAACCAATTGTGACGGTATCGGTATGATATCCCCGTCAACGTTCCCTTCTTTCCATAACGAAAATCACCCCAATATTCCACGAGGAGGGATATCCCTGGAATCGCCCAGAAAGCCACACATGCCAAGCTTACTGCTAGAACAAGACAGAGTTTAATGGTTTTTCTTCTCAGCTTTTTATACAGTCCAAGACATTGAAGCAACAATGAAATCTCCACCCCCCCCAATCACACACTAAGGCTAATTACTAAAACATTCTAGACAGGTCGGCACCGACCGACAATTATCATGTCTAATCACTGCACATTCCTTAAACAACAAACCACCTTCACACACTGAGTTTCCTAAGCAGACGTTTCGTCTGTATCCAGTTTGACACCTATTAACACCTCTGAGAATCACTAGGTTGTAGACAGGGTTATCGCACAATTAAAGGCCTTTCAAAAGCTAGCCTTATTTAACATATGAACAGTCTTTACAGAGAGAGATGAATCACACATGAAACACCTGTTACCTGTAACCCACAGCATTAAGTTAGCAGGGAGAGCATTAGACTGAAGCATATAGGCAAATGCATCACAGAAAGGAAAAAGAAAAAAAGCTGTTTAAAAAGTGTCAGAGAAAAAGAGGGGGGAAAAAATCTGCAAGCAGAAGCAGTTGATAGCAAACTCCTGGTTTTTAACTCAGGCACTTTTGGTCAAAGAATGCACTTCTGGTCAGAGAGTCCACATGTGAAGCCACCATCAACTGGGAGCCAGCTCCTATGGGAGCTTGTACAGCCACTTTATACTCACCTGTGAAGACTTGTGAACAAACACACACCTGTGAACAATGAAACCCCCCCCCCCTTAATTAGCAGAAAGGAAAAAGAAAAAAAGCTGTTTAAAAAGTGTCAGAGAAAAAGAGGGGGGAAAAAATCTGCAAGCAGAAGCAGTTGATAGCAAACTCCTGTTTTTTTATTTTTTTATTTTAAAAGAAATTTATTAAAGATTATCATTGTACAATTTAGTTTCTCCGGAACAATCTGGAGCAAGAAGAAGTACATACAATTCATTTGAAATAGATAACATAGCATAGGATAAATAGAGGCATTGGTTAACCAAAAATAAATAAACATACAAAATAAAACAAAAAATAAATAAATAGCAATAATACCTTGACTCTCACCCATCATTAAATAAGTTATCCTATCCAACCCTGAGTGAACCATTCTGTAATGGTAGGAAAAATAAAATCATAGCATTGAGCTAATCACTTAACCGATGAGTCTTGTTTCCGACACCCCTGATGGGGACACACTGTGCCGAAAAAAAAAAAAAAAGAAAACGTAAGCCTCAAGTGCTATTGGAGCCACGTACTAGCCACGCATCTCCGGAAAAAACAGAAAGTTCCAGAGCCATGCAGGTGTCCATGAGTGAAGGTATTAGCGGTGGACCCCATAGACTCAGTGAAACCCGGGAAATCCCCACTGATACAGCATACATAGTGCGGATTCTCAAGCAAAACAATGAACATCGTTGCAGAATCCCTTTATCCTATGTAATTCTTCAAAGTAATATTGATTGATAGCAAACCTGAGAGGTGAACCGAGAAATAAAAAGAAGCACTGAAGATAAGAGAATCAGAGGAAAAGAGCAGAATAGGAAAAGGAAGAAAGAAGGATAGAAATGAGGTGATTGCCAGCTGAAAAATCATAAGTTTGTGGGTGTCGTCGTGGTACCCGGAAGTAGGGAAACCCCCACATATTTGGCCCAAGGCTCCCATATAGCCTCAAATAGCTGAGATGTGTTTAGAATGGAACTAACCATTTTCTCCTGAGTCATTACCCAAGAAATCTTCTTTTTGGCTGCCATAATGGAGACTCTCGGTTGTTTCCAAGCCCCTGCCTAAAAGCATAAAGGTTATCAATTTTTGCATGTGTTTAGAGGCTTGAGGGATCCTTGTCCCAAGTAGTGCTACTTGTGGGTTCTTTTTCACTGGAACACCTGTAACTTTTCTGATGAGATTAAAGATCTTATTCCAAAACCCTCTGATTTTAGGACAATCCCACCAAATATGCAGCATGGTGCCCTGGGCTTGACAATCACAAAAACATAGCGGAGAAGCTGTTGGGAACGCCAGCCTACTAGGAACTAGATACCATCTCATCAGTACCTTCAGGTGACTCTATCAAAGATACGTTAAGTAATCCTTTATAAGCTCTCGTTCCTACCTTATGCCAGTCGTCCAGGCTCCAGGTCTCCTGCAGATCTCTCTCCCAAGCCTCCATGTATGAAAATTTGGAAGAAACCTCTGATAGTGATGCATATTATTATTATTCCTCCCTTGCACTCCTCCATTTGGTAGCACCACCGCTCAAATCTAGTAAAGACTGGGGGAGAGGGTTTATCCCTCCAAAATAACTTTACAAAATGAAAAATTTGAGAGTACCGCAATTTCTCAGATTCCGGTAGATCCCAATTTCTTATGCAATGCTCCATAGAGTGCGGGCCAGTGGTTAAAAGGAAATCCCCTATCCTATAGATTCCTTTGTCTAACCACCATTGGAATGCTTTGGCGTCCATTCCTGGCGTAAACTGGGGATTATGGAAAATATGTGTTAAGGGACTAGCCTCCGATATCAGAGAGGGAAGACGTCTCTGATCATCCCACAACTTAAATGATTGGGATAACGCAGGAGACATTATAGCTGGCCTTGATTTTTGTGATAACCAAAATAGACTTTCCAGTGGAAGATTGGGGGCGGCCAAACTCTCGATATCAATCCAATCAGGTTTTTCGCTTTTTGAAAAAAGAGAAGATAGTTGGGCTAACCTAGCCGCTTGATAATATCTGAATAAGTTCGGAAGCCCGAGACCCCCCTGTGTTTTGGGCCCATAAAGGACATTTTGGGCCAGTCTATATCCCTTACCTGCCCAAATGAATTTAAGAATTTTGCCTTGGAATGATTTCAGTTGATCTTTTTTAATAGGTATCGGAAGGGATCTGAATAGGTAGAGCAGCCTGGGTAAAAGAGTCATCTTAATTGAGTTAATTTTACCTAACCATGAAATTTTATGTCGAGCCCATGTCTGAAGGTCTAATTCAAGTTTGCGAAACATAGGGGGAAAGTTTGCCTGGTACAGTTGTTCAATTTTGGGAGTTAGGTTTATTCCTAAGTAACGTATAGATGATTCGGCCCATTTGAAATCAAAATGAGGTTTCAGACGTTCGACTATGGAGGTTCGTGTGGATATATTAAGTGCCTGGGATTTATTCATGTTGACACGTAGCCCCGAAATATTCCCGAAAGACTCGAGTAAGTTACATAAGTTGGGTAGAGACGTAGTCGGGGATGAGATAAAAAGGAGGAGATCATCCGCAAATAATGCGCATTTGTGAACTTGGGGTCCACAAGATACCCCTTTTATATCCGGCTCAGATCGGATAGCGATAGCTAATGTTTCAATTGCTATGGCAAAGACCAAAGGGGACAGGGGGCAGCCCTGTCTCGTACCTCTGGCAATAATAATGGGATCTGAAAAATATCCCTGCAATTTAACCCTTGCCTTGGGCTCAGAATACAAGGACCTCAGAAGCCCTCGAAAATTCTCTCCAAAACCCCAACTCCGCAGCACCTCAAATAGATACTGCCAAGACAAGGAGTCGAAGACATTCTGAAGGTCCAATGACAGGAGGAGCCCCTCCTGAGGAGGACCCCCATCCCATCCCGACTGGAGCAACGATATAATGTCCACTGCTCGCCTCACCTGGTCTGGACCCTGTCTCCCTGGGATGAAGCCGACCTGATCTTTATGAATATAAAGGTGAATAAAAGAATTTAACCTATTAGCAAGAATTTTGGTCATTATTTTCAAATCATTGTTGATTAAAGAAATGGGCCTATAGTTTTCTACGTGTTCGAGATCTTTGTCTGGTTTGGGTATAACTGAAATAAACGCCTCATTCAGGTGAGAATGCAGGGCCTCACCCCCACGCATTGAATTGAAAAATTTAGTGAGATGAGGAACTAAGGTTTCTGCAAAAGTTTTATAATATGGGGCCGAGAGGCCATCCGGTCCGGGAGCAGATCGACCCTGTAGGTTTTTGATCACCCCCATGGTTTCTTCCACAGAAATTGGGGCCTCCATCAAATCAACATGGTTCACATGTAAATTCGGAATAGGTAGATGATCCAAAAAGGACTTAATATCTAATTGTTTGGCTGTACCAGTCTTCTGGTAGAGGGTAGAATAGAAAGTCTGGAATTCTTGTAAAATGCGCTTGGGGTTAAGGGTCGTGGTCCCATCTCGTGTTCTAATTTTAGGGAGTGCAAATGTGCGGAATCTCGGAGAGAGCTGATTGGCTAAAAATGTGTTCATTTTATCCTTGTGTAAATAGAATCTTGCATTGCTCCAGTTTAAGTACTTTTCAGCACTAACTGTGAGTGATAAATTCAAAGCTAATCTAGCAGCGTCAAGCTGTGCGACCTGAACCTTTGTCTGGTCTTTTTTATGCTTACTACATAAGGTCCTAAAATCCTTTTCCAATTTAGCTACCTCCGCCTTTTTTTCCTTTTTTCGTTTAGAGGCTATCTGAATTATTTTACCACGGATGGTAGCTTTGTGAGCCGCCCAAAGCAGCTCAGCCGAGATTCCATCAACATTATTTAATAAAAAGTATTCTTTTAAGGCCTTGTTAATTTCCGAAACTACAGTAAGATCGTTGTGATACATTTGCCTATATGTCTCAGTTTACTGCTCCCTGCTAGCCAGGTTATTGATGTGCTAATGTCCCCTCACTATTTCTAAAGGTTAATTGATCTATTGTGTTGTGTGAAGGAGAGCTGGGTTTAAGTGGCTTGTGTTAATTATTCTGATTGCTTCATTGTGGTAATTATCTCTCTATATGCGGGGTCGAGCGGTCTGGTTGATGTATTCAGTACAGCTAGTGCTCAGCGTCATTGATGTCATTGTCTAAAGAAAATGTGTTTCAGCATCGGCCCCGTCGTGTCTACCTACTCATATGTATGGAAGCCCCAGTGTGAGGGGGGGCGGAGATTTGTCATTGTAACAGTTTTGGAAATGACATATAAGCTGTGTGTGTTATAACATTAAAGTCTGTGTTGTTCAAGCAGTAAGCTGGTCTCATGTGTGGCTTTCTGGGCGATTCCAGGGATATCCCTCCTCGTGGAATATTGGGGTGATTTTCGTTATGGGAAGAAGGGAACGTTGACGGGGATATCATACCGATACCGTCACAATCGTTAAGGAGGAATTCATTTAATTTCCAATGAGATTTGTGGGGATCCAAAATTTGTGTTTGTATAGAGCAAACAACCATGGAGTGATCTGAGAGAGGTGTGTCTTTTATGGTAGCTTTAGTAACTGAGGGGATATGTCTAGTGGAAATGAGTATATGATCAATCCTGGAATACGATTTATGTGGGTTTGAAAAATGGGTATAATCCCTTTTAGTTGGATTAAGTTCCCTCCAAATGTCTACCAGATTTTGTTGATATATTAGTTTTGCTATGTGAGAGCTGGCTCTAACTGGGCGTGTTAGCCGTGTTGCTAAGGGTTTAGATTTATCTAAACTTTGGTCAAAAGCTATATTAGAGTCACCTCCACACACTATTGTCCCCTCTAGGAGAGGTTCCAGAGTGGCAAACATGGCTTGAAAAAATTTCGTCTGACCTCTATTAGGGGCATAGTATGAGATGAAGGAGAACAATTGATCATTCAATTCTCCATTGACCAAGAGAAATCTGCCATCTGGGTCCCTATGTGTCAAAAGAGAATTGAATTTGCAGGTCTTCGCAAAAAGGATCGCCACCCCTCTAGTCTTGTCCTCAGCGTTCGCTAAAAAAGATTGGGGAAATTGAGTATGAATAAAAGAGGGAGAGTACTACCCCTCCTCCCCTCCCCCTCCCAACCCCCCCGCCCTATTTCTCTATTCCGGGTGATGACAATGTACTGACTGGGCCAGTGGGACGGCGGGGGTGTGTGGGGGGTTGGGGTTGGGGGATACTGCTTTATTGACACTCTGATATGGGAATTGGCACTTTGGGGCTCTTTTACTTATTTACTTATTTTTTTTTTTTTTTTTTTTACTCTTTCTCGGTCTGTGTTCTTTTGTTGTGGGAAGGGGGTGCCCGCTGCGGCCTCCTGGGCCCCGCCTTTCACGGTGGTGGGGAGGCTCGGAGGGCATCCCTAAGGTAATTCCATACACGTAAAACACATACCGATGACCAGACAATGTTTTTCTGCGGTAAGCGCGAAATGTATACATCCCACGGAAATCGCCTAAATATTGGCGTGTCAATACGGGACTGCAGCTCTATGATAGTCCTTGCGGGGACGATCATGAGCGGTACTGTGAAATGTTTTTCTTTCTCTTGTTCTTCAGTGAAGTTGACGTTAAGAATGTTGTTGTATATTGTTGCTTTTCCTGTTAAACGGCTTCTGAGTCTCAGGGATCTATGGTTCCCCTCCCTCCCTTGGGTCATAGAGGGGCCAAAATGTACGTTACGGCTCTATTTAAGGATGAGTTCTGGGGGAACGGATGGGGGAAAGGGTCGCGGGAAACCCACTACCTCTAGACGTGGGCGTCCTCGCGGCCTGACCTCTTTACCTTAGTATCCGCTAGAGGGTTTCTTATCTAAATTAAGGTTATCTAGTGGTCTGGGGGAGCTGGACGGCGGGGTAGCTAGGAAACCTCGGGTACAGACACACATCCCCACTTCAAGAGAGGCTGGTACCCCCCTTGTTCTTTCTGGTATAATATTGGGTTTTCCTGTTTTTTGATTGCCTCTTATTCTATAGGTGACTAAGCGGGTCTTAGGTTACCTCCGGTACCGTTCATAGGTACCCCGTAACAGGGGTCTCCTTCTGATTTTGGGTAGGCACTCCGGTTGAAGTCCTTGATTTATTTGGCACGAGATACAGATAGTCTCTCCCACTTTACGTGAGTCCTGCCCACACTCTTCTCTTGACTTTTTTTCCTCCTTTTATACTCCTCTTTACCCCCCCACCCTTTTTATCTACTTATTTATCTATCTTTTTTTCTTTTTTTTTTTTTAACCCTTTCCTGCCTACTGCCTTCTCCGTCCGTCTACGACAAAAAACAATAGGTGTTGATTCACCCTTAAGCACACATGGCTTCCATAATGCAATCTTCAGCTCCTCTGTCGCTTAAGGTTTTCTCGGTTAATGCCAAGGGCCTCAATCTCCCTGAGAAACGTTCGAGTTTCCTTGCAGAAGCACATAGACAAAGGGCTCAAATAGTCTTATTCCAAGAGACGCACTTTAAATCGGATTCCATCCAACGTCTCACCAACAAAAGGTACACTGAGGTTTTCCATGCAACATGTGCTGGCTCTAAGACGAAAGGAGTAGCGATCCTGCTTGCAAAGACACTTTCATTCCGCCTCACTGACAAGATGGTTGACCCAGACGGTAGATACATCTTCCTCAAGGGGCTCTGGAAAGACAAACCAATGACGCTCGCTAATATATATTGCCCTAACTCCAAACAGGTTCCTTTCTTGAAGGAGACGCTTTTGAAACTTACCTCATTTAGATCGGGTCTCTTAATTCTAGGGGGGATTTTAACATGGCTCTAGACCCTCTTCTCGATACCTCTACGGGGACTTCGTCCCTTCCTTTCTCAGCTGTTAGGCAGGCGAAATTAAGCCTGGCCTCATTGGCTTTACATGATACCTGGCGCACTTTGAATCCCAAAGGAAGGGACTACACGTTCTTCTCATCACCACACCAACGCTACTCGAGGTTGGACTATATCTTTCTTTCCCAAAATGACCTCTCGTACCTGCATGATGCAACAATTGAAAACATGGTCTTATCTGACCACCATCCAGTTACACTAACCTTGCGGTTTCCAAGAAGGGAATCACGCACAAAGGTATGGAGACTAGATGCCTCCCTGCTTACGGACGGTGCAGATGTGGCTACCCTTAAGCAGGCGATTGGAGAGTACTTCAGGCTGAACAACACGCCCGATGTGTCTCCCATGACTCAATGGGAGGCCCATAAATGTGTAGTGAGAGGTCATCTGTTGTCCATCGCAACACGGAGAAAAAGGGAACATACGGCTCTTATTCAGGAGCTCACAGACAAAATTTCCAAATTAGAAACGCAACACAAAGGTTCAATGGCAGTTAAGGTAGCGGATGAACTAGCTGAGGCAAGAGCACTCTTGCGCGAGGAGTTGTATAAAAAGGCACGTAAGCGCATGATGTTATCGCAGAAGTTGTTTTATGAGCAAGGGAACAAGCCAGGAAGACTTCTGGCTAGGTTCACACAGCAACGTGTCCTTGCCTCTACTATCCATCATGTGAAAGATAAACAAGGAGGGATACATAAGAAGACAGAGGATATTGCTCGTCAATTCCAAGACTACTATCGAGAATTATATAATATTAAGGCGAAGGAAGAAGGAGTTGGCTCATCAGTCACTAGGGAATTCTTGATAAAAGACTTTCTTCATAAATATTGCCCGAAGGCAGTCTCCATAGTAGATCAGCAAATCCTGGCGTCGCCATTGACATCGGAAGAATGGGTGGAAGCCTTAAAAGCTGCCAAAACGGGCAAGAGCCCGGGGCCGGATGGCCTATCGACACAGTATTACAAATGCTTCTCGGATCTCTTAGCGCCTGGCTTCCTTAAAGCTTTTAATTCGCTAGCAAGTTCCTCTCATACTTCCAACACTCTACTGGAAGCTTATATTTCGGTAATACCCAAGGAGGGCAAAGATCCTTCGGAGGTGGCGAGTTACAGGCCGATCTCGCTCTTGAATGTAGATGTGAAGATCTTCTCAAATTCTAGCGACGAGGCTAGCCTTCTATGTTCCGGCGTGGGTGGGCCTTGACCAGGTGGGGTTTGTCCCTGGCAGAGAGGCCAGGGACAACACCATCAAGGCCCTCAACCTGCATCATTGGCTTACCTCCACAAAGAGCGAGGGGTTCTTTCTATCCTTGGATGCGGAGAAGGCCTTTGACAGGGTGGCCTGGGACTACATGAACTCGGTTTTGGAGGCTCTGGGCTTAGGGACTAGATTGAGGGCATTTGTTGGAGCTCTGTACACAAATCCCCGAGCCAGGGTTCGGGTCAATGGTTACCTGTCGGAGGCCTTCTCCATCCACAATGGCACCAGACAAGGATGCCCCCTTTCCCCCTTGCTCTATATTCTTACACTAGAGCCACTCCTCCGCTGTATTCGGGCTCACCCTGACATTGTAGGGGTTAAAATTCATCAGAAAGAATTTAAGCTTGCAGCCTTTGCCGATGATATTTTGCTATTCCTATCTTCCCCCTTGATATCCTTACCGAACCTGCTACAAGTCTTTGAGCAATTCCGTTTTATCTCACATTTGAAGATCAACTATTCAAAGTCCTTTACCCTGAATATTACACTACCTTCATCGCTAGTCTCTCGCTGCCAAGAGAACTTTCCCTTTCTATGGAAAACAGATGACATCACATACCTGAAAACAGATGGGCAGCACAGTGGTGCAGTGAGTAGCACTTTCGCCTAGCAGCAAAAGGTTCGCTGGTTCGAATCCCAACCACGACACCATCTGCCTGGAGTTTGCATGTTCTCCCTGTGTCTGCGTGGGTTTCCTCCGGGTACTCCGGTTTCCTCCCACACTCCAAAGACATGCTGGTAGGTAAATTGGATCTCGCCCAAATTGGCCCAGTATATATGTATATATGTGTGTATGACTGTGTGTCCCTAGCGTGTCATGATCCTACGGGGTAAAAATGACCGCACCAGCCAAGCAGATTCTGGCTGGAAAAAGCGCCCAGAGGCGATTCAGTTCGCATGCGTTGCGCTATACAAGTCATTCATTCATTCATTCATTCATACCTAGGCATTCGGCTCCCAAGTGAGCTTTCAGACTTATACGATAAAAACTTCTCACCGGAGCTGAAGGCCATACAACAGGATATTCTGAAGTGGGACTCCCCTATGATTTCATGGTTCGGGCGAGCCGCCATCTTGAAAATGACGGTGCTTCCCAGAATGCTGTATAAACTACAGACAATTCCGATCGCTCTTCCACCTGCCTTTTTTGCAACGTACAAAAGGCTATGTAGGAAGTTTTTGTGGGGCTCCAAGGCACCTAGGTTGAGCTGGGCGAAACTGGTTCTCCCAAAGGCAGAGGGGGGTATTGGTCTCCCGGATCTGCAGAGGTACTACTGGGCGACGCATCTAACGCGAGTGGTGGACTGGCGAGTTCACGAACGCTGCAAAGAATGGGTACGATTGGAAAATCAGATTGCAGAGGCCAATCTTGGGAAAATCCCTTGGATCCCTAAGAGGCATTGGTCGTCTAAGATCCAATCTCACCCGCTAATAGGGGCAACTCTATTGGCTTTCACAAAGGCGTGTGACGCGCACACAATTTCGAAGACAGAATGTAGGCTAACTCCTCTCAGAGGAAACCCAGACTTTATTCCGGGACAAGATGGGATCTATCTAACAGCCGAATGGCCGCACGCAGATATGCTGGCCAAGCACTTCTTTGCTGGAGACAGGTTCCTGACTATAAAAGAACTTGAAAAAATATCCCTAACTAAGAAATTCCCCCTGTTCGCCTACTTTCAGTTGAGACACTTTCTTGATGACCCAAGAATAAGGGAAAGGTATACAAAGTCGCTTACGGCATTTGAATCACTGTGTGCCAGTTCGTCACCTCAGAGGCATGTGATTTCGGTACTGTATGCTTCCATGTTCGACGCACCCTTTACGTCCCTCCAAGCAGAGAAAGATTTCTGGGAAACCCAGTTGGGCAGATCGATTGAGCCCAAAAGCCTGGGACAAGATTAACTGGCTTATCTTTAAAGGGTCGCTAAATGTGAGCATTCAGGAGAATGGTTACAAAATTAGGACGCGATGGTATAGGACACCGGACATTGTCCACAAGTTCTCCCCTACAGTGCCGGACAGATGTTGGAGATGCAGGCAAGCCTTGGGCTCCCTCCTCCATATTTGGTGGGACTGTCCGCTGATTCAACCATACTGGCAAAAGGTACACGATGTTACGGCAGCGGTTTCTTCGCTTCCCCTGGAGTTTTCGCCAGCACAGTACCTTCTTCACTTATCCAAAATTTCCAGGAAAACCTACCACAACTCGGTAGCGATACACATGATCAATGCAGCTAGACTATGTGTTCCTGTTCACTGGAGAGCTACAGTGCCACCGTCTATAAAAGAATGGGTGACACGCATTAACCACTTAGCGGCGATAGAGGAGCTGATATACACGGCACAAGATAGAATTCAAGCGTTCACTTGCGTTTGGAGCGAGTGGTTCGAGTTCCGAGACACAGCGGATTACCAGGCTCTTGTGCGAAGCATAGGCTGATTGATAGCTGGTGATTTTAGGTCCGGTTGGTATCTGGTCTGGGACCTCTCTGGTCCAATCTTATTTCAATATGATATGGACGGAGAGGGTAGTGGGCTTCCCCACCCCCCTCCTCACTTATCTCCTCAGCTATATGATTTTGAGTTAAGGCGTTCCCCTTCAGGTAGTATCCCCTCCCCCCTCTTTTTCTTTTTTTCTTTTTTTCTTTTTTTTTTTTTTCTTCTCTTCCTCTCTTCTTTCTTTTTCTCTTTCTCTCCCCCTCTTTTTCTCCCCTCTCTCATCCCTCCCTACACTGGGATTGTTCCTTTTTCTCCTTTCTCTGCTCTCTCTGTTACTGCTGGGAGGACGGGATGGAGTTATGCCATCCCTATCCACCCATACCGCTTACAACAGGGGTAATTTAGTGACAGATATAGAACCGGTATATGTAGGTAACAGGTCACAACGGGTTATGAGTTTTGCTGTGTAAAAAGATCCAGAGGCCCCTGATTATGAATATCCCAGTATCTCTCTTCCTTGATACCTTACTCTACTTCCACCCTGGGAGATTTATGATAGTTGGAAGCTGATGCGGGGCTAACGAAAATGCTGTATGACTCTAACCATATTTGTCTTGCTGGTTCCTAAATCTCAAGCATAGCAATATGTTGTAGCTCTCCTGGATTTTGCATGTAATATATAATGTTGACACTGTATTGTCTGTAACATTGTTCTCTTTCTACTTTCAATAAAATCTTTATGGAAAAAAAAAAAAAAGAGGGAGAGTAACTTGTTGGAAAATGGGTTTCCTGCAAAAGAACAACCGATATTTTCTGGGAGTGGTAAGATTGGAATACCTTCCTTCTCTTAACAGGTGAGTTCAATCCCTGAACATTATGTGAGGTTATTCTCAAAGTGATAGGAGGTGAGGAGTTATTTGGTGTAGCCATTGTGGGAGAAAAAAGATGAGATGATCATATCACTTACCCAAAATGGAGAGAGGCTTGGGAGAGACGAGCGAGAGCTATGTACTGGACCTGGACCCAAGGCATGACAAAATCGACTTAGTATGAGCAATCTGGCAATCAAGAAAAATAAGTTGGAATAGAGAAAGATAGAAGGAAGAAAAGAGAGTAAGAAGTAACATCTCGTGAAGTGAATTAAACTAGACCAACGAAAGTAGGAGGGAGAAAAGTCCATCCCACCTTCGTTATTCAGGAAACTAATGTAGCCCAAAACACGGACTACTAGACCAGCCCCCGACAGTGAAAAACCCACCGTCCTGGAGTGATCGGAGGCATAATGCATCTGCCTCAACCCCAACCAACCCTTAGAGCGAACAGGCAAATTAAACAACGGCGGAATACGCTCTAATCAAAAACTATAACATTTCATGTAATAATATACGGATCACGGTCAATGCGATCAAATTAACAACAGTGTAAATCTATCATATCTGAAAGGCGCCAGACATTTAACAATACTTTCCTCTTGTCTATTTAAAGAGCTGCATGTAACCTATATACCACTGTATACACACATTAAAGAAACATTCTTTCTTCCCCTGTTCCCCCCCCCCTTTTCTTTTCCCCTCTCCCTCTCTCATATAAACACATACACATATGTATATGAATACATCCATAAATATGCACACTCATATACCTATACCTACTCCCACACATAGACATATGAACATACACACACACACACACACACACACACACACACACACCTACTTAAACATCCAATCACCCATACACACCCATATACACACGCACATATATACACATACTCCTACATGTACCAACACAATATGAGAAAAATAAAATAAGGAGAATGACAAAAAATAAAAAGGTGCTGATCAGAAAGTCTTTCTAGAAGAGGAAATAAATAAATAACAAATTTTGCAATAGGTGGTGAAACAGAGTCACATGGGTCCCCAGCCACGGATAGGAGACCCAACTTTGTGAGACCCGAAGGGTGTCTAACTAGCAGAAAGAGAATAAAGTCTAGATGAAGTTCTTAATTCAGGTATTTGTTGGATCCTTGGTTCGTCTGCTTTTATTCTTCTTCCAGGTAGGAGAAATAGGACTGGTGGGGGTGGGACGCTTAGATGACCCTGCTTGTAAATTTGAAGTGTCCATTGCTGAGTCCAGTGAAATGAACTTTAGTGCAAGTAGGATTTTCTCACCTTCAGAGAGAGTGGTAAAAGCATAGGTTTTGCCTTTTTACGCAAATTTTAAAGCAAAGGGAAAAGCCCACCAATATTTTATTTATTTCTGTATCAAGATCACTAGCAGTGGTTTTAGTGTTCTGCGTTTTTGTATAGTCGCGAGGGAGATGTCGGCAAAAACTTGAATGTCATGTCCTTGGAATGAGATGCGGGGTTGCTGACGAGAAATTCTCATAATCTCTTCTTTCACAGTATAGTAATGTGGTTTCACCACTATGTCCCTGGGTGATCCATCCTTCCTCAGTGGACCCAGAGATCTATGAGCTCTATCCAGCTCTAGTTTGTGTGTGGCAATAGAGGGGAGCAGGCTTTTGATAAAATCCTGGATAGCTTTGGGGATGTCCGTGATAGACTCAGGAAGGCCCCTGACCCTAAAATTGTCCCTTCTGGAGCGGTTCTCAAGGTCATCTATTCTGTCCAGGGCCACATCCAGTTGCTCTTGTAAGGACTGTATTTGGTCAGTATTTTGATTGGCTCTGGAGACAGTAATGTCCAGCTTATTCTCTATTATCTCCATCCTGGAGCCCAAGTTCTGGAAGTCAGAGTGTATTTCTTTTTTTACAAAATTTTTTATTTATGACAGAGAAACCAGTCCGGCCGGACCCTTACATTACAGTCAACACGTCAACATTAGCATGGGGCAAGAAACATTTACAACACATATATGTTTAAGTACATAATGAGCATCCCAGCCGACCCCCCGCCAAGCCCGCCCCCCCCAGTAGGGGGCCGCGCGGACCCGGACGGGGGAGCCGCCCGAAGCTCTCCGACTCCCCAGCCCTCAGCCCAATGGGGCCTTTACTAACAATTTGTTTCCAAGGTTGCATTGATTCCGTTTATAACCGAGCTAGTGTAGCCGGATCCAAACGGCCCAGTCACTCCACCCAATTTTTCCTTTTTCCAGATAGTAAGATCTAGCAGGTAGTAGCAGAAAGGGCGAAGATTGGGGGTTGGGTGTAAGAGGGGTAGTAGAGAAAGGAAGGGGGGAAGGGGGGGGATTTCACGCAAGCATGGACTACCCAAAGCGCCCTACGGGGGGCGTAAGTGGCCCTCAGGCCCGAGTCAATCAGAGTTCCTGAGACTCTGTCCCTCGTCAGAGAATTTGAAAAAATGCTGATTTTCCAGGTTTTGGTGTAGGCTTCTTGCCTCTGCTGGCTCGAGAGGATCAGATCCTCCATCAGACCTATTTCATCAACCTTCCTGAGCCATAAAGCTATGGTCGGCGGGTGAGGGGACTTCCAATGCAGAGGCACGCATGCCTTGGCCGCGTCCAGGAGATGGCGTACAATTGATTTTTTGTACGACCTTGCAGGCATTCCAGTTACATGTAAGAGAAAGAACGCCGGGTCATCCGGTACCGTTCGTTCTGTGAATTTCTGGGTGATGCGGCGTACCTCTCCCCAGAATCCCCTGATCCGCGAGCATGACCAAAACACGTGTAGAAGCGTGCCCCTCTCCTGTCCACATCTCCAGCAGGTGGCTGTGGAGTCTGGGAATATTTTACTCAGAAGGTCCGGGGTTCTATACCACTGCATGAGTATCTTGTAATTTGTCTCCTGGATTTTGGCACACAAGGAGGACTTGTGGGCGAATCTGACTATGTTTTGTTTCTCAGCTGGTGAGAACTGAATACCCAAATCCCGTTCCCACTTTGCAAGAGCCGGAATCTGGTATTCTTCACGGGGAGTGATTAGTATGGAGTACATCAGTGATATCGTGTGGGGTAATACCCCAGACTCCTCACATAGTTCCTCAAGGGTTGTTAGGGGGGTCTGTAGTCTCCGGGGAGGGGGAAAGGTTGCAAAGAAAATGGCCCAGTTGGTTCGCTCTCATGAAGTCAAGTCCATAGATCCCGGAGGGATCTGCAAGTTCTGTCACTGACTTCCACCTTCCCGCAGCACTAAAGTGGGATGCCTGATAGAGCCCTGCGCGTCGGATGTCAAAAAACACCTTGTCTCGCAGCCCCGGTTCAAAATTAGGGTGACCAATAATTGGTCTGAGGGGTGAGGACTGGTCAGACAGTGAATGTTGTGAGAACAGTCGTGCGCATATCTTGATCGTGTTCCCTATCACTGGGTGTCGTTTGATCTTAGTTGGCAGCGTCTCGAGGCACCAAGGGGCTCTGTGTAATGGTATCTCTCCCTGTCCCTGTTCTATTTGTGTCCAGAGTTTGGTAGCCCCATGACGGCACCAGTCCAGCAATCTCCCCAGGTGTATTGCCTGGTAATAGATCCGGACCTCCGGCAGCGCCAACCCACCCCGATCTTTTGGCAGGGAAAGCACCGATCTTTGAATGCGCGCCCTCTTCCCGGCCCAAAGAAAGCGCGAAAAGGCCGAATGTATGTGTTTGAAATAGCTACTTGGGATGCGGATCGGGAAGGCTTGCATAAGGTAGAGGAATTTGGGTAGCACGGACATCTTGAGTATGTTACAGCGTCCAACCCATGAATGTAGGCCGCTGGACCATTGATCAAGTAGTTTCTGGACTTCTCTCAACAGAGGGGGAAAATTCAGTTTAAATAGTTGCGGGAAGGAAGGTGGGATACGCGTCCCTAAATATTTCAACGCTACCTCCGTCCAGCTCAGGCGGAAATTGTTTTTAAGGCGGGAAAGCTGCTGATGTGGTATCCCCACACCCATGGCTTCTGATTTTGTCAGATTTATTTTCAGGTTTGATAATTGTCCGTAGCTGTCAAATTCCCGTAGCAGGGTTGGCAGGGAGACTTCTGGCCTCGTCAGGGTGAACATTAAATCGTCCGCGTAGGCGGAAACTTTGTGCTGCTCTCCTTTAAGTTGTACCCCCACTATGTCAGGATTGAGCCGAACTCTGCACAGGAAGGGTTCTAGAGAGAGGGCAAACAGTAGGGGTGATAGGGGGCAGCCCTGCCTCGTCCCGTTATTAATGAGAAACAGCTCAGAGAGTACCCCGTTGGCCCTGACCCTAGCTGTCGGTTCCTTGTATGCTGCCCAGATCCAGCTCCGCATTCTATCACCTAAGCCCACATATTGTAGCGTCGCCTGAAGGAACTGCCAATCCACACGGTCAAACGCCTTTTCGACGTCTGTCCCCAGGAACAGGCATGGCGTCTTACTGTCTGTTACTACATGTAGGAGGTTGAGTACCTTAGTGGTGTTGTCTCTCGCCTCTCTAGATGGGACAAAACCCACCTGATCCAAGTGAATCAATTGGAGAAGGTGTTTCTGGAGCCTGGTCGCCAGGATTTTTGTGAACAGTTTTAGGTCCACATTCAGGAGGGATATCGGGCGGTAACTTCCGCAGAGGGCCGGATCTTTGCCCTCCTTGGGTATCACCGAGATCTGGGCCTGTAATGTTGCGGCATGAAGTGATTCCCCCACGCCCAGGTCATTGTATAGCTTAATCATGTGGGGACCGAGGGAAGGCAGGAGGGCCCTATAGTAGGCAATGGTTAGACCGTCGGGTCCTGGGGCCTTCCCCGTCTTAGCGCTTTTCAGGGCGAGTTGAAGCTTGGGCATGGTAATCGGCTCCTCCAGGCTCTCCCTCACCTCTGGTGTCAAGGAGGGCATGAGGGACGAGGCAATGTACTCCCGAGCAGCCTCTTGGGTGGTTGGGGTTTTCTCCAAATTGTATAGGGATTCATAGAAGTTCCTAAATTCCCTCGTGATCTGTTGGGGAAGGGATTGTTTCTGACCGGTGTTGGACATGATACAGGGGATGTATGTAGCGAGACGCTGCGTGCGAAGTGTATTTGCTAGAAGTCTCCCGCATTTATTGCCCGATTCATACGTTTTTCGCCTACAGATTTGAAGGGCAGATTTAGCTTTGAAAAGTAGGACCTCTGTCACCTGTGATCGGACTAAGTCGAGTTCCGCACCAAGTTGTCTAGTGGGAGTCAGTTTGTGTGTCGTCTCCAGCGAGTGGAGTTTAGCAAGGAGCGTGGCCAACTGTGCGGATCTTTCGCGTTTTAGTCTCGCCCCATGTTTTATGAGCACCCCCCGAATCACGGCTTTGTGCGCCTCCCATACCACTCCCAAGGTGCTGTCTGGGGTCGTGTTCATTTTGAAATAGTGTGTTAGTTCTCTGATCACATCGGCCAAAACCTATGAGTTCTGCAGGAGACTCTCATTAAGTCTCCATACGTACCCCTGTCCCCCCGAGGTGTCTGAGATGGTGCATTTCAAAGTTAGCGGAGCGTGGTCAGACCAGGTGATCGATCCGATGGATATGTCTCGGATTGCTTGTAACTGTCCGTGGGGTAGCAGAAAATAGTCTATCCGCGAATATGTTTGATGTGGCTTAGAGAAAAAGGTGTAGTCCCTTTCTCCCACATGGAGCAGGCGCCAAGCGTCTACTAGCTGCTGGGCGTGGAGAACATCTCCTATTCTTCTGCGTACCTCTCGGGCGTGGAAGATTTCCCAGATGAGGTGTCTTCAGGCGGGTTCAGTGGTATGTTCAAATCCCCTCCCACTATCAGAAAGCCCTCCGCAAATCGCCGCAATTGAGCCATTTCTTTTTTTAAAAAAGATGTCTTGTTGGGTGTTGGGGTTGTACAAGTTGGCAAAGGTCACTTTCCTGTCCCCTATTGTGCCTTTTAAGAATAGGAATCGTCCCTCTGTATCCGTGCAGACCTCCAAGGGTTTCCATGGGACCCCCGAGGCCACAAGGATAGAGACCCCCCTAGCTTTCGCCTCTGTGTATTGTGAGTGATAGGTCGTGGGGAATTGTCTATTTTTCAGTAGTTGCAGTTTACTTGCCTTAAAGTAAGTCTCCTGCAACATCACCACATCAGCCTTCATGCGTCTCATATCATGGAGCAGCATACGCCATTTTTCGGGTGTGTTGAGGCCCTTCACGTTTAGCGAAATCACAGTGAGTTCGTCCATGCCTGCGCGAAAGGAGAGAGCGGGGAAGGTTGGAGAGGGGGGCCCCCTACAGGGGGGAGAGAAAAAAGGAAGGGAGCAAGGGGAGGTAAGAGAAAGAAGTTGAGTACAGACAAAAGAAGCGTACACTAGGGTGTGCAGCTGGTTGGGGTAAACTAAAGTAGCCTAAAAAACGGCTAAGACGCTCTCCGGGGGGACCCGGAAATTGAGCGCAATCCTAGGTGGGGTAGGTACTGGAAAGAGTCAGGAGGTGAGCTCCCGGCTCTCCCCACCCAATCCCAGCATGCAATAGTGATGTTGTAAAAAAGGAAAACACACCTCGGCAAGGTGAATATACCAACAGCAACGTTACTGGCTAACCGGTCAGGCTATAGGCAGTCTAATCATATGCAAAATAATAACTTAACTAGGCACAGAGAATAAACAACTATGCAGTTTAACAACAGGTACACACATTGTGGTTGTTAGGCTCGGGCCACATGACGAGCTTCCTGAAGGTCCCCGACAAGGGGGGACAACAAATGCCCCATTCCTTCACCCCCGCCCCTCTCCCACAATGCCGACACATCCTTCTCTCTAGGGCAATGCTTCAAGACAAGGGGGGGCATGGTAGTTCTCTCTTTCCCCCCTATGGCAACTGTAACTCCCATACCAAACACCTTTGCACTTAGCGCCCAAACCGTGGATCATGTGTCCCCATCTCGCCTCCGACTTCCCCCAACCCCCCTCCCCCCGGGAAACCAGTCAATCAAACTGCCCATGTTCTCGGAGACACGTCCCGCCGGGACAGTCAATAGCACCACAATGTCCCTTGTGTGCCCTCCTCCCAGCTGCACACATAGTCCCGAACATTTCAGCATTAGGCCGGGGCAGGGGTCAAGCATCTCCCCCCGGGGGGGTAGCAAAAATAAAAAGGAAGGGGGGTGGAATAGTCGGTCCCACTGATAAGAGCTGCAGGACCGTTGGGGGTCCCCTCCAGCGGGGCTAGGTCGGGGCCACCCTCAAAAGAATACTCGAGTGGGGCACACTCTCTCAGGGGTGTAAGGCCACGGTTTCAGGGCAGCGTTGATGAAGATGTAAAACAACAAAACCGCGCTGCCACAACACAGTCCTCAGGCAGCGGCTAGCGTGCGATAACAGAAAAATATAACAATATAAAAAAGCCGCGCCCTAGGGGCGCGGCTTTTTTATATTGTTGATGAAGATGGGCCGTTAGGGTGGGTTAGAACAAGGGGCGCGGATCTGGCGATCGAACAAGGGGGGATAGTCATGGGGATCCAGAATCAGGAAAGTGCGGCCCAGGGCCTACTCACGTGGGGCTGTGTCTTGGACCTAGTTGCGCCTCCGTCCATTTCTCCTCTGTCTGGGTTGCAAGGGACCACGGTAAGCCGCTATCCCCGAGCGACCGGTCTGACGAGGCAGGAGTTGTAGCCAGTCGGGCACTGGTATGGGATCCGTCGCCATGATCAGAGCGTATTTCATTTGTAATTGTAATGGCTGTTTGAGCAAGTCCCCGCTCAAGCAGTTCAGAAAATTTCAGAAAAGGTTCCCCTGCATTCTGGGGAGTCACAAAGTCAGCATTTCCTGAGGGGATAGTGGTGATAACATGTACTGGTGATGATTCCTGTGGGAAGCCAGCATAATGAGATAATGGGGATTCCACTGTGACTTCTGAGGTGGAAAGTGGTGCTGATATGTGGCCTGAGGTACATTGGACAGTCTGAGGGGGAAGGTTTAGTGTAGCTGGAGAGATTACCTGTCTCACCTCAGGACATCCCCCCGCATAAGACGCCTGTGTCTGAGGTGCGGCCGCCATCTTGGATTCGGCCCAATTCTCCAACGCCGTGTAGCTCGGTTCCAGGCCCTTCCGGACCGCGCTACTGTACATGGGGAAGGTGGCGGGATGTTCCCCTATCGAATCCACCCTGTCTGGGCTGTCGCACCGCCGTGAATCCGGTGCTAGGGCCGGGTGATGGCTGTGACAGAGCAGAGCTCCTGGCTTAAGCGGCCATCTTAGGAGCCTCCGCCAAACTCCTGGTTTTTAACTCAGGCACTTTTGGTCAAAGAATGCACTTCTGGTCAGAGAGTCCACATGTAAAGCCACCATCAACTGGGAGCCAGCTCCTATGGGAGCTTGTACAGCCACTTTATACTCACCTGTGAAGACCTGTGAACAATTAAACCCTCCCCTTAATTAGCAGAAAGGAAAAAGAAAAAAAGCTGTTTAAAAAGTGTCAGAGAAAAAGAGGGGGAAAAAAATCTGCAAGCAGAAGCAGTTGATAGCAAACTCCTGTTTTTTAACTCAGGCACTTTTGGTCAAAGAATGCACTTCTGGTCAGAGAGTCCACATGTGAAGCCACCATCAACTGGGAGCCATACATAGGACATACAAATTGTGGCCAGTGATGCTCTCAACCCCACGGCAGCCCACCTTCTTTCTTGCTGCCTCTCATCTATCCAGACATGGATGAAGGACAATCGTTTGGCCCTGAACGTATCCAAAACTGAGGTACTTCTTACAGGTCCAACACAAAGCTTAAACCTGCTTGCAGAGTGGCCCGTATCAATGGGCCCGTGCCCCACTCCATCCAGCCAAGTAAGAAACCTGGGCTACATATTTGACAATAAACTTTCATGGATTCCACAGGTGAGGAATTGTACCAAGAATGCCCTTTACTATCTTCGGATGCTGCGACGGGTAAAACATCTGCTCTCCCAAACACATAGAAATACACTAGTACAGGCCTTAGTCATCTCACGCCTTGACTTTTGCAATGTGGTATACCTTGGACTCCCTATTAAATGGCTCTCCAAGCTGCAGCTGGTGCAGAACCAGGCAGCTAGTTTGATTACGGGGACCTCAAGATGGGACCATATATCACCCGTTCTCAGACTAATTCATTGGCTTCCATGCACAAGGAGGATCGAATTCAAGGCTTTGTGTGTTATGTTCAGGGCCTTCTAACAACATGGCCCATTGTTCATTAATAACATGGCCATACATTACCATCCCCCCAGGGCACTGAGATCGGCCTATCAGGACTTTGTTGCCATCCCTCCAGTAAGGTTGATTTCGTTTGGTGGCCGATCCTTCAGAGCCAGAGCCGCCTCGCTTTGGAACCTTCTCCCGTTGCCTTTGAGGAAGTCTACTGTTCTTATTACCTTCAGAAAGGCTCTGAAAACTTTCCTCTTTGGGGCAAGTTGATTATGACCACGCCTAATTAAACTGACCTGGCCCCTCCTCCCCTCGTCCTATGTCCCTCTCACTCCAAACCCCCCTTGCTACCGTTTGTTTTTATTGTTGATATTTTACATGGTTTCTCTTTTCTTTTATGTACACGAGCTATCAGCTCGTTTATGAAGTCTTTCTTCCTTTCTTTTTCTTGGATTGCTTTTTGGTCCAGAATAGACCAGCGGACCTCCTTCCAGCGCTTAGACACACCCTTCAGGGTGTATGTGGCGCTGTAAAGAAATATTAAAATCAATCAATCGGTCTGTTTTCCTTCGGTCCAAAATTTTAAAACATGCTTCAAAACCGAACTGATGGACCGCTGCCCCGATCAGTCCAAACCGATGGTTAGTACAGAAAAGCATCGGTTCAAAAACCGATGCATCGGTTCAAAACCCGCGCATGCTCAGACTAAATGAGGGGACGGGAGTGCTCGTTCTTGTAAACCTCGCGTTTGTTTTTGAGATGGCACATTCTACATTTTTTAAAGTAGTGTTCCGTTTCTTGCTGAGCATTTGTTTCTTCGCTCTATTGCTAGAATGAACACGTTGTTTAGCTGATGCTATTTAGCCAGTGTTCTCCCATACAGATTTGTTTAATGTTTTGCTTGTGATCTCCTTTTTTTTTATCATTTTTCCCTAGCCAGATCTCCAAAATATTTCTTTGTACTCCACAATTTTTTTTGTCAAGTTATCACACCAATGTTTTATCTTTATTTATTTTTTTGGGTGATCTTTTTTTTTTTTTTTTTGGAGTTTCGTCTTTTTTTTTTTTTTTTTGTCAAGTTATCACACCAATGTCCCCCCCCCCCCCTCAAGGAGGTTGTGTCCTTTGTTAATTACACATTGTATTTTGGAAATGTTTGATGGCTATTCACCAGAAAAACACAATAGACAAGGTTGTAATGTAAAATAAATTTCCATTTATTCTGGAAAAATAAAATAATAAAAAGAACGGCAACACACAAACAATTTACAACATACATGCAGACTTTATGGATACCAAAGGCACAGTCCACCATGATCAAGGACAAAATAAACAACATCAGGAGTCACAATGTGCTACACAAATCACAGAACACAAAAGCACCAGCAAATGCCATAAATGACCCCAAGCTGTGGTACTACACCAAGCTCAGTTTTTTTAAAAATCAGCAGGAAGGCAGGGATTCACTTTCTGGTCTTCCTTACAGCCTTCCTTCCAGGCTGCCTTGCAGCAGAACTTCCACGGCCCCTTGCAGGTGGTGAAGGTGGGGCAGCAGGAGTCATAAGATGAGCAGCAGGCCGGGCCAGGTCACTCAGCTCAGTGTCCCTGGTCAGCCATTCCCTTCGGGCCCACCACATGACCTGATTCAGCATGTCTTTTGCAAGCTCTCTTTGCTCCTCTCCCAATTCCTGCAGGTCATTGGAGAGAGAAGCGCTAAAGCTCTCCGTGGCGTTCAGGGGGGCCCTCATGATCTCTGCAGTCTCCCTCATGACCTGCAGGCTCTCCTCCAGCTGCCTCAAGCGCCTCCTTTGGCCTGGTCGGCGCATCTGGAGGGGAGGCACCTGGGAGATGGTGCTGAGTCTGGGGACTGGCTGACATACACTTGGCCCGACCTCCTCCTGGCTGCCACTCACCCCTTCCGCCTGGCTGACATCTTCGGGATCTGCCGCCTCCTGGCTGGTCTCCTCCTGTGTAGTAAAAAGAGACATGTTTCAAATTTTTGCACAATCAATCACACACATTTTCATGCTCTTGTCTGTTTTTATTTTTCAGAATAGAAATTGAACAGACTCTCATTCTGACCCCTGCAGTTGGCATCCCTGACACAATTGTTTATGCCCACAACTTTTGTTTGTGTTTCCAAGCTTTCCTTGTTGCTAACAAATTCATCTCAATAAACTCACAAGATTTTGCAGCCAAGAAATATGTTGTAAACTACTATACCTAAAAACTAAAATAATAGTTGCGCTAAGTGATACCGTAAAAAATAAACATTAATATCATGTGAATGAAGGCAATGTGGAAATAACAGCTTGGCAGCAGTATGAACGACACCCCAATGTGATATGGGTGTGACCGCTACTCAAGACAGTAAAACATTAAAAAACAACCATAAAAGGTAGATTATGGTAATAAGCCACACTTAAACTGATATATGTGATGCAAAAAAATACTGTGCGACATGCAAAGTCCCAAAAGTGAAAAGGGCCAGTAAATCGTACAAAACAGCAATATCAGATGGCATCCATATGGTAAATCGCCAGGTGGGCAGATCAAACCAGAGAATAGTCCAATCAGAAAGAGGAAAAGATGTAAATTCCAGGTGAACACTGATAGAAGTGTCTGCAGATATAGAGTGATACTGTCATCCACCACCACAGCAATATAATATTCTCCCGTGCAGCACACAGTAGTAAAGGGGGGACCCTTACCAGAATGTTGGATCTCCAACTAGATCAAAACTCACGTAAGCAGATATAAACCTCTGCCAAGGTTTCAAGTGGATCCTCCAGCTTCCAGACCACACGGTATCTCCGCACAGAATCCTCTTCTGGGGCAGTTTGTAAGATGATATTTATTTAGTCACCACAACGTCAGTCCATGGGTCACCGGGGATAAAGAAGAGTAATAGACCACATGTGCATTACCTCTTGGCAAAAAACGGGTGTTTATTATAAAGCTGTGTACAATACAGCAGTAAAAACCAGCAGGTATCAAACAAGCTAGTGAACAAAAAATAATAAAGTAAAAAAAGCCGGCATAAGTTAAAATTGCAAAAAGCGATCGCCCGTGCTTCCGGGGTCACGTGGGAGCGTGGTAATGTCACTACGTCACTCCGCCCTGACCAGTTTCAACATACCTGTCATTCTCAAAGGGCACGGGTGACGCACTGACATCACCACTTTATATAGGGAACACAGGTTAAACCAAGCCTGAGGCCCCATACACACCATAGAATCTATCCGCAGATAAATCCCATCAAATGGGTTTCTGCGGATAGATCCTATGGTGTGTACACGCCAACGGATATTTATCCGCAGAGAAATCTCCCCTGGGATGGATTTCCAGCAGATGGATATTTGCTGACATGCACAACAAATCCATCTGCTGGAATCCATTCCAACGGATGGATCCGCTCGTCTGTACAGACTTTACCGGATCCATCCGTCTAAAGGGATTCCCCGCACGCGTCGTAATGATTTGACGCATGCGTGGAATTCCTTATATGACAGCGTCGCGCCCGTCGCCGCGTCATAATAGCGGCGACGGCGCGACACGTCATCGGCAGAGGATTTCAGCGCGGATTTCAATGCGATGGTGTGTACACGCCATCGCATAGAAATCCTCTGAAATCCTCGAGAGGATTTATCCGCGGATACGGTCCGCTGGACCATATCTGCGGATAAATCCTCTCGTGTGTATGGGGCCTCACTCTCAAAAGCATAGAGAGTCAAACCACACCTCGTTCCTAAAATCAGTATGGGCGGCGTCCAAAGCGGAGGGCCAATCACGGCACCCCGCCGATGGGCCCCGCCCACCTATCTCGACCATAGGGCAAGGCTCAGAGTTACAGCCCTGCCGCCCTATCAGAGGCCACAAAACCAGCTGAGAGCCAAGCCTCACTTCAGGAAAGGCCTGAGAAGCAGGCCCAATACTGAGTATCAGCACAGATGATATCCAGAGCGAGGAGCCAATCACGGCACCCCACCGCTGGACGCCGCCCCTCGGCTAGTGATAGGATGAGGCCTAGAATCACAGTCCCTGTAAAGAAACACAAACATAGCTAGAAACCAAGCCTCACCATAACCACCAGTATAGGCGGCATCAGAACGAAGGGCCAATCATGGCACCTAACCCTCAGATCCCGCCTCTCTAATGTAGAGACAAATAGCTGTTATTACTAAACAGAAAAAAAAAAAACACCATGCATATAAGCAATACAAACATAAAATCTCTTGCGCCATCTAGCGGTCAAAAAAGATATGATCGGGGGCGTGGCCTGCGGCGGAGCGGAATGGCGGCTTGGATCCGGAGCTCCGCATCCAGCTGAGAACAAACGGCTCATAACAACCATCCGGACCCGATTTTCGGCCACTACACCCGGCGTTCCAGCTCTGGAGACCCCCGGGAGCATGACCAGAAAGAGGAAGGAGCAGAGGAAGCCCCAGTGGCTAACTAACTTCTTCTCCCCTCATCAGCGTGGAGGTAGGCAAGATGGCGCCGCAGCAGCGTCCACGCCAACACACTCAGCACATGCTGGCAGGCCTGAGTTAGCCTGCGGACCCCAGGACAAGTCCTCCCCTGACATCATGCAGACTCCCCCTCCCTCCTCAGCGTCGGGCAGCCCGGCCAAAGCCAGGCCCAGACTAGACAGGGAGGGATCCATGCAGTCAGCTAGCCCTATGTCTGAATCAGGAGATGACACCCGGGAACTGCCAGACTCCATCGAGTCCTTCCCCACCACCCACCAACCTGTCATAGACACTGTAATGAAAGATATGCTGCTATCCTTAAGAAGTTCACTGCAATCAGACATGATGCAGTGTATGCACAGATTCCATTCAGATTTACAGGCCGTGGAGGCCAGAGTGGAGCATATTGAGCACAAGATGGGGGAGTACGCTGTCACTATCAATGACCTGGTTGACTCGCATGAGGAGAGGGAGGGTGACACGGAATGGATTAAAGCCAAACTCGCAGATATTGAGGACAGAAACAGACGCAATAACATGAAGGTGCGGGGGGTCCCTGAGTCTGTTTTGCAAAAAAGAGAAGATTCCCTCGCAGTATCAAAATCTGCAGTTTTTTGCAGACTTATCCCAGTATACTCTGCAAAAGAGGAGAAATTTGAACACCATCACCAAGGCCCTCAGAAACCACAAGATCATTTACAGATGGGGCTACCCTGCTAAGCTGTCCGTCACCAGAGATGGCCACACGCACAATGTGGATTCACTGGAAAAAGGCATCTCTCTGCTGGAGGAGTAGGGGATTCTCCCGGAAGAAGCAGATGCTCCAACACCCTCCTCCAGATCCAGGGCACGGTCTGATCCCGCATGGAAGACGGTTACTAACAGGAACGCCAAGTCACACAACTGAATCCGGATGGGGCACCTACCTACTTGTTCTCTCCTGGTAGGAGTCTCGGAGAGCCTTTAGGCCTGGACTCACCCCCATTTTAACCTGTGCAGCTCCCTGCTGCTTTCAGATTTCCCTTCTAGGGAGCGTTGGGTTCATACCCAGCTCATGTTGGCTACATGCCAATTGTTTGACTGTTTTTGTTATTTTTTTGCTTTTCTGTTCATCCTTTTTTCTTTTATGTTCCTCCTTTTTTCTGCACCTCACCCTCAAGTGTTGCTTCAACGTTGCAATCATCGTCTACGGAAGAAGAGATCCCCTCCGCATGGAGACAGTGAAGAACCTGGCCTCTCCTACTCACCTGCCATCGTACGGAACACCTTTACCCTTTCAACTAATCGTGAGTGCTCTCTAGACCTCCTGTTGATACAAAAATTTACTGCTTGCCATACTCGGAATGGCCACTGGAGGGGGAACCTCTCTTGAAAATGAATCCCTGCAATAATTCATCACCGAATGTCCTATTGTTGTTACAATGGGTGTAAAATTTCTTTCTATTAACTCCAATGGTCTAAATCACCCTGTTAAGAGGAAGTCCATGTGGAGAGAGGCCACTTCCAACCGGGCAGACATTTTACGTGTGCAAGAAACACACTTTTCCTCACTGTCTCCTCCTCATTGTTCTCATGGTCGCTTTCCACACGTCTTTTTAAAGCTAATTCGCCTAACAAAACAAGGGGGGTCCTCACGACCATAAGAGACACGGTTGCTTTTACACTTCACGAGGTTATCCTTGATCCGGGGGGGCCGTTACATTGTTTTGGTATGTGATATTAATACCATCACGTTCACTATCGTGAATGTCTACTCCCCGAACAAGCACCAAATTCGTTTCTTCAACAGACTAATGGCCAAGGTAGCGACACACTGAAAGGGGAAGTTGCTCATATGTGAGGATTTCAATGCAACCCCGGACCCGGGTATTGACTCTTCCTCAGGCGCCAAGCGCTCGAGCCCGTCATTGGCAACCTCAATACACAACCATGACCTATTTGACGCATGGAGGTGCCTTCACGCTGGAGAATGTTTTTCACGTTTTTTTCCCTGCCCCATGGAGCTTACTCCAGAATTGACCTCTTTTTAGTTGACCAGCTCACCCTCCCTAGAGTGTCGGCCACTGCCATTAATTCGATAACGTGGTCAGACCACGCATCCATTACCCTCACCCTGGATGATGGCATGGCTGATAGTGCACCGGCTCTATGGAGGGTCAACTCATTCTTACTGCAGCAGGTCGAGGCTAGGAGCCACATCGAAAGACACTTGAATGACTTTTTTAGTAATAATGAGGGTTCTGTTCAGGATCAGTTTGTCTTGTGGAACGCCCATAAGGCGTACATCAGAGGCATTCTCATCCAATTGGGGGGCGAGGGCTAAAAGGCAGCGGCAGCAGAAATTGACAGACCTAACCAAAGAAGTATTCATGCTTGAAACATCTAACAAACAAAATCCTTCCCCGGTACTCTCCCAAAAATTAAACATACTGAGACATGACCTCAGGCTCCTGTTACTAGAATCATTCGAAAAATCGTCACGTAGATTGAAAATGACGTACTATGCAACAGGCAACAAGGCAGGTAAACTATTGGCCCACAAAGTGAATGGTGTAAGACTCAAATCCAAATTACCTTATATTATCCATCCCGTTAGTAAATGTAAACTCCACCATCCCCAAGATGTGGCAGATGCTTTTAGCCACTACTATAGCTCCTTGTACAACTTAAAAAATGATGCAGATACCTTCCAACCTGAACCAGAAGCCATTGGCAAATTCTTGCAGGGTTTAAATATCCCCTCTATATCTCCTGATCAATTACGATCACTAAACCAGCCCTTTAGCAAAGAGGAAATCCGTAAGGTTATCGAGTCCCTCCCTAAAAATAAAGCCCCTGGCCCCGACGGGTTCACGGGAGATTACTACAAAACCTTCAATCAGATTTTGACCCCTTACATGGAGGGTGTGTTCAATGCTGCTGCTGCCTCGGCCGCCTTCCCTACTGAAATGTTGTCTGCTGTTATCGTGACTTTGCCGAAGCCGGGGAAAGAACCTACGTCACCTTCAAATTTTAGACCAATATCCCTACTTAATATAGATTTGAAAATTTACGCCAAAATCATTGCCACACGCCTATTAGATATTCTCCCTCTGCTTATACATCCAGACCAGACAGGATTTACCAAGGGGCATCAGACCTCGGACGCCACTCGCAGGCTGATTAACATTATCCATTTGGCCAACCTGCACAAAAGGCCTTCTCTGTTCTTGGCTTTAGACGCAGAGAAGGCCTTTGATCGCATTCATTGGACCTATATGGCTCAAGTTTTAAAGAGATTCGGCTTTGTAGGTCCTATCCTGTCCGCGATCCTGGCCTTATATTCCAACCCCTCCGCCCAGATGCTCGCGTCAGGAGTTTTGTCTAGTCCGTTTTTAATTTCCAATGGCACTAGGCAGGGGTGCCCACTATCCCCATTAATTTTCAACTTACTAAAGTAACCCCTTGCTATATACTTTCGCTCTCACCCTGACATTAAAGGTTTCCCTGTCCAAAACTCCACCCACACCATCAGCTTGTTCGCAGACGATATCATCTTAATTCTTACAGACGTGGAGACCTCCCTGGCTTCGGCACATGCGGCTCTAGAGATGTTTAATAAATTGTCTTATTATAAGGTAAATGAAAGTAAGTCCTACCTAATGGGGGTCAGTATAGCCCCTCCACTGCGGAAAAGACTTGCCGCTTGGTTCCCCTACACATGGAAAGATAGTGGTCTGAAGTATCTGGGTATATCGCTAACTGCAACTAATGGTGAATTGTTTGCAGCTAACTATGCCCCGCTCCTCTGCTCTATGAGCAAAACCTTAAAGGACATATCCAAAATTGAACTGCTTTGGTCCGGCCGTTTAGCGGCATTTAAAATGATAGTCCTACCGCAATTATTGTATCTCTTCAGGACGCTGCCGATCCCTGTCCCCGCCTCCTTCTTTTCCAAACTTCAATCCCAAATGAACAATTTTTTGTGGCAAGGCAGGAAAGCGAGATGTTCCTTTAAAAAGCTAATAGCGGGCAGAAGAGTTGGGGGTATCGGCCATGTCCTCCTGAAGGACTACCACTCAGCTGCGGTTCTCTCGCAGGCTAGGCTATGGTTCGTGCAAACCCACACCCCTAGATGGTTAGACTTGGAAGTATTGCAGGTCCCGGGTCATTGTTTAATTTAAATCAGTCTTTATTAATATTTTCAACAAGCGAACAATAGATACATTCGTTGCAACACAACTGATGTTCCGACTGGAGCACACTGAACAGGAGAGATGAAACATAAGCAAGACTAAACATAAGCAGTCAGGCATTTCAAACCAACCCGAGATAAGTCCAGCTTTGTATGCACCCAATGTAATCTCCAGACGGGGGGGGGGGGGGGGGGGGAGGTAGAGGGGCACCAGCTAGGTAGGCATGTTAGCCGCATAAAGGAGTGGAAGTAGGTAGAGAGGAAAGAGAAAAAAAAGAACGAAAGATGGAGAGTCGGAAGTGGGAGGGGGTTGCGATGTAGAGAGAGTTTCAGATATTGACAGTACATTTGGGATGAGCGAGCCAGGAGGACCACCTATAGAGAAACTTATCAAGATTAAAGTTTTTTCTAGCTACTAGTCTCTCCATTTCACACTGGAGGTTTAGGTCTGCGATTGTATGATGGGCAGTCTGAAGTTTTCCAGAGCTTGGTGATGTTTCGTTTTGCTGCTAGTATTAGGCCCCGTACTCACGACCAAACATGTCTGCTGAAACTGGTCCGCAGGCCAGTTTCAGCAGACATGTTTGGTCGTGTGTGGGCGCGAGCGGGCCGAATTCCAGCAAACATTTGCCCGCCGGGCCTTTTCCCAGCGGACAAATATTCCTGGACTTGTTTTAAAACAGTCCGCTGGAATCCTGCCCGCTCGGACATGTACGGTCGTCAGTACAGACCTACCGTACATGTCCAGGCGCCCGCCGTCCCTCGCATGCGTCGAATGACTTCGACGCATGCGTGGAAGCATTTTAAAGGCGGCCCGCCCACGTCGCTGCGTCATTGTCGCGGCGACACCACGTCATCGACGCGGCGACACCGCGGACACGCCCCGCATATTGTTTACCGCGCGGACTTCTGTACGATGGTTGTACACACCATCGTACAGAAGCCCTCTGGCAGACATGTATGGTGAAAACGGTCCGACGGACCGCTTTCACCATACATGTTTGGTCGTGAGTACCCGGCCTTAGGTGTACTATTACCACTCGTGACCTGGGGGGGAATTTGTCTATCCCTAGATGTAGTATTGCTAGTGAGGGGTTGGGGGTGGTTGGGATCTGCGATAATGTAGATATCAAAGCAAATACTAGTTTCCAGAATGAGCTAATGGACTTGCAGAACCATAGGATGTGTGCTATGGTTCCCCGCACTGCACATGACCTCCAACACGAAGAGGGGTGTCCAGGGAAGAATTTAGATAGGCGGTATGGTGTGAGGTACCACCTGTGAATGTTTTTTTGGTACGATTCCCAGTGATTAGAGCAGTGGGAGGCCGAAAAGGTGTGTTTAAAGGTACGTGTCCACATTTCAGGAGTGACAGTAACGTTTAGTTCCTCAGACCATTTAGAGAAAGAAGAGATTTGGGAGTAGGGTCGGTTGTCGCTATCTGCAGAGTACATTGTTGATATACCATGTTTTGGGTAGGATGTGCATGCGTAAAAGTTGTGGATTGGTTCAGGTATTTTAACTACAGTGGGGAATTTGGATTTCCGAAGAAAGTGTGAAATCCTAGTATAGGTAAAGGCTTCAGACTGAGGAAGGTTGTAGTCAGTTTGGAGTTCTGCAAAGGTTTTAAGGGTGTCTGAATTGTAGAGGTCAGATAGGCAACTGAGCTTAAGTTTCTGCCAGGTCAGCAGATTAATATTTTGGAGATGAACCATTAGCGTTCTGAGAGGGATTGACAGAACGTGGGACGGGTGCGTTGTAGATGGCGCCTGGGTGAATCTCTTCCATACTGTTAGTGAGGCTACAATCGAAGGGGGGCTATCCGATGTGGCAGGGGGAAACCCAGCTGACGTGCATAGCAGTATGTCACGTAAATTGTTAGGTTTGAAGCATGACGCTTCCATGATCGACCAGGTCTTGGTGGGAGTCGGGTGCCACCAGTAGTACAGCTGGTCCAGGATGGAAGCATAGTAGTAGTTTTGAACATGGGGAAGACTAACGCCCCCTTTTGAGTGATGTCTGGTTAGAATGTAGTGTGCGCATCTTGGAGGTTTGGATTCCCAGATATACCTCGAAATTTGCTTCTGTAAGGAGGCAAAGAAGGAATGGGGTATAGGTAAGATTACCGTACGAAATAGATAAAGAAGTTTGGGGAGGATTAACATTTTAAAAGAGGCAATCCTTCCTAGTGTAGATAAACCTGTTGTACGCAGTTGGTTTAGTAATTGGGGGAGCCGCTTTTGGAATGCCTGGTAGTTAAGGTCGTATAGCTGGGGTAGTGTGGACGCTAACTTTATTCTGAGGTACGGAATATAGTGTCTCGTCCAAGAATAAGGTAGAGAGCCCTCCAAGAGGGACTTCTGTTTGTTTGTGAGATTAAACGGGAGTATTAGGGACTTGGAGGAGTTAAGTTTATAGAACGAGGCTAAGCCGAATTGAGTAAGGTTATCTTGAATAGCAGGTAAGGATTGGACCGGGTTCGTGACCATAAGTATGAAGTCGTCGGCAAAGAGGCTTATTTTATGTTCCATATCATTGTGTACAATGCCCGATATACGCTTGTCTCCTCTAATCCTTGCTGCCAGGGGTTCCATAACGAGAGCAAAGATGAGAGTGGAGAGCGGGCACCCCTGACGAGTGCCATTGGTGATCTCAAAAGGAATAGACAGGGATCCATCGGTTAGAACTCTAGCTGAGGGGTTTGAGTAAAGTGATAGTATCGCGGACTGAAACCAACCTGTGATTCCAAATTTTACCAGTACTGCCTTCAGAAAACTCCAGTGTACCCTGTCGAACGCCTTCTCTGCGTCCAAAGATAGGAGCAGAGAAGGCGCTCGGGATCGGGAGACCCGATGAACCAAATCAATGACCCTTCTGGTTGCGTCGGGAGCCTGTCTATCCGGCATAAAGCCGACTTGGTCTGGATGCACCAGTGACGGAAGACATTTCAGCAGTCTAGCCGCCATAACCTTGGCGAATATTTTCACATCTGTGTTAATGAGCGATATAGGCCTGTAATTGGTCGTGGAGGTAGGATCTTTCTCAGGTTTGGGGATGGTTGTGATAATCGAACGTAGCATGTCAAGTGGCAGAGAACCAGAGGTAGCGGCAGAGTTGAAGAGAGCTGTGAGATGAGGGGTGATAAGTTTAGCGAATGTCTTGTAGAATTCATTCGTATAACCATCTTCTCCCAGGGATTTATGTAGGGGGAGAGTATGGATCGCTTTAAGGACTTCAACGTCCGG
The DNA here is from genome assembly GCF_905171775.1 of Rana temporaria. Taxonomy (NCBI): domain Eukaryota; kingdom Metazoa; phylum Chordata; class Amphibia; order Anura; family Ranidae; genus Rana; species Rana temporaria. The sequence continues at coordinate 299,999,421 of NC_053491.1, forward strand.
GAATGGTTGGGAGAGCTCCGCTGCTTGTTCAGGTGTTATAGATGGGAGATCCACTAGAGATAAGAAATTTTGCACAGATAGGTCTGTAGGTTGAGGGGTGGCCGCGTCATTTGCTAAATTGTAAAGGGAGGAGTAATAGTCGCTGAAGGCGTTAGCTATATCCTGAGGATTTGTAAGGAGTTTCTTGGTGGTAGGGTGGTGGAGGGAGGCTATTTTACTTTTAATACGTTGAGTTTTGACCTGCCGGGCTAGTAAGGCTCCTGCTTTATTGCCTAAGGCATAGTATTTGGCTTTAGTTAATTTAAGGTTATACTCGAATTTATAGAGTAAAAGCGAGCAGAGTTTTTGTCTGTGTTCTAAGAGTATACTGGCTAGTTTGTGGGAGGGATTCAATTTATTTTGGGTCTCCAATTGGGAAATTTGGGAAAGGACCTCATAAATTTGCCTGGACCTCTGGTTCTTAGCATGACTGTGGCGTTTAATTAGGAGTCCACGCATGTAGGCCTTATAGGCCGACCAAAGTACAAACCTACTTGTGTCCGGTAGATCGTTTGATTCAAAATAGGAGTGGTGCTCGGTAGTCAGTTCTTGGACGGTGTTCGGGTCAGAGAGGAGAGATGCATCGAATCTCCATAGGCGAGTCGTTCTGGGTCTACAATTACCCACGGTGATGGAGATAGGTGCATGGTCCGACCATGCAATGGATCCAATCTCTGAGTGTGTCACATCTTGGAGGGTAAGTTTGTCAGTCAGGAAGAAGTCTATGCGGGATCAAGATAGTTGAGAGGAAGAGAAATACGAGTAGTCATGATGGCATCTCCACAGATCGAAAAGATCATTTGTGTGAAGAAAGGGGAACAGTGCCGGTCTACGGTTGGTCGCTGAGGATGTAGTGTCCAGGTTCGCGTCAGCAATTATATTGAAGTCGCCTCCGATAAGAAGCCTTCCGCGTCTGGTTTGGGTAATCTTCTTGTACAGTCGTTTGTGGAATCGCAGCTGTTGCTTGTTTGGTCCATACACGTTTACCAGTGTGTAGGTGACTTGGTTAATGTCGCATATGAGAATCAGGAAACGTCCTTGGGGGTCAATTATCGAATCGTGTAGCTTAAATTGTAGAGAGTTTTGTATGGCCGTGAGGACTCCATTCTTCTTCTTTTGGCCTGAGGCCAGGAACACTAGATCATAGTTCTTAAGAGTGAACTTGGGGGTGTTAGCGGAGGCAAAGTGGGTCTCCTGCGCTAGTAGGATATCAGCACATTGACTGGTGGCGTCTTTGAGAAGTGCAGATCTCTTCTGTGGAGAGTTCAGACCTCTGGCGTTAATGGAGACCAGTTTGAACGCCATTTTGAGAGGGTGAAGGCAGGAGAGATTGTCCCCAGGCAAGGGTAGTAATGGGTAGGTGTAGGGTGGCGCGGGAAGCTGTCAGTCTGATGAGCGGGCGGAATGATATATGGCTTGACCACTGAAGAAGGGGTCCGAGAACAGTTCGAATGAATGGTGTGTGGTTGTCGGCTGGTGCCGGGATCGGGTGAAGGGTCAGGGTTAAAAAGGGTGAGCCCTTTAACAATGGGGCTCAATGTGCAGAAACTACTGCAAACAATCGGTGGGGGATAGTGGTCCTCTGTCAACTATCAGGGACAGGGAGCACTAAACAGGCAGGCAGATATCAGAAGGGAGCACTGCAGTTTCACAGCCGTGTGGCGCGTGTAGAGAAGCATATGATCTACGATTTTCAGCCATTAGAAGTTGCACCCCCAGTTTCCATGCGCGTTGGGAGTTGGTCAGAAGGGTTCGGCAGGTCTCTTGGGAGTATGTGCCAGTCTCGTAACAGCTTAAGACCAGAAGAGAGAGTTCGCACTGCGTGGGTTTTGTTTTGGTGAGTAATCAGCAGTTTAGTAGGGAATCCCCATTTATATGGTATTTTGTGGTTTTGAAGCGCCTTGGTGATAGTCGCCAGCTGTCTGCGGTTTTCCATAGTTGCCTTGGATAGATCAGCATACAGAGCTATGTTGGTAAAAGGATCAGGAAGCCTTGCCGCACATTTCGCAGCATACATTACTCTGTCTTTGACCGTAAAAAAATGGATACGGGCCAAGACATCCCTGGGCGTGGAGGGAGGAAGGTGAGAGGGTTTGGGGAGCCTGTGTGCTCTGTCTATCTCCAAGTCATGGGCCGTTAGGTCAGGTATGAGGGTCCGCATCAGGGATTGTAGAAATTGCACCAGTTCCGATTGTTGGACCGTCTCCGGGACATTGCGGAATTTAATATTGTTGCGCCTGGAGCGGTCCTCCAGGTCTGCGAGCTTTAAATTAATCAGTTGGAGTTCATCCTCATGGTCGGCAAAGCCATCAACAAGCTCATTGTGTGCAGAGAGTAAGTCTCCCATTTTAGCTTCTATCTGGGTGATGGTCTGATCATGCTGATATACAATGGTTGACAGTGAGGAGACAGCAGTGAAGAGATCACTATATAAAGTGTGCCTTAGAGAGAGCAGCATACTCTTCATTGTATTTTCAGACAGTGGCTGGTCTGATGCAGGGAAGGAATCCAGCACTGATGATTGCTGCGGTGGGGGGAGAGAGAACAGACAGGGAGCAGTGACAGGCAATGGATGTAGTGGCTCCTCTGTTCTAATCCTGGATTTAGCAGGGCTGGAGGTTGTGGGAGAGTTGGGGGGAGAGCACTCACCCTGTGTCTCAGAAGAGCGAGTGAACCCCGGAGACATCGCTGCACTTTGACTGGCATGTGAAGGAGAGCGGCCCTCCAACATTTCACTGCCGCCGCCGGCGCCATATTGGCTGTTTGCCAGGTCTGCTGAGGGATAGTAATCCGTGAGCCGCCTGGGGAGAGAAGCGTTCTTCCTCCTCTTCAACATGTCCCGCTGGCTTCACAGGGTGCTTAGGGTGTCGGGTGAGTAGAGTATCCTCCTCTGGAGCCGCTGTGATCGTCGCTCTGGCCGTTTGAACTGCAGAGCTACGGGTCTAGTCAGCCATCTGCACGAGCCGCCAAGCCACGCCCCCCCCACCCGGGTCATTGTTTATCCGACACTTTACTATCCAATCGAATTCTCATGCCGGCCCTGACTCAACTCTCTCCCACAATGGTAGCCACTATTCGCACGTGGGAGAAGTTTGTCTCTCTCACCTTTTTAAGCCAGGAAGTTACATTTCTACCCCTTCCCATTTCCAGTTTACCATTGATCATACCAGGCATATCTGTTGCACACTGGTTAATTAAAGGCATCAAAACGGTAGGAGACTTGCTGACAGGCCCCACACTTAAGTCATTTCAGGCCCTACAGGTCGAATTTGGCTTAGCGGACACCGACTTGTATAGGTATCTTCAAATAGCTCACTTCCTCAAAAAGTCCCCCCAAACGTCTACCGCACTTCCCTGGCGAGCTATGCTATATATTACCAATCCCACGACTAACATTAAGGGGATATCGCTATTTTATAATCTCTTAAACAATAAAAATGTCTTTATCAAAACCTTGAATATGGTGGCGTGGGAGCGAGATGTGGGTGCAACGTTCTCTGATGACCAATGGCAATCAGCTCTGCGGAGCACATTTTCTGCGATTAAGAGCGTGAATCTGTGGGAATTGTCTCACAAAATTTTGGTGCAGTGGTACCTAACGCCGTATCGTTTGTCTAAATTTGACCCCAAAATCTCCTCCCTGTGCTGGAGGAATTGCGGAGAGGTAGGGACGTTGCACCATATCCTGTGGTCCTGCCCTTCACTTAATCGACTGTGGGTGAGTGTATTTAATCTATTGTCCCAGCTCGCAGGGGTCCGGATTATTCCCTCGGCGGGGGCGGCACTTCTGTCCTTGGGTTTAGACAATGTCCCGTTCTCCTCAAGAACCATAATCACTCATTTACTTCTTAGTACTAGGTTAAGTATTGCACGACACTGGAGGGATACGGGCCCACCTTCGTTGAGTGAAATTGTGGAAACAACTAATACCCATGCCTCCTATGAACTATTGTTTGCCGCATCTCAGGGCAAAATGGCCAATATGGAACGTAAATGGTCTAAGTGGAATAGGTGGTATAACTCGGTTCATAAAAATTGATATGTAACAGACTCGTGCTGATCGCTTCTGTTTATAGGGTATGAGGAGGAACAACACTTTACACTTTAATGTTTTAGTTCATTTCCTGTTCTATTTTTATTTTGTTAGTTCTCTTTAGTCTGCTCAATATTCTCGGCCATATGGTCTTTATATGCTGAATATCTGAGGTGCTCATGATATGTGGGCTTTATTGCCATAGAATGTGGGCCTCGAACGTCCAAGCTCACGGTCTATGTCGACCTTGTGGGCTTCGACACCATTGGGTATATATAAAGTGGACATGTGGACGGGCCGCCGTCAGCTCTCCCGGCGCACAGAGTGCTCCCAAGGGGGTGCGTAGGGGAGAAGGCGGTGTGCCGGCCAGGGGTTTTATTGAGAGGCCGTATTAAGATTGATCGAGCACTGCGGTTGTTTGATACTTGATAATCAATGTTTAAATGTTTCAGTATTCAATGTTTCAATATTCAATGTCTCAATCTTTCATGTGTTTTGAATGTATACGGTGAAACTATACAGATCTCCATATGCTTATGGTCTATTTTGTTTTATCTTCTCATCCTTTTGTTTGCTTAAAACTTCAATAAAAACCTATTGAAATGAAAAAAGATATGACCACATACGTTTCCTTATGACACAATATGTTATGAAAACACAATGTAGGTCAGAAAAAACTGAAGTCAGACCCCCAGATTAACTCCTAAGTGAGAATCGTACGCGCATATATGCACAAACACACATATCTCAAATAGTTACGTGTCAAAAAAAGGGGGGACAGATGATAGCCTATATGAAAGTGGTATGTTACCAACATATACATATACGAGAAATTGTATGTATAAAGTATATATAGTACTTATTTAAAAACCATAAAGTTAAAAAAATGTATTATAATTAAAAAGTATAATAATATTCAAAATATACCCAGATAGATTATAAAATGGACATATACTCATACTCTTCCCTCGGATCCTGTGGACCTGACTCCAGTTGTACAAAGAGGTACAGACAACGGAAAATCATGAATTATCGGTAAAGGCATTGATTTCAATATCAATATTTAGGCCAGAGGGCTTGAGGCATTTAACTCTATAAATCCAACTTATTTCGAGTTTGGATATGGCTCTCTTTTTTGAGCCCCCTCTCCAATGGCACTGAAGCTTATCGATGGCCATGAAAGAGGTACCTGTCGGGTCTCTATGATGGACCTCCCTGTAGTGTCTTGATACAGAGTGCTCTTTGTACCCCTTACGAATGTTAGTTATATGCTCGTTTAGTCTTACATGAAGGGGTCTAATAGTACGCCCTATATATTGAAGCCCACAAGGGAAAATTAGGAGATAGACCACATGGGTTGTGGAACAGGTAATAAGGGATTTGATGTCAAACACCTGTGCAGTACTTCTAGATGTGAATTTGGTAATTTTGCGGTCTTTAATTTTATTGATGGTACAGGCAGAACATTTTTTACATTTATAGTATCCTACCAAATTTTGGAAAAACATTGGCGTGTTGCCAGGAGGATCACAAACACTGGGAGCTAGAGAGTTCCTAAGGGAGGGAACTCCCCTGAAGACAACCATAGGTCTCTCTGGAAGCATAGGTCCCAGGACTGCATCATCCTTAATCAGATGCCAGTGTTTTTTCACGAGTTTCTTGATCAGAAAATGCTGGTCAGAGAAACCAGTGATGAAGGGCCAGGTGTAGGTATCCTGTCCTCCAGTGACAACTGGTTTATCTGCAAGTAGAGTTTTTCTGTCTAGGTTTTCCACCTCAAGAACTTTTTCTCTCAGGACGTCGGCAGAATATCCCTTTTCCAGGAATCTATCAGTCATCACCTCAGCCTGTACTTTGAAGTCTTCAATTTTTGTACAATTCCGCCGGAGCCGAATGTACTGACTCTTGGGTACAGAATCCAGCCATTGATGATGGTGACAGCTGTCTCTGGGGATGAAGGCATTCCTGTCTGTTGCCTTGAAATAAGTAGAGGTCAGAAATTGACCCTCCTCTATCCGGATTTGTAAGTCCAAAAAATGTATGCATTGCTGATCTGCCTCATATTTAAACTGTATTCCTCTGTTGTTATTATTTAGAGACTCCATGAAAAGATCCAGGGAATCTCTAGGGCCTTTCCATAGGAGGAGGATGTTGTCTATGTAGCGGACCCATAAGGCCAATTGAGGCCTCCGGTCAGCATAGACGACGTCCTCCTCCCACTTACCCATAAACAGGTTGGCCATGCTGGGGGCAAATTTTGCCCCCATAGCGACCCCCCTGTTTTGTAGGTAGAAGCCCCCCTTAAACCAAAAAAAGTTATGTGTGGTCGCAAATTTGAGCAATTCCATAATAAAATCTTGTTGTTTGCGACCCAAACTGGAAGTCCTTATCTCAAAAAAATGTTTGACAGATGAAAGGGCCCATCTGGTGGGGGATAATGGTATATAAGGACGTCACATCCGCTGTGACCATCCAAATATCATTGTCGCAGGGAAAGTATTTAAGAGATTGATAACCTGTTTACTGTCCTTAATGTAAGCTGGCAAAGATTTAACTGAAGGCTGTAGGTATCCATCAATATATTTACCAGCTCTGGACGTGATGGAGTCTATCCCGCTCATAATGGGACGCCCAGGCGGGTGTACAGGTCTTTATGTATTTTAAGGGAGATAATATATGATGGGTATACGGGATGCAGCGGGTATCAGAAAGGCCTTTTCTTTCTTATTAAGAATACCATCATTAAAACCTGATTGGACAATAGTTTTAAGGATCTTCCTATATCTGAATCTAGGGTCCCCAGACAGCGGGACATAGGTCTCAGTATCATTGACCAGAGACTCAAGTTTCATGGATATAATCCTTTTTGTCTAAAATGACAATAACCGCCCCCCTTATCGGCGGGGCGGATAACAATATTTTTATTGTCACATAGGCTATCCAGACCTATCTGCAATGTTTTGTTCAGTTTGGGTTTCTTGACGTTAATTTTCTCGAGATCTCTGATGAGGACATCTCTGAAAATCCGAACTGAATGGAGAGAGACCTCCTGGAGGGTTAAAAAGGGATGCATTTGCCAGGTTAGAGTGTTTAACATCAGGAACATCAATCCTAAGATTGCCAATAGGATTGGACATGATGTGTCTTTTAACACTCAATTTTCTGGTGTACCGATGAATATCCATATAGGTTTGAAATTTGTTCAGCCCTTTCGGGGGAGCAAATTTCAGACCCTTGTCAAGGAGTGATATTTCCTCCTTTGACAATTCTACGGTACTCAAATTATATATACCCTGTCCTGTTATGTTCTTTTTCTTTTGTTTCTTTGACTTCCTCCCCCCTCGGCATCCTCTCGTGCCTCTATAGGCCTTACGAGAGGGTGATCGGCCCTTGGAAAACCCCACTGTTGGGATTGATTCCTATCATACCAGGAGTCCCGTGGGTAGGGACACTGACAGTTCCCCATAGGGGGAAGATAAGAAGGGAAGGGGGGTGGAGGATAATTCCTGAATGACCTCTCATCCCAATTACCTCTATCTGGGGCCCGATTACCATAATAGTGGTTAGCCCACTCCCTTTGTGGATGTTCTCCCTGATGGGCATAATTATCAAACAATGGCTGAAACCGATTAAACGTGGGTAGACGGTATACATCCGGTTGGCCACCTACATATGGTCTCCTGGGGGGACCATATTGTCCCCTTTCTTCATAATCTCCATAACCTTGGGGTTTATTATTTTTACTCCTCCACGCTGGAGATTTCGGTGGTGGTCCCTTGCGGGGTGTACCCCCAGATTTGGATTTAGGTAGGTTAGGGGGAGGTCTTGAGTCCCTTTCAGGTGATCTGTGTGTAACCCTTTTAGTGGTATTATTAGGTCTAGGGGTCGATTGGGATTGCACAGCAGTGGGACGATTACTCGTTGAGGGCTGTGACACTGAGGTCGTCGCCCCATTTGCAGAGTCATCGCCCTGGGTGGAGATCTTACTATGCCATTCAAAGACCGCACCTGCCTTGTAGTCCCCCATATCCCTATTATATTTTTTCTTTTTCTTATTCTTTTGTTCTATCTCTTCCTTTTCAAGAAGTTTTTTTAAGGGTTGTGGACCGTTCCTTATATTCCTCACTATCAGTATGGGGTAACATTTTTTCCTTAATCAGCTTGATCTCCGTGTCCAAACGAGTCAGTTTACCTTTCTTACGTTGGACTAAAAATTCTAGGAATTTTACCCCAGCCTGATTAAAATATTGAAACCATTCAAGGAGTTCTAATTCACCTTTTTGGGGTCCCACCTCCCATCTTAGACTCCGTGGGACCATAGCGTTCCCTATATATTGGTCTAGGAAGGCTATGTCCCACTGGGTATGGATTTCTGATATCAAAAGGTTTTTTAACCGTATGAACATCCCTCCTAGGTCACCCTCCACTTCACCATTACTTTCAAAGACACCATCTTTTTTGATCACCCTTTGACCGAGCGATATTCAAAAAACGTCCATAGTGAAATAAATTTAAAATAGTGAAAAGAGATAAATGAAAGGAAAAACCTATATGTGAATATCGTCCCAAAAATGGGGCGAATATAGAAAACGAGAAAGCAGCTGGAGTAATAAATATCAAGAGACAAAATTTTGGAAAATAGGGAGATACTCTCTGCGCTAATCTCAAACCAGTGAAATTAATAAATCAATTAGTGAGAATAAACGGTTGAAGCAGCAACATAAACGTGATAATCATGAAAACATACAAAAAACTAAAATAATAGTTGCGCTCAGGGCCGTCTTTAATATGGTTTGGGCCCAGGGCAAACATTTTTTTTGGGCCCCCCTCCAGCTTATTTTGGGCCTGGCTGGTTCACATGTATGTGTTTTGGCGGTCCATTGATTTGAATGGGCTGCCATGCCTTTGTTTCCTGCAGAAAAAAGGTGCATTCAGCATTTTAAAAATACAGTTGCCTTGAAATCCATTCTGCTTTTGCACCATGCTACTTACCTGCAGTTTCTGCACACACAAACGCACTGTGTTTTTAAAAGCGTGACTTAACATCTAAAAATGCAGCAAGTTTGACAGTGCGGGAACTGCAGATAAGTCACAGCAGGACAGCAGAATGGACAGACAGTGCTGCATTTCAGTGCTTGATGGGCATAGGCGTGCCGTGTGCGCAGCCTATTACATGAGGCATGCGCTTTTCTTTGCAGGAAATGAATGGGCTGCTGTGCCTGCGCAAATGTGGGCCGCCAAAACACATACATGTGAACCAGCCAGGCCCAAAATAAGCCCATCAAGCAGTTAAATACAGACAGTAATGTCATGTACTCTGAGGCTTTACTCAGCCTGGACTGCAGGTCTGGTCTGTGATTTAAAGAGTTCCTCTATTTTACACATGGCATGGCATGGGGTCCCATGGTGCTAAAGCAGAATGGACAGACGGTGCTGTGACCCCATGCCATGTGTAAAATAGAGGAACTTTTTAAAACACTGACCAGACCTGCGGTGAATCATCAAATATTATAAAGACTTTGGGCACACTCTACAGAAAACTTCAATTTACAATATAGATTAGCAAACAGTGACATACCTTGAGGAGCAGGACATGAAGAAGTCAGCCTCAGGAAGAGCAAACTGGGGATGTTATAAAATCACATTCTAATTCACTTTTATATGCAAGCAGCACCCAGTGGCAGGAAGGGAGAAGTGCGCGTCTAAAGGGAAGCCAGGGGTGCTGTACATTTTAAAACACTGGGAAGGGAAGCAGTACTGTCACTGGCTGCGTGCCGCTGATGATTTTCAGCCTGATTTGTGGGCAGCACAGGGGCTTAACGGGCGGCAGGGCCGCCATCAGGAATTATGGGGGCCACTTACACAGCTTCAGGCATGGGCCCCCTGGAGCAGAGAACCGGGATGGGGGGTGCTGCCGCCTGAAATTGAGAAGCAGGGGGGGGACTGCCGCAAATTTAGAAGCGGGGGGCCCTTTACAAAAAAAGAAAGAAATAAAGAAAAATATATATAAAAAAGGGGTGTAGCCATCCGGGGCCCTGGGGACCTCTGGGCCCGTTAATAAAAAGAAAAAAAGAAATAAATATATATAAAAAATATATTTTAAAAAGGGGGTTGCCATCTGGGGCCCTGGGGACCTCTGGGCCCTTTAATATTTTTTTTTAATAAAAATAAATTACAAAAAAAAGGGGGTTGCCATCCGGGACCTCTGGGCCCTTTAATAAAAAATATATATAAAGAAACATTTATAAAAAAAAAGGGGGGCCTGGGGAACTATGGGCCCCTGGGGACCCCCAGACCTCTAAAAAAAATTGTCCCTTTAATAAAAAATAAAATAAAAATATATTAAAAAATTGTCCCTTTAATAAAAATATATAATTTTTTTTTGTATTATTTAAAAAAAAGGGGGGGTTGCCATCTGGGGCCCTGGGGTCCTCCGGGCCCCTGGGGGCCTCCGGACCCCTAAAAAAAAAAAAAAAAAATTTTTTTTTCAAAGGGGGTTGCTTTGGACCCCCAACAGTGACAGGGCCCAGGGCACCTGCCCCATTTGCCCTGCGGTAAAGACGCCCCTGGTTGCGCTAAGTGATACCGTAAAAAATAAACATTAATATCATGTGAATGAAGGCAATGTGGAAATAACAGCTTGGCAGCAGTATGAACGACACCCCAATGTGATATGGGTGTGACCGCTACTCAAGACAGTAAAACATTAAAAAACAACCATAAAAGGTAGATTATGGTAATAAGCCACACTTAAACTGATATATGTGATGCAAAAAAATACTGTGCGACATGCAAAGTCCCAAAAGTGAAAAGGGCCAGTAAATAAACAGTACAAAATAGCAATATCAGATGGCATCCATATGGTAAATCGCCAGGTGGGCAGATCAAACCAGAGAATAGTCCAATCAGAAAGAGGAAAAGATGTAAATTCCAGGTGAACACTGATAGAAGTGTCTGCAGATATAGAGTGATACTGTCATCCACCACCACAGCAATATAATCTTCTCCCGTGCAGCACACAGTAGTAAAGGGGGGACCCTTACCAGAATGTTGGATCTCCAACGAGATCAAAACTCACGTAAGCAGATATAAACCTCTGCCAAGGTTTCAAGTGGATCCTCCAGCTTCCAGACCACACGGTATCTCCGCACAGAATCCTCTTCTGGGGCAGTTTGTAAGATGATATTATTTAGTCACCCATGGGTCACCGGGGATAAAGAAGAGTAATAGACCACATGTGCATTACCTCTTGGCAAAAAACGGGTGTTTATTATAAAGCTGTGTACAATACAGCAGTAAAAACCAGCAGGTGTCAAACAAGCTAGTGAACAAAAAATAATACAGTAAAAAAAAAGCCGGCATAAGTTAAAATTGCAAAAAGCGATCGCCCGTGCTTCCGGGGTCACGTGGGAGCGTGGTAATGTCACTCCGCCCTGACCAGTTTCGACATACCTGTCATTCTCAAAGGGCACGGGCGACGCACTGACATCACCACTTTATATAGGGAACACAGGTTAAACCAAGCCTCACTCTCAAAAGCCTCTGATAGGGTGGCAGGGCTGTAACTCTGAGCCTTGCCCTATGGTCGAGATAGGTGGGCGGGGCGCCGTGATTGGCCCTCCGCTTTGGACGCCGCCCATACTGATTTTAGGAACGAGGTGTGGTTTGACTCTCTATGCTTTTGAGAGTGAGGCTTGGTTTAACCTGTGTTCCCTATATAAAGTGGTGATGTCAGTGCGTCGCCCGTGCCCTTTGAGAATGACAGGTATGTCGAAACTGGTCAGGGCGGAGTGACGTAGTGTTAATTTGTGTTAATTACTAGCAGGCGGCCAGCCCGCTCTTCTGTGACGTCTTCTTTTTTTCTTCTCTTCTTCTGCCTTCTTCCGATGTTGACCCAACCCCTCTTCTTGCTGCAATGACGGGTGCGCGGTTTGCATCCGATTTTATATAGGCCTTTCTTATGATGTCACAGTCCCATCATGCTCCGGTACCTACCCACGTGGTACCTACCAGAGCATGATGGGACTGTGACATCATAAGAAAGGCCCATATAAATCTGATGCAAACCGCGCACCCATCATTGCAGCGAGAAGATGTACCCCATATTCATTCACTTAGGGTGAGGGGCCGGTATCTGGGGGCCCCCTTATTTAAGGGGGCTCCCAGATTCCGATAAGCCCACCGCCCGCAGACCCCGACAACCAATGGCCAGGGTTGTTGGGAAGAGGCCCTGTCCTTATCAACATGGGGACAGGGTGCTCTGGGGTGGGGGGGCCCCGCAGTGCGCCCCCCTGCCCCAGAGCACCCAACCCCCCCATGTTGAGGGTATGCGGCCTGGTACGGCTCAGGAGGGGGGGGGCGCTCGCTCGTCCCCACTCCTCTCCTGGCTGGCCGGGTAGCGTGCTTTGGATACGGGTCTGGTATGGATTGTGGGGAGACCCCCCTACGTCGGTTTTTCGGCGTAGGGGGGGTCTCCTTACAACCCATACCAGACCTAAGGGCCTGGTATGCTCCTGGGGGGGGAACCCATGTCGGTTTTTTATTTAAAATTTGGCGTGGGAGTTCTCCCTCTCGGGATGCATATCAAATGCTGCAGCTAGAATTGGCGGGAATCCAAGTCGGATCCCCGTCGCTTCTATGACGCGCTCGCTGGAATGTGCTTTGTCTATTCCAGCGAATGCGAGATGTCGGCACCCTGTCGCCGAGAATCAGCGCGATGCTGTCGTGCTAGAAACACATTCTCGGCATGTACTGTAGGTAGGCCTGCACATTACTCAAAAAAAAAAATATTTATTTTTTAGGGGATGAAGATGGTGGTATCCCTGCATCTGGTAGTACACATTTTTCCAGGGCTAGTGCCCAAATTGTAATCCAACAAATTATGGAATGCAGTACTGAAATTGACATTATGAGGAATAGGATGAATGTCATGGAGCAAAATTTCAAAAAACATCATTGACATGATGGGGCGTATACAAGATTAACCCCCCCCCCCCCCCCCCAAAACCTGTTTCAAGGTTATGTTTTGCACACCAATTTGTATTGAAGAATCCACACGCCAAAATTTCAAGATGCACAGTGGGGCAGATTCAGATAGAGATACGACGGCCGTTTGTTTGTTTTTTCTACTTAGTTTTTTATGAATAAATTTGACCTATTACACTATTGGCATCTCCATTGCCTTTTTTTGTTGCATATCCTAAACTGGAATCCCTGGTGACGAGGCTAAGATCTTTTTTTCCTGTCCGATGTGTATGCAGGCACAATCCTGCATAGGCTCATTTGACTATCTTTTAAATAAAATAGTCCATTCTTTCCGGTAACAGCATCCTTTTGCTTCAACACAATAGTGGGTGTTAAAGAAGACTGGAGTGTGGTGGTGGCTTTTTCCTTTTCTCACTTAAAGCAAGATTAAACCAACCAAGAAGAATTGTTTTACATATGTGTGACACACTGGTTAACACATTATTGGGACTCAGAGCCGGTTCACACTGGGGCGATCCGACTTCCAGCGCGACTTCCAGAGGCGATTCCAACACGACTTGAATGTGAACCACAGGGCGATCTGGGGAGATTTACAACACGACTTGAAGTCGTCTCCAGGACAGGAGACATTCCAGTGGCCAATAAAACAACAATCAGCTCTGAGAGAGGGAGGGGAGGGAGGGGTTTGCCTGAGAAATGTATGTTATCTTCCTAGAAAGTAGCTTCAGTTAAGACAGTGATCCGACTTCTGAGGCGACTTCCATTGAAATCAATGGGTACAAATCGCCTACAAGTCGGATTGAAGTAGTACAGGAACCTTTTCTGAAGTCGGATCGCCTTGAGTCGTGTGTATTAACACTGCTCCCATTCACTTCCATTGTTTTTCTCTACAGCACGACTTGGGACGACTTGAGGCGACATGAAGTCGGATCGCAAGTCGCCCCAGTGTGAACCGGCTCTCAATGTCATGGTTTTATGACACAGAGACACGTTTTGATGATTTGTCAATAATTGTATTATTATTTTGTAATTGCATATAGTGATACATATATATTTTTTTCACAGGATCACTTCACCTAATATTAATTAGCAATTGGTATCACTGAGTGGTCAAGCGCCTTCTACTTATTTTTTCCATTCATTACAATCAGTATTGTTTATGAGGTGCAGCTTTTGTATTTAGTTTTTTTTATATTTTAATTATTGTTTGGCGCTGAATTTCACTTTTTTCATAAAAAAAAAGGTTGAGCACAGAATAAAAACCCCCGAAAAAGATAAAAATGGAGTGGCTTCTTCTTTCTATGCTCAATACCAGTATGTACATGTGTGACTACTGTGCAATTGTGTGTATTTCCTAAAACTGAGAACTACAGTTGACACTAGAAGTGCACTAGAAGGAGAACCAGGGAGACAGAAACAATGAAACCAAAGAAAGAATGACAAACAACTGTATAAATTCCAATGGTCAAATTATTTATTAAGTAATTAATATTTCTTTCTTTTGGGGGCCGAATTAGAAAGAAATATTTTCAGGCATAGCAATGGCCCCCTGACCCATGAAGTACTCCACATATTTGTCGCGTGCCTCACAAGCAGATTGGGGGGCCAAGCCAGCATGACCAGTGTCCCATGCCAGGAAAGGTATCTGAGGGTAGTCCTGCCTCAGCACCAATGTTGGCTAGGTATGACTGGGAGTGCCTGCGTAAAAAAATTGTGCAAAATGCAACAGCCATAAACAACGGTGTTCAATTTATATTCCGCCAGGTGTATCGCTGTCTGGAACAGGCGGAACTGGCTGGCGAGTATCCCAAAGGCATTCTCGACTACCCTCCAAGCTCTGGCCAGCCGAAAATTGAAAACCCTCCTCTCTGGGGTGAGGGTCCTCTGGGGAAAAGGCTGTATGAGGTGAGGTCCAACAGGGCCGCTGTTAGAAATCATGGGGCCCCGTACAGCCTACCTCATGGGGGGCCCTCTTTGACCCTACCCTTGGCCCCGCCTCTGACCCTGTCTCAAAAGTTGCGGGGGGACATATGGTGCAATGAATGTGGAAGTAATCGGCTGGTTTCAGAGCTGCTCGTATTACTTCCACATGAAACCTGACAACTATCTTTACAAGCATACACACACTCCTGGCTGCTGTCTCCAGCCAGAAATGTGTATATGTGTTAAAAAAGACATGCTTGCATGGCCTCAGCTCCGTTTTAAAATGGCGTGGTTAAAGGGGAGTGGTTGAGGGGCTGTAAAAACACAGCTCAGCTGTGTGTATTTACCCCCCCCCCCCCCCCCAACACCCCCCCCCCCAACAAAAACACAAGTGTGCAGTAGCATCTTACAGGTCCTTGTGATCTTTAGGCCTCATGCACACAGGTGTTTTTTTTTTCTGGCAAAAGGCTGCTGTCAAGAGAAGGGGCATTCTTAATCTCCTGTGTGCATGAAGTCTTATAGCATTAGGACATTCATTCACACAGCACACAATGTGCTCTATGGCTCTATCACAGTGTACCACATGCTGTTGTGTGCTGACTTTGCTGTGGCTGTACTGTGCTATAATCTGTAACACACAGTACACCCATAAAGTAACAAAGTCAGCACACAACTGTGACACACTGTGATAGAGCCATAGAGCACCTTGTGTGCTGTGTGAATCATTATCATAAGGCACTGTGAGGAAATGGATGATTCTTCTGAGATTACAGTGAAAACTTCACTCACTGTGTGCTGCCCGATGCAGACCGCGCTACCCTCCGCCGTCGCTAGCATTCGTTTCGCCGTTCTCTCCCTGTCAGCTCTCTCATATCAGTCCTTGAAAGAGCAGAGCATGTAAATCACTGTACGGATCACTCCGCCAAGCACCAGGGAAGAGCAGCTGGATCTATAGAGCATGTGGCTGGGCGCAGGTTTGTGTACCTCCGCCCAAAAATGGAAAAATAGTCCCTCCCCAGTGCCCACCTCCTGAGCCCCTCTGTTCACCTAAAGGGGCCCAGGAAAATATATTTATACACTCCCTAAGCCAGTAGGATGTCAATGTCATTTATTCAGCACTATTTTTGGGGTTTGAATGAAATGCACTATAAAGCTGTCCGGGCCCCCCTGATGAGCTGATAGGGCCGGGGCCCGGTACAACAGGGCTGGCTGTACTGCCCTATCAGCGGCCCTGAGGTCCAAGCCCGAAAGCTTCATCCGTGAGAAAAACAAACGGAAGTCCCTCCAAATTGTCTTCATCCCGTGGCAGTTCCAGACCACCAGATTGTAGACGCTTGGCAAACTCTGTCTGCGCAAACACTCCCCCATTAGACAGCCGGCCGTTCTTCCCCACGTCCACATACAAAAATTCGTACTGTGCCGACACCACCGCTATCAACACGATACTATGAAAACCTTTGTAGTTAAAATAGTACGACTCCGAACGGGGTGGCGGCACTATGAGGACGTGTTTCCCATCTATTGCCCCTCCATAGTTCGGAAAATCACACCGCTGGGCAAATTGGAAAGCCACAGTCTGCCATTCCTGTGGTGTGGAGGGAAACTGTGGGGAGAAACAAAAAATTACAATTAGAAATTTGCAAAATAAACATTGCAATCACAATTCCAAAAACATCCTTGTGCCACATCATTATAACATTTACTAGCATTGGAGTGAGTATTACAAAGATATAGGCCCACTTAAATCAGGCTCCTCACCCCTCTGATGGGGCATTAAACATTTTTAGGGGGGGGCGAGCTGAGTGTAGGCCCTAAAAATTAAATACAGGTAGCACTATGCCTAAAAATATTACAAAAAACACCAAAAACAAAAGGGGGGGCACTACAATAATAAGTTTGACAAAAGACTAGGCTAGGTGTGTTTGGCCCTAGGATAGCATGCTGGACAGGTTTAGTGAAGGGAAAGATGCATGTAGGACAAGAAAAGAGCATGGAAAGCTTCAAACAGGCATGGGGACAAAAGGGAACATACACAGCATAATACAATCATGGGATTGAAAAAAAAAAAAGAGATTAGCATACATTAAAAAAACATAGATTGTGATGTTTAAAGGAGAAAGCTTAACTTAATATACTCCTCCTGCATGACTTGAACGATGGCAGAACACGTCTCCGGTATGATGATCCCAAGCGCCTGGAAAGAGATGCCTGTCGAGAACTTGAGGTCCTGCAGGCTCCTCCCAGTCGCCAGGTACCACAACATGGCAATAAGCCTCTGCTCGGCCGTGATGGCTTGGCGCATCAGTGTCCTGTCTCGTGATATAGGGGGACAGAAGATCCAATAGACGGTGGAAAACGGGGTCCGTCATACGGAGAAAATTCCTGAAGTCATCAGGATTATTCTCCTGGATTTCCCTAAGCAGAGGCATATGAGAAAATTGGTCATGCTGGCACAACCAATTCTTGGCCCAGGAACTCCTCCTCCCTCTGATCCTGGCCAAAGTCCTTGAGTTCTTATAAGCTGCAGAAGCCAGCCCATACGCAGCACGAATTTTAGAAAAATCATGCTGCTCCATCATGGCTTCAAACCGGTCGGCTGGTCAGAACACACTTCAAACAGAAAGCACCCCCAAATCCAGCAATACCTGTAAAGAACGCACTGCACACAGATACGAGCGGACAGAACGGCACTGCAAAGCAGAAACGACCAGAAAGACAGTACTGAATGACAAATACGAACCCACAAGCACACACTGAACCCGAGAATACGATCTGAAAAAGCGCGGAGACTGAAAAAGCGCGGAGACTGAAAAGCGCGAATCGGCTCTCCCCAATCTTTTATTAACACGTGGTTACACTGAATTAGCAAAAGCGGACTCAAGTGAGGCGACGAAGGCTTTGGCCCACCCTTTTATTGTGACGTCGTACGCGGTTTACGTCTCCGCGTTCTGACCCGATCGGATTTTGGACTGACGGTGTGTACGCATATCAGGCCGTCAGGCCACTTCTGCGGTGAACCGATGAAAACGGTCCGTTGGACCATTCTCATCTGATGGTCCGACCGTGTGTACAAGGCCTTAGTGTAAGGCACTCTCACTCTTGTATTCCCCCCTCCTCCTTTAAAACAGCAGGTCATTACATTACTTATTTGGGTCTGAAAATTGGTAAGGAACCATCCTCTCTTTACTATCTAAACTATCCACCTTTGATTGAAAAAATAGTGGGTGAACTGGAGGCTTAGGCGGATATGCCGCTCTCGTTCTTTGGGAGATGTGCGCTTTTTAAGATGATTGGCTTTGCCCGTCTGCTTTATCCTTTACAAACCTTACTATTGCTTTTAAAACATAAAGATATCCAAACTTTAAATAAGGCTGTCACAAAGTTAATTTGGAAAAAAGGCAGGCCCAGGATTGCTTTGACCAAACTATATCTCCCGAAGGGCGAGGGTGGGGCGGGTCTTCCCAATATTAGACTTTATAACTTGGCTTGCCTATTGAGAATAGGAATGGATTGGATACTACGTTCTTCCCGATACTCCAACTATGACTTGGAATCAGCCATGGTCACCCCCGGTGGATCTGGCGGCTCTTCTTCATAGTTTGATTCAAAGGCTACCTAAGCCCATTAAACAAAATTTGGCTCTTAGAGATACAATATTGGCCTGGAGAGAGGTGAGAAAGAGATTAGGTTTGTCCCCTCATATCTCTAGACATCTTCCAATTCAAGGCAACCCTATGTTTACCTCCTAGTCTACAATATGAGCATTCTCAAAATGGAGAGATAAAGGCCTAATCAAGGTATAACTTATTATCCAAGATCCGTCTGGCAACCCCAAATCTTTTTCGCAACTATCGGAGGAGTTCTCTCTGCCTTCACAACACTTTTTCCCAAGGCATCTTCCAGGACAGCCCTTGAGAGATGGAGCTCCTCCCTGGACAGGAAACACATCACCTCCAGCTCTTTAAAAGGCGGTCCCTCAGGCATCTGGTCAGTTTTATGTGTTTCCTCAGAACGGAGGAGACATGTCACCTTGACGTTCAAAAGGCAGCAAGCGTGGGGCTGTACTCTGCCTATCCACCGAGCAGCATGGACGCTGCACACGCTCCAGGGGAGTCTGGCGCCGGCTCTTCACAGGTAGGCTGGCTGTGCCAGAACCTTATTCCTGTGTTTTTCACCTGTGTAGGGGAGCTAGATAGGTCTGTAATCCTATGTATAGCTCAGTGGGCACCTTAGGACAGGGGAGGAGGGGGCACTTGTTATGTATTTACTAAGATACATTCTCTCTTCTCTTTTCCTGTCAGAGAGAACCAAAGGATGCTAAAATCCCTTCTAGAGCATGTAATTCAAGACTTGCATCTGGCTATACCAAAAGCTTGTGTGGTCCCTGTATTACTACTGTTGTATAGCGAAGAGGATTCCCCGCTTAATACGTTTCTGGGTTCTTTTAAGGATGAAATGCAAGCCACTTTTCAATATTTCAGGAAACTAATTGCTGACACACAGATTCCAGGTTCAGCTGCTAGACAGCAGGAGGTGCCCACCTCTCCAATTCTGGTAGCATCAGGAACAGGTGATCCTGTAGAGAATGAGGAGATTTCCCTTGATAATTCTGATGCAGATTCTTTCCCAGGCAGATTCTGGGCAAGAAAATGTTCAGGATGACTCCCACACCCCCACTAGATTCAAACTCTCCCAGGAGGAGGTAGATGAACTAATTGGGGCTATTCATGAGACATTGGAGTGAAGGAGGAAAAAGCTTCGCTCTCACGTCATGATAGGATGTATCAGGGGTTAAGCAGGAAAAAAACAGAAGGTTTTTCCAGTGCACAAAATAGTTTCAGACTTGGTTCTGAAAGAATGGAAGGAACCTGACAAAAGGCCCTTCTTTTTCAGGTGGTCTAAAAAGGAGAGATTCCCTTTTGATGAGGACCCCACTGCGGTCTGGAATCAATCTCCCAAACTTGATGCCCCACTAGCAAAAGTATCAAAGCACTCGGACCTTGTGTTCGATGATATGGGCCATTTGACGGATCCCATGGATAAAAGGGGGGATGTTATCCTCAAGAGATCCTGGGACACGGCTATGGCTAATCTTTAAACCAGCCCTAGCAACCACGTGTGTAGCACGTAATTTGGAGTTTTGGCTCAAACAATTACAGGAACACTTGACAGCAGGTACTCCTAGAGAAGAGCTGTTAAAATCCTTTCCCATGCTGTTTAACCACTTCCCGACCCGCGTATTGTAAATGTACGTCCTCTTTTTAAACATGGATATCTCAGTAACGGCAGCAGCTGCTGCCACAACTGAGATATCCATGTTTTCAGCGGGGGCCGTGTAAACGATAACGGCGGTCTCCGCGGCGGATTCGCCGCGAGGATCGCCGTTATCGGTGGCGGGAGAGGGGCCCCCCCTCCCGCCGCTTTTTCCGCGCCCTCCGCCGCTTACCGGAGAGCCGTCGGTAGCGGCGGAGGAGATCCGATGCTGCCGCCTGGAGAGTGAGGACTTGAGTGAGGGCAAGATGGGCCCCCACCCGTCCTCATAGCTCTGCTGGGCGGAAGTGACGTCAAAACGTCAGTCCCGCCCAGCCTCTTAAAGAGACAATTTTTTTTTTGTCATTTTTTTAAATGACACATTTTCCTTTTTTTTTTTTTTGCATTTAAGCCTAAATATGAGATCTGAGGTCTTTTTGACCCCAGATCTCATATTTTAAGAGGACCTGTCATGCTTTTTTTCTATTACAAGGGATGTTTACATTCCTTGTAATAGGAATAAAAGTGATCATTTTTTTTTTTATATTTTAGTGTAAAAAATAATAAAATCAATAAAATTAAATAAGAAAACAAAAAAAAAAATGTTTTTTAAAGCGCCCCGTCCCGACGAGCTCGCGCGCAGAAGCGAACGCATACGCGAGTAGCGCCCGCATATGAAAACGGTGTTCAAATCACACAAGTGAGGTATCGCCGCAATCGTTAGAGCGAGAGCAATAATTATAGCCCTAGAGCTACTCTGTAGCTCAAAAAAATGCAACTTATAGAATTTTTTAAACGTCGCCTATCTAGATTTTTAAGGGTAAAAGTTTGACGCCATGCCACGAGCGGGCGCAATTTTAAAGCGTGACATGTTGGGTATCATTTTACTCGGCGTAACATTATCTTTCACAATATATAAAAAAATTGGGCCACATTTATTGTTGTCTTATTTTTTTATTTAAAAAAAGTGAATTTTTTCCAAAAAAAGTGCGCTTGTAAGACTGCTGCGCAAATACGGTGTGACAAAAAGTATTGCGATGACCGCCATTTTATTCTCTAGGGTGTTAGAAAAAAAAATATATATATATATATATATAATGTTTGGGGGTTTTAAGTAATTTTCTAGCAGAAAAACATGTTTTAGTCTTGCGAACACCAAATCTGAAAAACACCTAAGGTCTTTAAGTGGTTAAAGCTGTGGGCTTTATCGCCGATGCCTCGGCAGAATCGGTAAAACTTTCAGCCAGGGCAGCTTCCCTATCAGTGGCTGCGAGGAGAACTCTTTGGCTCAAAACCTGGCCGGGAGATACTGCCTCTAAGTTGCGACTTTGCAGCGTTCCTTTTTCAGGAACATTTTTGTTTGGTACTCCGCTAGATGAAGCGTTAGAACGCACGGCGGATAAAAAGAAGACTTTTCCTGACAAGAAAAAGTCAGGTTCCAAGAAGTTTTTTCGTTCCTTTAAAGGGCAGAAGAAAACTCAGGAAAAAGGAAAGCCAAATAGACCCTGGGCGTCACAAGGGGGGAAAAAGAAAGCCAATGTGCTCTTTAACCCTCCTGACAAAAATCCCAAGGCTCAGTGATGCCAGGATCTAAGTGGGAGGAAGATTGGGGGACTTCCTTCCACAATGGAAAAAACTGACCTCCAACAGTTTTGTCAGGGGAGTCATAGAAAAGGGTTATGCTCTGGAGTTCGATCAAGTACCACCAAAAAGGTTCTTGATTACACAACTGGCAAAAAATCAAACAAAAGCCCAGGCATTACAACATCTCATAGGAGAGCTTGTAGATCAGAAAGTCATAATACCAGTTCCCAAACAAGAGAAAGGCCAGGGTTTTTACTCGCACGTCTTTTTAGTGCGGAAGCCATCAGGCAAGTATCGCCTGATCTTCAACCTAAAACCATTGAACACGGCCATAAGGTACAAAAAGTTCCGGATGGAATCAATCTATTCTGTCAAGAATCTACTTCAAAAAGATTGTTTCATGGCAAAAATAGATCTGAAGGATGCCTACCTTCATATTCCTATCAGGGAAAGCTCCCAAAAGTTCCTCTGCATAGCCATTCAAGTGGGAGAGAAAATGTATAATTTTCAGAGTCAAGCCCTTCCCTTTGGCCTCTCCTCGTCTCCGAGGATCTTTACCAAGATTCTAGCGGAGACACTGGCCCCCCTAAGACTCCAGGGCATAACAGTCGTCCCATACTTAGACGACTTGCTGTTCCTGGCACCGACAAAGCAAAAACTGCTGGCAGACCTAGTGGTCGCCCAGCAGTGGTTGACTCAGTTAGGTTGGATCATCAACCAGGAGAAATCAAACCTCATTCACTCTCAGGAGATCCTGTTCTTGGGCTACATATTAAGTTCAACAGAACAAAAGACTTTTCTTCCTCAAGAAAAAATCGATCACCTAAGTCAACAGGTAGCGCAAATACAGACAAATCTCCCTGTCACAATAAGGGAGATAATGGGGCTGATTTACTATGCTCTGTGCGCTGCGCTGGTTCATGCCTTAATTAGTGCGCCGGGTGGAGGCTTAATTAGGCGCATGAACCAGCATAACAGCCGGCGCATTGCAAGTAATATGTAAAGCCGAGCCGATCTCCCTATAGAAGTCTATGGGAGAATTCAAAAGTGTTATTATTAAAGGCTAATCTGCAAGTTTTGTCCTAAAAAGTGTTTGGGGACCTCAGTCCTGCCCCAGGGGACATGTATCAATGTTTTTTTTTTTTTAAAAACGGCCGTTTTTTCGGGAGCAGTGAAATTAATAATTCTTAAAGTGAAACAATAAAAGTGAAATATTCCTTTAAATTTCGTACCTAGGGGGGGTGTAATGTCAGCATGTGAAATAGCGCATTTTTCCCACACTTAGAACTGCCCCTGCACAAAGTGACATTCAGAAGGAAAAAAAGCCATTTAAAATTCACACGCGGCTATAATGAATTGTCGGCTCTGACAATTCTGACAGTATTAATTCATAAAACAAACAAAAAAATGTGTAGGGGTTCCCCCAAATTAAATTACCAGGCCCTTCAGGTCTGGAATGGATATTAAGGGGAACCCCGCCGTAAAAAAAAAAAAAAAAAAAAGACGTGCGGTTCCCGGCAAATATCCATACCAGGCCCTTCAGGTCTGGTGTGGATTTTAAGGGGAACTCCACCCCCAAATTTTAAAAAAAATGGCGTGGAGTCCCCCTAAAAATCCACACCAGACCCTTATCCGAGCACGTTGACCTGGCCGGCCGCAGAAAAGAGGGGGGACAGAGTGCGGCCCCCCCCTCTCCTGAACCGCACCAGGCCACATGCCCTCAACATGGGGAGGATGTCCCCATGTTGATGGGGACAAGGGCCTCATCCCCACAACCCTTGCCCTGTGGTTGTGGGGGTCTGCAGGCGGGGGGCTTATCAGAATCTGGAAGACCCCTTTAACAAAGGGGACCCCCAGATCCTGCCCCCCCCTATGTGAATTGGTAATGGGGTACATTGTACCTCTACCATTTCACCCCAAAAAAAATGTCAAAGTGTTAAAAATGACAGTAGCCGGTTTTTGACAAATCTTTTAATAAAATCTTCTTTTCTTCTTCCATTCAGGTTTCTTCCGCTGATTCTTTCTTGGGTCTTCTCGTCCACATCTTGCCCGACGTGTTCTTCTATCTTCTCCGTCCGTCCTTCAGCCTCCTCGTCTGCCCGGTGTCTTCTCCTGTCTTCTCCGTCCTTCAGCCTTCTCGTCTGCCCGGTGTCTTCTCCGTCCGTCCTTCAGCCTTGTCGTCTGCCCGGTGTCTTCTCCTATCTTCTTCTCCTTCCGTCGGCCTCCTCCTTGTGTGTTCTCCTGTCTTCTTCTCGGTCCGCCAGCGCTTGAATTTGAATTGGCCGCCGTGTTCCGCTCCTGGGACCCGCCCCCCCTCTGACACCACAAGTAAACTCCTTAGAAGGTCATGTGCGTCAGAGGGGGCGGGGTCACAGAGCGTCACACGGCGGGGGAATTCGATTTGAAGCGCGACGTCCGGAGAAGAAAAACCCGCCGCAGCTTCCAATTGAAGTTCCCGCCGTGTCACACTCATGTGACCCGCCCCCCTCTGACGCACATATGCCACACGCGGACTTTCATATGAGTTAACCTGTGGCGTCAGAGGGGGGCGGGTCCCAGGAGCGGGAACATGGCGGGATCTACAATTTCAAGCGCAGCACCCAGAAGATAAAGAAGATGCGGGACGAGAAGGTCGACGGACAGAGAAGAAGATGGGAGAAGACGGCAAGACAGCAAGATGTGGACGAGAAGACCCAAGAAAGAAGCAGAGGAAGAAACCCGAATGAAAGAAGAAGAAGGAACCGCGGAAAGAAGATTTTATTAAAGGAATTGTCAAAAACCGGCTACTGTAATTTTTCACACTTTTGTCACTTTTGTAAAATGGTAGGGGTACAATGTACCCCATTACCATTTCACACAGGGGGGGGCCAGGATCTGGGGGTCCCCTTTGTTAAAGGGGTCTTCCAGATTCTGATAAGCCCCCCGCCCGCAGACCCCCACAACCACCGGGCAAGGGTTGTGGGGATGAGGCCCTTGTCCCCATCAACATGGGGACATCCTCCCCATGTTGAGGGCATGTGGCCTGGTGCGGTTCAGGAGAGGGGGGGGCCGCACTCTGTCCCCCCCTCTTTTCTGCGGCCGGACAGGTTAACGTGCTCGGATAAGGGTCTGGTGTGGATTTTTAGGGGGACTCCACGCCATTTTTTTTTAAATTTGGGGTGGAGTTCCCCTTAAAATCCACACCAGACCTGAAGGGCCTGGTATGGGTATTTGGGGGGGACCCCACGCCATTTTTTTGGGGGGTTTTTACGGCGGGGTTCCCCTTAATATCCATTCCAGACCTGAAGGGCCTGGTAATTTAATTTGGGGGGACCCCCATACATTTTTTTTTTGTTGTTTTAATGAGCAATGACTGTAATCTTTATAGCCATGAGTACTTTAAACTTACTTTTTTTTCACTTCAGAAATGACATCTTGTACAGGGACAGTTCTAAGCACGGGAAACATGCGTGTACCCCCCCTCCCCCCCTGTATGAAATTTAAAGGAATATTTCACTTTTATTATTTCACTTTAACCACTTGTAAACATCCCTTGTAATAGGACTAGTGTGTGACAGGTCCTCTTTATGGAGAGAGGCGGGGTCAATAAGGCTGGAAAGCATGGTTTTGGAGAAAAAAAAAAGATCTCATGCTTTCAGCTGCAATCATGTTCGTTCAGCACAGTGGTGTACTGTATAGCACTTTGACCTAGCAGCAAAAGGGTTGCTGGTTCGAATCCCGCCCGTGACACCATCTGCATGGAGTTTGCATGTTCTCCCTGTGCCTGCGTGGGTTTCCTCCCACACTATAAAAACATGTTGTAAATCGGATCCTGTCTAAATAAGCCCTAATATGCAGTAGTATATTTAGGTTTTGTGCTGCCCTAGGCCTGACTACATTTCTGCACCTCCTAATAGAAAATGACCCACCCTTTCCTGTCAAAGCCACACCCTGTTTTTGTATGACCCGCCCAGGAATTTTCAGGGCACACACACACACTAGTTCTGGGGGGGGGAGGGGGTTACTGGGGGGGAGGGGGTTACTGCCCAGCCTCTGCACTGCCTCCTGGCGTGGTGGCCATCTGTAAGCCAGAGGGGCCCCATAATCTTCTTTTGCCTGGGGGCCCCATGAGTTGTCAGTCCGCCCCTGGTTCTAGTTTAAGCACAAATTTCATAGAGTTTTATTGAGAGGCCTAAGAAAATATAACCATGCCAATAGGCCAGGATACAGCGTGGCTAATATGTATGAATGTGTGTGTTAGAGCACCCCACCCAATGTTAACTAAAAAATTATTAATTTGCAAATAAGTATTATCTGCTCATTTTTTTGGGGATGTCTGCACCCCTGATAGTGACAACATTTGTGAGGTGTCTTCACCCTTTCTAATTCATTCACTTCCTGTCACATAGCCAAACAGGAAGTGAGGGTAAAACCTTACTAATATCTTTTCTTGGGGACACAGAGATCAATCTAAATAGTTTCCCAATATGTAAATTGCACTCTAGCATTTTGCTGTGTACACCCCAAATTATTAGGAATCTTGGACTTTGGGGTCCATTTACTAAAGGCAAATCCACTTTGCACTACAAGTGCAAAGCAAGGAAGAAAGAAAACAAAACAACTTTGCTTCTACAGGATTGGATGTTAAAACCATCAGTGCTTCCTCTCTGATTTTCAGCAACTATGCTTGTACTGCAGAGTGGCTTTGCCTTTACTAAACCCCAAACTAAAAAATCATTTGGGGCAGGGATCCTCAAACTACGGCCCTCCAGCTGTTTTAGAACTACACATCCCATGAGGCCTTGTAATGCACTGACATTCACAGACATGACTAGGCATGATGGGAATTGTAGTTCCTGAACAACTGGAGGGCTGTAGTTTGAAGACCAGGGCCGCCATCAGGGGGGTACAGGCATTACACCTGTAAGGGGCCCGGAGGTCCCCAGGGGCCCGGATGGCAACCCCCTTTAAAAAAAAAAAAAAAAAAAACATTTTTTTTTTTATTTAGGGCAAATTTTTTTTTTAGAGGTCCCCAGGGGCCCGGAGGCCCCGGATGGCAACCCCCCTTTTTTTATTTATTTTTTATAAAAAAAAAATATTTTTTATATATATTTTTATTTTATTTTTTAATAAAGAGACATTTTTTTTTTAGAGGTCCGGAGGTCTCCATATATATATATTATTATTATTATTATTATTATTATTATTAAAGGGCCCATATGTCCCCAGGGCCCCACGGATGGCAACCCCCCTTTTTTTATAAAAAAAATATATTTTTTTATATATATATATTTTTTTCTTTATATATATATATATTTTTTATATATATATATATATATATATATTATTAAAGGGCTCAGAGGTCCCCAGGGCCCCATGTGTGGCAAACCCCCCCTTTTTTTTAATAAATGTTTATTTTTTTATTTTGTTATATATATATATATATATATATAAATATATATATATATATATATATATATATATATATATATATATATATATATATATATATATATATATATATTTTTATTATTATTATTAAAGGGCCCTGAGGTCCCCAGGGCCCTGGATGGCAACCCCCCTTTTTTTTCATAAATGTTTATTTTTATATATATATATATATATATATATATATATATATATATATATATATACACATATATATATACACATATATATATACATACATACATACACACACACACACACACACACACACACATACATTTATATATATATATATATATATATATATATATAAAAAAAAAAAGATATTTTTTTATATATATTTTTTATTTTTATTAAAGGGCCCAGAGGTCCCCAGGGCCCCGGATGGCTACCCCTCTTTTTTTATATATTTTTTTCTTTATTTCTTCGTTTTTGTGTAAAGGCCCCCCCCGCTTCTCAATCCGCGGCAACCCCCCCCGCTTCTCAATTTATGGCGGCAGCACCCCCCCCCCGGTTCTCTGCTCCAGGGGGCCCATGCCTGAAGCTGTGTAAGGGGCCCCATAATTCCTGATGGCGGCCCTGTTGAAGACCCATGATTTGGGGTGTACACAGCAGTGCTGGAGTGCAATTTGCTTAATGGGGACACTAGTTAGATTGACCTGTGTCCCCAAGAAATGACACTGGTAGGGTTTTAACCTCACTTCCTGTTCAGCTGTGTGACAGGAAGTGAAGCCAATTTTAAGAAAAGGGACACAAAGCTCAACCCCCAAAAAAAACCACAAAGCAGGGGTTCTAACACTCACTTGGCTTCCCTCAAACACCCACAATTAGAATAGGATTGCCTTGCCCTAGATTTAAGCACAGTGCTGTAAATCAGCACGTCAAGCCTGTCCACCAATAGCAACCCCCCCCCCCCCCACAGGCCATGTTTGCAGGTTTTCCTTCATCTTGCACATGTGCTTTAAAAGACAGTCTGGACAGCAATTCTTGATAAGAGAAATCCACAAAACATGTCCTGTCGGGGGTACTTGAGGGCTGAGGACCACTGCAGAAAAAAGAAAATACTTACCACTTTGTATTTAAAGTCATGGAGAATAAACATGGCAAACATTTCATGATTACACACCAGGAAAGAAGCTTAGACAAAAATCACACATAATTTGTTAGGCCCAAACCGATTTCAGCTGCAGCTGTCAACATATTTAGCATGAAAAAGTAACAAAAGACAAACTTAAAAATTTTAAAGTAATTTTTATTGGTCAACAAAACAAGGAAAGCAAAAAAAGACAAACAAACAAACACACAAACAAAAATACATTTCAAAAATCTAAATAACCATAGCTTTAACATCTTCACACATTTTTCATAAAATAAGGCCACATAGACAAATACATCAAAGTGAACATCATTTAAAAATAAACCAAAACCATTGGCAAAATAAAACAAAAACCATGCAACAAACCACATTTGTGTTTAGCAACAGCATTTCTGCCAGCCTGCCCCTTCTGAGGGCAGCTGAGGAATGATCGATCCCTGCTTTTTATAACAGTGCTAGTAATGAAGCAATTGAAATCACATGAACAAATTGCAGTCTCTAGTTTGGGTGAGCTTGTAATTGCGCACACCTGGTATTAACCCAAACCACGCTCTGAGCATCCAAGTGTTTTTCACCTTTTAAAAAGAAAGGATAATTTTTTTCTAAGTGTTTGAGCAGACTCAGTTCATCACACATGTAGGAACCAAGCTGCAATGGCATGAGAGCTTTTTTTTTTTTTTTTTCCCTGATCTGATGCTTTCCAGCCTGAAGTGGAGGTGTTAAAGACAGAAGTAAACACGCACATTTAATAATCTATTTGTGGGAAAAAAAAGTTGCCAATTTTGTTTGGGAGACACATCGCACGACTGCGCAATTGTCAGTTAAAGCGACGCCGTGCCGAATCACAAAAACTGGCCCGGTCATTGACCAGCAATATGGTCCGGGCTCAAGTGGTTAAAAATTCACAAAACACTAAAGTTAGCCCAATTTTTGTTGATAATGTGAAAGATGATGTTACACCGAGTAAATAGATACCTTACATGTCACGCTTTACTATTGCAAACACGCCTGGAATGGGGCCAAAATTCAGTACTTGAAATTCCCCATAGGCGACCTTTTTTTTTTTTCAGGTTACCAGTTTATAGTTACAAAGAAGGTCTAGTGCTAAAAGTCTTGCTCTCGCTCTAACGCACGCTATAAACTGGTAGCTATAAACTGGTAACCTGAGAAAAAAAAAAAGGTCGCCTATTGGTCCTATCCGGACCAAGCCTAAGAGCCTAATGTAGCCCTGAAGGGGGACCCGCGCCGATTTCAAGTTTGAAATTTGGCGCGGAGTTCCCCTTCATGGCTGAAAACAGCTCGGAGATTCCCGTGCGCCGCGTCACGCAGCGCATTCACGGGTACGCCGCTTGGTATTTACCAAGATTCTCACGGCGTACTGA
Organism: Rana temporaria; assembly: GCF_905171775.1. Lineage (NCBI taxonomy): Eukaryota > Metazoa > Chordata > Amphibia > Anura > Ranidae > Rana > Rana temporaria. Next base: position 300,029,140 of record NC_053491.1, read on the forward strand.
CAAGGCGCACGGGAAGCTCCGAAATTTCTCTCTACGCATGCCCAGTATGCAAATGAACCTCCCGAGGTTCAGGCGCACTGTGCAAGCGTACGGGGATCTGTTTTCAAAAAACACTTTCCCTTTCAATTCGGCCCGCCAAACACATTAAAACACATGTCACTTCACTTCCCCTGCATCCCCCCACCTCCCCCCCTAATAAACTCCCGCCCGAACCCCCGCAATTTACATTTTAATGTGCCGTGCGCCAGGTCTGTACTGGTGCACAATGCACCCTCTCCTGGGCGCACTGAGCACATTAGTAACTAGGGAAATACACTGCACTAGCAGCGTATTTCTTTAGTAAATGACCAAACGGCTGCTACTCCTGCTTTTACTCCATGAGTCATGGAGTAAAGGCTTGGTAAATCAGCCCCAATGTCTGTGAAGGATGCTTCAGTGTCATTCTCCCTGCTGGTGATTGTGTGTGTGTTGGAGGTGGCAGGTGGTTTCAGGTGTGACTCATTACTCTGTTGAAAGGTTTATTGATCTATTGTGTTGTGTGAAGGAGACCCGTGTTTACTGTTTGCTGTGATTAGAAGTGGCTCATGTTAATTATTCTGATTGCTTCATTGTGGTAATTACCTCTTCTGTATGCGGGGCCAAGCTGTCTAGATAATGTATTCGGTACAACTAGTAATTAACGTCACTGATGTCATTATCTAAAGAAATGTTTTCAGGGTCGACTCCGAAGTGTCTGCCTATAATCTGTATGAGAGCCCCCACTGTGTGTGAAAAGGGGGTGGAGATTTCATTGTTCCTTGATTGAGGATTTAGCTTGTAAACCGTATATATACCAGCAGCAAGCTGCCATTAAACTGTCTTGTTCCAGCAGTAAGCGCTGACTCATGTGTGGCTTATTGGGGCGATTCCAGGAATGTTCCTCCTCGTAGAATATTGGGTGATGTTCTTTATGGAAGAAGGGAATATTTGATGGGAATATCATACCAATACCGTCACAATGTCAGTTTTAGGCCTCATGACAGCCTCCATCCCAGCAGTGAAATGGGCCAGGTTTCACCAAAGACCGCTCCAGTCATTCCTTTTACAAAATCTGTTAGAAACACTTTGTCTTCCAAGTCCTTTCCTATCAGAAAAAACAAAACAAGCACTTTGGTGGTGGAGAAACCAAAACAACCTGAAAGGAGGTCTGTTATGGAACCCATCTAGGGGATCAATGGGCGCAAGGCTCTTGGAGTCGCCTAGAAAAGAAGCGCTCGGCAAATTACAGAGAGTTAAAGGCTGTAGCAAAAGGTATGGCAGCATTTCAAGACCAACTCAAACATCAACACCTGCAGGTCAGGTCAGACAACATTACGTCGGTGGCGTACCTGAACAAACAGGGGGGAACCAGGAATCCCACCCTGATGAACATAGCCAACAAAATGTTTGTTTGGGCAGAACAGAATCTGGAGTCACTGTCAGCCGTCCATCTCAAGGGTACGCAGAACAGTCTAGCACAGACCTGGGCAAACTACGGCCCGCGGGCCGTATACGGCCCGGCGGACCTTTTAATCCGGCCCACCCCCGCCGCCGAAACCGCCGCCGCTGCCACGTTAATCACCGCGGCGGGGAACATTAGACAGCGTTCGTTTGAACAGCTGTTTTCCCCGCCGCGCATAGACACTCCCCCTTGGACGGATCTGTCCAATCGCGAGCAAGGGGGAGTCACATAGACACTCCCCCTTGCTCGCGATTGGACAGATCCGTCCAAGGGGGAGTGTCTATGGCATAGACACTCCCCCTTGGACGGATCTGTCCAATCGCGAGCAAGGGGGAGTCACATAGACACTCCCCCTTGCTCGCGATTGGACAGATCCGTCCAAGGGGGAGTGTCTATGCGCAGCGGGGAAAACAGCTGTTCAAACGAACGCTGTCTAACTTCCCCGCCGCGGTGATAACAGTAGGCAGGGCCGGGAGGGGTCACACGCAGCCACTTGTGCCAACACACGCAGCCACTTGTGCCAACACACGCAGCCACTTGTGCCAACACATGCAGCCACTTGTGCCAACACACGCAGCCACTGTGCCACCATAAATTGTCGCCACTGTGCCAATCACACGCAGCCACTGTTCCCAAACACAGCCACTGTGCCAATCACGCACAGCCACTGTGCCAATCACACGCAGCCACTGTTCCCAAACACAGCCACTGTGCCAATCACACGCAGCCACTGTGCCAATCACACGCAGCCACTGTTCCCAAACACAGCCACTGTGCCAATCACACGCAGCCACTGTGCCAATCACACGCAGCCACTGTGCCAATAACACGCAGCCACTGTGCCCATCAAACGCAGCCACTCTGCCCATCACACGCAGCCACTGTGCCAATCACACGCAGCCACTGTGCCCATCAAACGCAGCCACTGTGCCAATCACACGCAGCCACTGTGCCAATCACACGCAGCCACTGTGCCAATCACACACAGCCACTGTTCCCATCAAACGCAGCCACTGTGCCAATCACACGCAGCCACTGTGCCAATCACACGCAGCCACTGTGCCAATCACACGCAGCCACTGTTCCCATCAAACGCAGCCACTGTGCCAATCACACGCAGCCATTGTGCAATCAATTGTTGCCACTGTTCCCAAACACAGCCACTGTGCCAATCACATGCAGCCACTGTGCCAATCACACGCAGCCACTGTGCCAATCACACGCAGCCACTGTGCCAATCACACGCAGCCACTGTGCCAATCACACGCAGCCACTGTGCCAATCACACGCAGCCACTGTGCCAATCACACGCAGCCACTGTGCAATCAATTGTTGCCACTGTTCCCAAACACAGCCACTGTGCCAATCACATGCAGCCACTGTGCCAATCACACGCAGCCACTGTGCCAATCACACGCAGCCACTGTGCCAATCACACGCAGCCACTGTGCCAATCACACGCAGCCACTGTGCCAATCACATGCAGCCACTGTGCCAATCACACGCAGCCACTGTGCCAATCACACGCAGCCACTGTGCCAATCACACGCAGCCACTGTGCCAATCACATGCAGCCACTGTGCCCATCACATGCAGCCACTGTGCCCATCACACGCAGCCACTGTGCCAATAACACGCAGCCACTCTGCCCATCAAACGCAGCCACTGTGCCCATCACACGCAGCCACTGTGCCCATCAAACGCAGCCACTGTGCCATCACATGCAGCCACTGTGCCAACACACGCAGCCACTGTGCCAACACACGCAGTCACTGTGCCATCAATTGTTGCCACTGTGCCCATCAAACGCAACCACTGTGCCATCACACGCAGCCACTGTGCCATCACATGCAGCCACTGTTTAATCAATTGTTATTGATTAAACAGTGGCTGCCTGTCCCCAGCCTCTGTCCCCCTCCTGTGTCATGTCCCCAGCGTCTGTCCCCCTCCTGTGTCATGTCCCCAGCGTCTGTCCCCCTCCTGTGTCATGTCCCCAGCGTCTGTCCCCCTCCTGTGTCATGTCCCCAGCGTCTGTCCCCCTCCTGTGTCATGTCCCCAGCCTCTGTCCCCCTCCTGTGCCATGTCCCCAGCGTATGTCCCCAGCGTCTGTTCACCTCCTGTGTCATGTCCCCAGCCTCTGTCCCGTTCCTGTGTCATGTCCCCAGCCTCTGTCCCCCTCTTGTGTCATGTCCCCAGCCTCTGTCCCCCTCTTGTGTCATGTCCCCAGCCTCTGTCCTACTCCTGTGTCATGTCCCCAGCCTCTGTCCCCCTCCTGTGCCATGTCCCCAGCCTCTGTCCCCCTCCTGTGTCATGTCCCCAGCCTCTGTCCCCCTCCTGTGCCATGTCCCCAGCCTCTGTCCCCCTCCTGTGTCATGTCCCCAGCCTCTGTCCCCCTCTTGTGTCATGTCCCCAGCCTCTGTCCCCCTCCTGTGTCATGTCCCCAGCCTCTGTCCCCCTCCTGTGTCATGTCCCCAGCCTCTGTCCCCCTCCTGTGTCATGTCCCCAGCCTCTGTCCCCCTCCTGTGCCATGTCCCCAGCCTCTGTCCCCCTCCTGTGTCATGTCCCCAGCCTCTGTCCCCCTCCTGTGTCATGTCCCCAGCCTCTGTCCCCCTCCTGTGCCATGTCCCCAGCCTCTGTCCCCCTCCTGTGCCATGTCCCCAGCCTCTGTCCCCCTCCTGTGCTATGTCCCCAGCCTCTGTCCCCCTCCTGTGTCATGTCCCCAGCCTCTGTCCCCCTCCTGTGTCATGTCCCCAGCGTCTGTCCCCCTCCTGTGCCATGTCCCCAGCCTCTGTCCCCCTCCTGTGTCATGTCCCCAGCCTCTGTCCCCCTCCTGTGTCATGTCCCCAGCCTCTGTCCCCCTCCTGTGTCATGTCCCCAGCCTCTGTCCCCCTCCTGTGTCATGTCCCCAGCCTCTGTCCCCCTCCTGTGTCATGTCCCCAGCCTTTGTCCCCCTCCTGTGTCATGTCCCCAGCCTCTGTCCCCCTCCTGTGTCGTCCCCAGCCTCTGTCCCCCTCCTGTGCCATGTCCCCAGCCTCTGTCCCCCTCCTGTGCCATGTCCCCAGCCTCTGTCCCCCTCCTGTGCCATGTCTATAACAAGTACTCGTACCAGTTTTCCAACAATGATATTTACTGCTTTTTATAAAGAAATACAATTGATTTTATGCAGTATTGAGTTTAGCCTTTTGGCCCGGCCCTCCAAAATATTTTTAGTTTCTCATGTGGCCCCATCGAAAAAATAATTGCCCACCCCTGGTCTAGCAGATTTTTTGAGCAGACAGTTGATCTCTCAAGAGGAGTGGTCTCTAGATCCGACAGTGTTTGCAGACATAGTTGCCAAGTGGGGTCTTCCGGAAATCGACCTTTTCGCAAGCAGGAAAAATGCCAAACTACCAAACTTTTTCTCTCTGAATCCAAGAGATCAACCATTAGCAGTCGATGCCTTGCAGAACAGTTGGACATTCACCCTGACCTATGCTTTCCCTCCACTTCATTTTTTGCCGAGAGTCCTCTCCAAATTCAAGACGGAGAAGACTTCCCTTATTTTGATAGCCCCCTTTTGGCCAAAAAAAGGCGTGGTTTTCACTTCTACTAGCCTTAGTAGATCGGCCACCCTGGATGTTGCCGTGCAGTCAGGATCTGCTGTCTCAAGGTCCAGTCCAGCACCCCAACCCAGCCTTTTTGAATCTGGCGGCTTGGTATCTGAAATAGACATCCTGAAGTCCAAGGGTGTATCAGACAGAGTGATCAAAACTCTGTTGCAGAGTCGCAAGCCAAATACCAGAGCAATTTATCAGAAGCACTGGAAAAAATTTAATCTCTGGCTAAAAGAGAATAGGAAAAAAGAATACGATTCTCCAACAATTCTAGAATTCTTACAAGAGGGCATCGACAAGAAGTTGGCTTTAAGTACAATGATAGGATAATTCTTCCCCTGTGATCAGTCAAACTTCAAGTGTTCCAGAAGCAAGATAACTTTATTTCAGTTGCACCGGTACAACTGGATGGAAATCTACATGCTAAGTGAAAAAGCAAAAGTCCCATACAGACACGAGGTGTATGACCTTCTTATATGGTCAACAGGAAGTGTACTATTGGCTTAAAGACCACCGGTGGCTCATGACGAAAAACAGCTTTATTGCCAATCACAGTGTCTCTTTACAACTCTTAGCAAAGTTTGATTTAAGGAAGTAAAACAAACAATAGAACTAGAAGAGCTAAAGCAACGTGTCCTTAGAAGACATTACAGAAACTGGACCCCATTTTACATTTTTATAAATAGTCACACAATGCACATAGAAAACTTTTCCAACATTCCCTCCTCTTGTGTGGCTATTTTATCTCAACACATTTTGATGATAGTCCCTGTGTTTTATACACTTTCGGGCTATATGTCATTAAGTTGAACTTCAACGTCCACACATGTCTCCTCGGAGGTAGGAAGTGCTTGATACATTGTTCTTGAGATTGCAGTTTCGATCACTTTTTGTGAAAGTCCTCAACCACAGGGAATGCAGCAACATCCGCAAGTGACCAGAACGGCCAAAGCCACAGCAATTGAGATCAAACATGATGCGATAAGTCCAGTCCATTTACCAAACCATCCTTCAAGCCAGTTTGTGAATGAATCATTAATACCTGAATTCTCTGCTAATTCATTCGATAGAGCAGTAAGTCCTTCCAGGGCTTTGGTCACAGTCCCTCCAGGAGATGTATTATTAGGGATAAAAGTACAACACATGCTACCAAACATTTTGCATACCCCTCCTCTTTCAGCTAAGATCATATCTAAAGCCATTTGGTTCTGCCATGCCATTAGAGAGGTGGGGCCCAGCTGTTCTGCTAGACCTTTTACAGCGTCCCTGGTATAGTTTACAAATCATTTTTGGTTGTAGTATATATAGTTAATCCAGTCAACATTTTTATTTATAGTCACCCACCAGAAAAGAGACTCAAACCCAGCCGTTACCTGACTCCTGGCCTTAAACTCATTTGGCACCCCTCGAGGAACTTTAATCTCATCTATGTAGATCTGGGAGTCAAATGACCCTTTGGGAGAGGTGTCCCTTCGATACCTTTGGTGACTCTTAGTCCACGGGTGTTCTGACAGGATTCTCAGGGGCATAACTAGCTGGCATGGCACAATCCCCTCGGGCATTGGCTGGGACCCTAGCTCGCAGTTTCTTATCCCCACACATCCACCAGACATCAGCTCTCTGAATGTCATGTTCCACCCAGTCACCATGTTCCTTGTTAATCCTCTCCGCACAGCAGTCATCCGGTAATGACCCAAGATCCACCGCGCTACTGTTCCCTGGGAGTGTAAAACAAGTAAAATTGCCCGGATACGTAGCAACCGCTGGAGGTATCTGAGGTCTCTGCACTGGGGGAGACAGCAAGCTCAATGTGTGACAGGTAGAATTTGTTTCTGGTTTATAACTCTTATTATATAACCGCAGCATACATTTTAAACCTTCTGGATCTGTATTGTAATCTAGAGGAAAAGGGACTGTTGCTAAATGTGGTCTAGCTCCAGCACGCTTTTTTAGAGCTTTAACCGTGTACCTCAACCATTCTAACCACTAATTTTCTTTCTTGGTAACCCGTCTCCAAAACTATGGCATCTTCTACTGTTAGGTTAGTAAATCTTGCAGTGTTACTCAGAACTTCTATCTTAGTATGGCCTTCTTCTTTCTCTTCTGTGTCTACCTTTTCCTGTTTGGTTTTATTGGGTGGTAATACCTCGAGGAAAAATGTACCTAAAGGATCTGATCACTCATGCTCCCATAGAATATAACCGTTGATCCTTTTTTTGAGGTTCTTTTAATGTTATCAGCAATTGATTGCAATCTCTGCCATGGGTACAGGGAGAATTGGCTGCCTTTGTTATGGTGAGTCTTTCTTTTAAACCATTTATGCCTAGAATGTTGTACCCCCAATCTTAGTGTGCCGTGGTTCCATACTGAACAGTCAGTTCCACTTGGAATATAACAAACATATTTATCTGCCCATTGGAGCCTTCTTGCTTCAGTTAAGTCCCCACAGTCCACCATTTGGCAAAAATCAACTAAAATAGTACTAGTTACTTCTTCTATGAAGGTTAAGTTCAAGGCCTTCCCCGTACTTGCCCAGGTTCTTTCTCTTTCCAGTTTCTGCCTCCACGTATAGACGTCTCACCTAGAGTCACCAGTAGACCCAAGATAATTACTGTCCCTTCCATCCTAACCAGCTACAGAGCCCTGGGGGGTAAGGTAATGGAGTTCTTCACCGGTTTGAGATAAGCCCCACCTTGTGCAGAACCTCCCTTTGTAGCCGGACTTTACCAGAAAATCCAATGCATTGAGAACAAAAAGTTTTTTAGTAGTTTGTGAAGCCATAGGCTGTACATACCTTACTTAACATCTCAGGCATACCCCTGTTTGACACATGAGTTACTCCATGTGTCAACACTGCTGCATACCTAAATAGGGATTTTGGCAATACTTGTTTTCCGTCAGGTGATGTTTAAATGTTCTCTATCAATGTGCAACCTTTTGTTTTCCAATATTGTTTCTCCCCGGGGGGAGCATTCTGCTGCATATCAGTAAGGACTGTATGATCTATCTTTATGATTTCCAGTTCTGTCATTATTTGATGTGTTTCTTGTGCCGCTATTTTAGCCGCTTCATCTGCTCATTTATTTCCCTCCGAGATGGGGTCTGTATGTTTTGTGTGTGCTTGACATTTGCATATTGCAAGCTCTTTTGGTAACTGTATTGCATCTAGAAGTTCTAGAATGAAGTCCGTGTGTGAAATTGGCTTACCACTAGAGGTCACCATCCCCCTGTTTTTCCCTTGTTGTGCAAAAACATGTACAGTTGAAAATGCATATTGACTATCTGTGTATATGGTTACAGATTTTCCTTTTGTAATTATGCATGCTCTTGTCAGTGCTACAAGTTCTGCTACTTGTGCTGAATAATGTTTTGGTAATGGCCTGGCTTCCAAGATTTCATCCTGTGTCACTACTGCATATCCAGTTGCATTTGTGCCATCTGGATTTTTCCTACTGGAGCCATCAACAAAAAGCGTCATGTCAGGATTAGATAAAGGTACATCTTTCAAATCACTTTGAGGCAGTACCTTTTCAGTGATGGCAGCAGTACAGTTATGTTTATGGCCATCAGTAGGGAGTGGTAGTAGTTTGGATGGGTTTAATGTAGTACACCTCTGTATTGTTAAGTGAGGTTGTGTTAAGAGTATTGTCATACAGGAAAGGTGTCGTGCTGGGCTCAAATGTGATATCTTTTGTTGTAAAAGAATAACAGATACTGCATGAGGTACTATGAGTGTCAGCAGGTGATATAGCACTATAGATGCTGAGGCCTTAACTGCTTCGGCTGCAGCTACCACTGCCTGTACACAGGGTGGAAGTGCTCTAGTTACACTGTCTAGTTTTGTAGAATAGTAAGCAATTGGCCTCTGGCGCTCACCATGTGACTGTGTAAGTACTGATGTCATGTGACCTTCCCTTAAATCTACTGTTTGTTTGAAAAAGGTTTATCATATTCCGTTAAGGCTAGCACTGATGAACTAGAAAGGACTTGTTTTAGGTCAGTAAAAGCTATCTCTGTTTCCTCACTCCATTTAATAGCATCCTGTGGGGCCATGGGGTTACCATGTAAGGCATGGACCAACGGGGCGGTCAATATTGAATACCCGGGGATCCAAACCCTACAAAAATTCCTCATGCCCAAAAAATACATCATTTGTTTTTTTGGTCTCGACACCTATAGGAGGATTTGAATTCTCGTTTCATCCAGGTGCCGACCTTCTTTTGAGATATTATACCCTAAGTATTTGACCTGCTGTTGCCACAACTAGAGTTTGTGTTATTTACCTTATGCCCTTGATCATGGAGAAAATACAACAGAGCCATTGTATCAGTCCTACAAACCTCTGCGGGAGACGCCACTAGAATGTGTCTTCATAGAGGAGGAGCTGGCTTCCCCCTAGGGGCACAAATTGAGCCAAGTTTGTGGACATTGCCTGTGAAAAGATGGTGGGGGACTCACGATAGCTCTGGGGCAACCTGGTGAAGGTATACCTTTTCCCCCGGTAAGTGAAGGCAAACCAAAATTGATGGTCGGGGTGCACTGGAAAGCTAAAAAAAACATTACTGATATCAATCACTGAGAAGAATTCATTCCCTGGATCCAAATCATTCAATAGTGTGTGTGTGGATCTGGTACCACAGGAGCTCTTGGTATAACTGCCTGGTTAACAGCTTGTAAATCCTGTACCATTCTCCAGCTTGTGGAAGGCGGAACCTTCTTAACAGGGAAAAGAGGGGTGTTACAGGGGCTGTCAGGACACAGAATAACCACCCCTGTTTGTAAAAATGTATCTATTACAGAGGCAATACCCTCCTCTGCTTCCTTCTATGGGACTCCTCTGTTTCCGCCTCGGCAGTGTACTCCTCTACATCCTCATCTCCTTCAACACTTTGCACAAAAACCTTTACTTTCAAATTTGTTTCCCATTGTTTTCAGATACTTCTCTGAATGTTTAGCATATTGTAAAACATCTAGAACTGATATAGTTCGGTAAATAACCATATTTTTAACCATGTAATCCTTATGATCCTGTTTTAATCCATTTACAAAAACTGTTTTTAGCTGTTGCTGATATGCACTATTCACATCCTCAGCTTCAGGGATCCCGGAGAACACTTTAAAAACCTCTCGTAGTTTATTTAGGTAGTCACTGACACTCTCCTTGTCTTCTTGTACTGTCATATTTATTTTCTGCCAATCAGTCCTTTGAATCCATCTAAGCTGACCTCTATTCAGTAATGCAGTCAACCTGCTTCCCAAGTCTGGGCTATCTGGAGGTAATGGATCTCTTCACCTCTGCCCATCTGCTAGGCCGCAAGGGTCCCAATCCCCCTTTATGGAAGCCCAATCTGATCCCAGTACTCTCCTCAGGGCTCTCTCTACCTCCACCCGTTCAACTTGTAACTGTTCCGTAATCCCTCTATGTTTTCAATAAATTCCGCTGGACCTAATTTTGGATGTTTTATGTGTTCTGTAGCCTTTTGTATGTCCTTCTCAGTCCATGGCCTGAAAACAGTCATTGTCAGGGGATGCTGTCCTCCCAACCCGTCAGCCTGTCCTCCCCTGGGGTTTGGGACTTCTATCAAAGGGTATACTTCACCATCATCTACACCATACCTAATAGGAAGTTTACTTGATCTCTTGGCACCTGCAGGGACACCTAGTGTATAGGTTATGGCGTCAGTTAAAGTTTCAAGGATTGATCTGTTCAGCTCCGAGATCATGCTGCTATCTGGAGAGATTAAGGAAGTAGGGTCAGGGTCTTGTTCAGAGGCGGTTCCTCTGACAGGGGTGGATGTCACAGGGAGGGTGGTACTCTGGGCAGTGGCTTGCACCTGAGGGGGAGGACCATTATAAGGTGGTCTCTGGGTGCTACAAATTAAATTATCCTCTTTGTCCACCAGGGGGAGTTGGGCTTGGTATTTTTCTTTTGTTCTTCTAGCATGTTCAAGCCAGCATGCCGCCATTTCTAACTTACACCTTCTCTGATCTTAACAATTTAAGCTTTTTTCACCAAATTCTGGCAACCTTTTAGGCCCCGTACACACCATAGAATCCATCCGCAGATAAATCCTAGCAAATGGGTTTCAGCGGATAGATCCTATGGTGTGTACACGCCAGCGGATCTTTTTCCGCGGATATATCTCCCCTGGGATGGATTCCAGCAGATCGGATATTTGCTGACATGCAGAACATATCCATCTGCTGGAGTCCATCCCAACAGATGGATCCGCTGGTCTGTACAGACTCACCGGATCCATCCGTCCGAAGGGATCCCCCGCATGCGTCGTAATGATTCGACGCATGCGTGTAATTCCTTAAATGACAGCGTCGCGCACGTCGCCGCGTCATAATCACGGCGACGGCGCGACACGTCATCGCCAGAGGATTTCGGCGCGGATTTCAATGCGATGGTGAGTACACTCCATCGCATTAAAATCTGCAGAAATCCTCGAGAGGATTTATCCGCGGAAACGGTCCGCTGGACCGTATTCGCGGATAAATTCTATCGTGTGTATGGGGCCTTACAGTTAAATTATTCTAAAAAACACATTTTCTTTTCCTTTTAGCACAGTATATCACAATTTTAGGGTCTTTGTTATGCATACATTTCTTATCACCTTCTAATGGTGCATTAGGAACACAACAGCAACACACACAATACATCCCTTTACAGAAATTATTCCCCATGGTGCTCTGTTCTTTTGCTTCAGTGTTGAGTTTAGAATACAAATACCACCAAAATCTATATAAAACAACAAAGTCTAAATTCCCCAAACAGGAAACCTATGCACACATATATTTCCTATACCATTTAACCCTCCCCTTTTTTTTAGAAGCACAGTTTGTTTAAAACAAACACAGACAAAAAACAAACAAAAAAGAAGAGAGAAAAAAAAATGACCTGGTCTAAATTCACACATGCACACACACACAAAAGAGCAAGTGTACTTAGCAATGTCTGAATGGGGGGGGGGGAGCCCAGTGTTTAAACACCAGATTGCAGACACTGCCTTAACAAAACATTTCCCTGTTGTTAGCATTAATTGGGGTTTCCAATAATTTGTAAATCACTGGTGTAGCAATCCTTGGCCACGATAACAATAAGAATACAGGGGGAAAAAAAATATCAAAACAAGTTCAAACAAAAGGTAAAGTTAGCAAGGTTAACCATTTGAAAGAGATAAAAGGAGAAAAAGTGATCACCAAGAAAACAGTAGGCCTCGCAATCTATTTACATAACTCAGCTACTTTTAGCGCTTAAATTGTCGGCTCCGCAACCTACGACATTCGGTATACCCTTCAAATCTTTTTTTTATCTGTCCCGGACAGCAGGCAACGTCCATTTTTACCTCAGGCAACGCCCCAAATGCCTGTTTTACAGTGGACTATTAAGATGTCATACAATCAGTCTCAATGTCTGTTATCACAACTCATCAGCGGACTATTAAGATGTCATACAATCAGTCCCAATGTCTGTTCTATAACTCATAACCAGAATCAAGCAGAGAAAAAGAGAAAAAAAGAATAGACTTGGAGAGAAAAAAAAAATGAAATTTAAAGTATCTTACCTCCAAAACACACTAGGACTGGATCATGGCAGGTTCGGAACCAGATGGTTGGACCCGGGTCCTGGTAGCAATCGGCCCCTATTTGACCACTAATGTTAAGTGGGGGGACCTATTTTCTCAGTGAGTTTTGAGATCCGATACTCACCGATTTCTGATCGATCAGAACCATTGGACCCGGGCTTCACGCATTGGTTGCGGCTCGAAGGACCAAAATGATAGGATAATTCTTCCCCTGTGATCAGTCAAACTTCAAGTGTTCCAGAAGCAAGATAACTTTATTTCAGTTGCACCGGTACAACTGGATGGAAATCTACATGCTAAGTGAAAAAGCAAAAGTCCCATACAGACACGAGGTGTATGACCTTCTTATATGGTCAACAGGAAGTGTACTATTGGCTTAAACCCCCGCTATTTTTAGCAGGGCTTTAACATCAATTTCATGGCACTATTCGTCCGCTAGCGGGGTGCTTTTACCCCCCGCTAGCGGCCGTGAAAGGCACTTTTACGGCGGTATAGCCGCAGTGCCCATTGATTTCAATGACCAGGAGTGGTTAACACACCGCTCCAAAGATGCTGCTTGCAGGACTTTTTTTTACCATCCTGCTAGCGCACCGCTCCAGTGTGAAAGCCCGAGACAGCAGCGGCTGTTTCAGGGCGCTTTGCAGGTGCTATTTTTAGCGTTCTAGCACCTGCAAAGCGCCCCAGTGTGAAAGGGGTCTAAGGGAGATTGTTGATAAATATTTCTTAAAGGTGTTGTAAAGGTTAGTTTTTTTATTTTCTAAATAGGTTCCTTTAAGCTAGTACATTGTTGGTTCACTTACCTTTTCCTTCGATTTCCCTTCTAAATGTTTTTTTTCTTTGTTTTTTTTTTTGTCTGAATTTCTCACTTCCTGTTCCTCCTCAGTAAGGTGTTCAGTAAGCTGTTCTAAATTACTGTCCACTGCTCAGATGATGGTGGAAAGCTTACTGAGGAAAAACGGGAAGTGAGAATTTCAAACAAAGAAAAAAAACATTTAGAAGGGAAATCAAAGGAAAAGGTAAGTGAACCAACAATGCACTAGCTTAACCACTTCATTACTGGGCACTTAAACCCCCTTTGTGCCCAGACCAATTTTCAGCTTTCAGCGCTGACGCATTTTGAATGACAATTTCGCAGTCATACAACACTGTACCCAAATTATATTTTTATAATTTTTTTCCCACAAATAGAGCTTTATTTTGGTGGTATTTGATCATCTCTGCAAATTTTATTTTTTGCGCTATAAACAAAGAAAGACATAAAATTTGGGAAAAAAAACACAATGGGCTAGATTCACGTACCTCGGCACATAGTTTTGCCGGCGTAGCATATCGAATATACGCTATGCCGACGGTGCACAGAGAGCCCAGAGCAGTATTCACAAAGCACTCGCCCCATACGTTGCGGCAGGGTAGCGTAATATGGTCGGCGTAAGCCCGCCTAATTCAAAGTAGGCAGGTAGTGGGCGTGCTACATTTAAATTAACAGTGACCCCATGTAAATGAAGGGCCGATCGAACGGCGCATGCGTGTGCATGCTCAGAATCACGTCGCATATACTCCATAAGATACGACGGCTCAATGTGAACGACGTGAACGTCACCTACGCACATCCCCATTCACGTACGACTTACGTAAACAACGTAAAATTTGACGGCTGTTCTGACGTCCATACCTTTGCATGGGTAGCGCCACCTATAGCAAGGATAACTTTACGACGGACGTACGCCTTACGTAAACGGCGTAGATTACAGCAAAAGTGGGGCTGCATTCATATACAAAAGTGGGGCTGCATTCATATACAAGAGTGGGACTGAATTCATATACAAAAGTGGGGCTGCATTTATATACAAAAGTGGGACTGCATTCATATACAAAAGTGGGGCTGTATTTATATACAAAAGTGGGGCTGCATTTATATACAAAAGTGGGGCTGCATTTATATATACAGTGGGGCTGCATTAATATACAAACGTGGGACTGGATTAATATACAAAAGTGGGACTGAATTTATATACAAAAGTGGGACTGCATTCATATACAAAAGTGGGGCTATATTCATATACAAAAGTGGGACTGAATTCATATACAAAAGTGGGGCTACATTTATATACAAAAGTGGGACTGCATTCATATACAAAAGTGGGGCTGCATTCATATACAAAAGTGGGACTGCATTTATATACAAAAGTGGGACTGCATTTATATACAAAAGTGGGGCTGCATTCATATACAAAAGTGGGACTGCATTTATATACAAAAGTGGGACTGCATTTATATACAAAAGTGGGGCTATATTTATATACAAAAGTGGGACTGCATTAATATACAAAAGTGGGACTGAATTTATATACAAAAGTGGGACTGAATTTATATACAAAAGTGGGACTGCATTCATATACAAAAGTGGGACTGCATTTATATACAAAAGTGGGACTGCATTTATATACAAAAGTGGGACTGCATTTATATACAAAAGTGGGGCTGCATTCATATATACAAAAGTGGGGCTGCATTTATATACAAAAGTGGGACTGCATTTATATACAAAAGTGGGACTGCATTTATATACAAAAGTGGGACTGCATTTATATACAAAAGTGGGGCTATATTTATATACAAAAGTGGGGCTGCATTTATATACAAAAGTGGGGCTGCATTTATATACAAAAGTGGGGCTGCATTTATATATACAGTGGGGCTGCATTAATATACAAACGTGGGACTGGATTAATATACAAAAGTGGGACTGAATTTATATACAAAAGTGGGACTGCATTCATATACAAAAGTGGGGCTATATTCATATACAAAAGTGGGACTGAATTCATATACAAAAGTGGGGCTACATTTATATACAAAAGTGGGACTGCATTCATATACAAAAGTGGGGCTGCATTCATATACAAAAGTGGGACTGCATTTATATACAAAAGTGGGACTGCATTTATATACAAAAGTGGGGCTGCATTCATATACAAAAGTGGGACTGCATTTATATACAAAAGTGGGACTGCATTTATATACAAAAGTGGGGCTATATTTATATACAAAAGTGGGACTGCATTAATATACAAAAGTGGGACTGAATTTATATACAAAAGTGGGACTGAATTTATATACAAAAGTGGGACTGCATTCATATACAAAAGTGGGGCTGCATTCATATACAAAAGTGGGACTGCATTTATATACAAAAGTGGGACTGCATTTATATACAAAAGTGGGACTGCATTTATATACAAAAGTGGGGCTGCATTCATATATACAAAAGTGGGGCTGCATTTATATACAAAAGTGGGACTGCATTTATATACAAAAGTGGGACTGCATTTATATACAAAAGTGGGACTGCATTTATATACAAAAGTGGGGCTATATTTATATACAAAAGTGGGACTGCATTTATATACAAAAGTGGGACTGAATTTATATACAAAAGTGGGACTGAATTCATATACAAAAGTGGGGCTGCATTCATATACAAAAGTGGGACTGAATTTATATACAAAAGTGGGACTGCATTCATATACAAAAGTGGTGCAGACAATTAAATACAATAAAGCGCATGTGGTGTACCATGTAGATCAAAATAAAGTCCTCAGTAAAAGTCCTATAAGCTAGGTTAGATTTTTTGCATGAGTTTACAGTTCATGTTACTGGGCAGCCATGCCAAGGGAGTTGAAGCGACACTCCAGGTACATAGAATAAAGAACAACAAGAGAAAACAGGCGCCACTTAGTAAAACTGCAAAACTTTTACTAGAAAATGTAATAAAAGCACTCGCATGTAATTATGTAGATTCAGGCATACAGTACGTATGATGTCCAGCGATACGTCTGAGCACAGCCAATGGATGTCCCTTCAGTCTCTGTTACAGCGCTGGTGTTTGTGCTGTATAGCAGGTTAGACCTGCTTTGTCCTTGCGATGCGGTGTGGAGAGGAGGTGCACAGATGTGCTCGCAGGGATGCCGGAGCGCACTTTGGAGCGCATGCTTTGGGATGCTATGGTTGCGGTGGAGGAGATGACGTCATCGCCGGGGACAGCAATTGTGCAACGCATTTCCGTGCATGTGCTGTGGTTCGATGGGAAAACAAACACACAGCGCGCACCTTTGTCAAGCTGGCTGTAGGGGTCACTACAGCTCTTTTTTATATGCCTCTCACTTGGTTGCCATCTTGTGGCCAAATAGTAAAATGTCCTCTATGAAGAGGAATTAATACTATAAGTGATTGTTGTTTATTTAACTATCGAAAATATGGGGGGGGGGCGAGAGTAAGACAAAGTAAGTGTCAAATTCTTTGGGCTTAGACTATAGAATGGATACATAAATAACGCGCCTAGAACACATATAGTTCAATACATCTTATTTAAAGAAAAAGGCAGACGGGGTGTAGTTTAATATGTGGGACAAATAAGATGTGAACTTTACTATTTTTTAAAAAAGAAAGAGGAAAATGGGACTAAAATTAAAATAATAATAAAAAAATTGTAAAAATATGAATATGAAAATAAAAATAAAGATAAAAATAAAAATAAAAATAAAAATGATAATAATAATGAGAATAAATATAAATAAAATGTTAAAAATATGTTAATAAAATGGGAATAAACTTTAAAAAAATGAAATGGAATTGGAATGGAAGATCAAAAATGGATGGAAACTTAATGAGTGTAGACTAAGTGTATAACGGTGATATGAATAAGTACGTGTGCTTTTGTGTGTGGTGCACATGTGTTTATAATGGAGAATCAATATATACTTTGAGCTGATGTATATAAGTTGTTTTGGAACACTAGTGATCCAACAGGCAGAATAAAGCAATGATATGTGATGGTGTGTTGTATAAAAAATATATAATATGTGTGGGGGTAAAATATATATACAAAAATGTATATATAAAAAAAGGAAGGGATAAGACTGAAAAAGTCAATCTATAAGATAGTGGAGACTTCTAATTCTTCATTTAAGCCTCCTCCATTAAAAGAATTCTACAACTGCGGTTCAGAATTTGTGGTCTACGCCTTAACCTGCCCTTGTGAACTCCTTTATGTCGGTCGAACCATAGGGCCCTTGCGCCAACGCTTTGGCGAACACAGAAGGAAAATTGAGGCAGGTAGGGACAAACACAGCGTCCCACGCCACTTTTTAGAATGCCACAACAAATCCACCGAGGGCCTGAGAGTGTGGATAATAGAGCAAATATCCAACAAACTAACCGAGGCTGAAAGATTCCATCGCCTATGTGAAAGAGAAACTTTTTGGATTTACTCCCTCGATGCCCTTAGGCCAGGAGGCTTAAATGAAGAATTAGAAGTCTCCACTATCTTATAGATTGACTTTTTCAGTCTTATCCCTTCCTTTTTTTATATATAAATTTTTGTATATATATTTTACCCCCACACATATTATATATTTTTTATATAACACACCATCACATATCATTGCTTTATTCTGCCTATTGGATCACTAGTGTTCCAAAACAACTTATATACATCAGCTCAAAGTATATATTGATTCTCCATTATAAACACATGTGCACCACACACAAAAGCACACGTACTTATTCATATCACCTTTATACACTTAGTCTACACTCATTAAGTTTCCATCCATTTTTGATCTTCCATTCCAATTCCATTTCATTTTTTTAAAGTTTATTCCCATTTTATTAACATATTTTTAAAATTTTATTTATATTTTTTCTCATTATTATTATTATCATTTTTATTTTTATTTTCATATTCATATTTTTACAATTTTTTTTTATTATTATTTTAATTTTAGTCCCATTTTCCCATTTTTCTCTTTCTTTTTTAAAAAATAGTAAAGTTCACATCTTATTTGTCCCACATATTAAACTACACCCCGTCCGCCTTTTTCTTTAAATAAGATGTATTGAACTATATGTGTTTTAGGCGCGTTATTTATGTATCCATTCTATAGTCTAAGCCCAAAGAATTTGACACTTACTTTGTCTTACTCTCGCCCCCCCCCCCATATTTTCGATAGTTAAATAAACAACAATCACTTATAGTATTAATTCCTCTTCATAGAGGACATTTTACTATTTGGCCACAAGATGGTAACCAAGTGAGAGGCATATAAAAAAGAGCTGTAGTGACCCCTACAGCCAGCTTGACAAAGGTGCGCGCTGTGTGTTTGGTTTCCCATCAAACCACAGCACATGCACGGAAACGCGTCGCACAATTGCTGTCCCCGGCGATGACGTCATCTCCTCCACCGCAACCATAGCATCCCAAAGCGTGCGCTCCGGCATCCCTGCGAGCACATCTGTGCACCTCCTCTCCACACCGCATCGCAAGGACAAAGCAGGTTTAACCTGCTATACAGCACAAACACCAGCGCTGTAACAGAGACTGAAGGGACATCCATTGGCTGTGCATCATACGTATGCCTTAATCTACATAATTACATGTGAGTGCTATTATTAAATTTTATAGTAAAAGTTTTGCAGTTTTACTAAGTGGCGCCTGTTTTCTCTTGTTGTTCTTTATTCTATATACAAAAGTGGGACTGCATTTATATACAAAAGTGGGACTGAATTTATATATACAGTGTGACTGAATTTATATACAAAAGTGGGGCTGCATTTATATACAAAAGTGGGACTGAATTTATATACAAAAGTGGGACTGAATTTATATACAAAAGTGGGACTGCATTTATATACAAAAGTGGGACTGCATTTATATACAAAAGTGGGACTGAATTTATATATACAGTGTGACTGAATTTATATACAAAAGTGGGACTGCATTTATATACAAAAGTGGGGCTGCATTTATATACAAAAGTGGGACTGCATTAATATACAAAAGTGGGGCTGCGTTCATATGTACAGTGAGGCTGCAATGATGGGCACTGATGAGTCTGCATTGATCTCTTGTACCATGTCTTCAGTCTCTGACCATCTCTTGTACCATGTCTGCAGTCTCTGACCATCCCTTTTACCACGTCTGCAGTCTCTGACCATCCCTTGTACCATGTCTGCAGTCTCTGATGATCCCTTGTACCATGTCTGCAGTCTCTGACCATCTCTTGTACCATGTCTGCAGTCTCTGACCATCTCTTGTACCATGTCTGCATTCTCTGACCATCCCTTGTACCATGTCTGCAGTCTCTGACCATCTCTTGTACCAAGTCTGCAGTCCCTGACAATCGTCTACAAACTATGGGAAAGATTTATGGCATTTATATTTAAATATTTTTTACTAGTAATGGCGGCGATCATTGATTTTTTTAGCGGTACTGCAACATTGCAGCGGACACACAGGACACCTAATTGATTTCTGTAAGCAACACCTTATTTTCTGGCAATGCCCCTCCCGATCCCGAGACTAGACTCTGGATCCGCCCTTGTGTGGACGTCTTTCGTCTATAGTGCGGCTCTAGTGGTTAAAGGAACCTATTTAGAAAATAAAAGACGAAACCTTTACAACCCCTTTAAGTGAAGGAGCCTCTCCAACCCAGTCTGCAGGAGGGCCACCATATTCCCTCTGACGATTATCCTGTACAGAATTATTATTACACTTTTCCATCCACTCCAGAAGGGAAGCTTTATTATCCTTAATCAGAGAAGTAATTCAGACCACACTCTGTGTCCATCAGGTTGTTGTCCATTATAGAATCAATGGGTATGAGGGTAGCCCCTAATCCTCTCCAAATGCCTCTGTCCTGGTTGGGTCCGTCACAAAATGTAGCTATTTAAAAGCACAAATTTTATTTTTGCTGTACAAACTGCTAGTAAATGGAGGTTTAGGTGGATAATGAGGGACTTTTTCCTAGCAATTATAATAACGTACTTCTGGCATGATTTTGTTTTTATTTTTTTTCATTTAATTTATTGCAGCAATTCATTGAGTAATACAACAAAAGGTCATCTTGTGATTACCCATAAATGCTAGAGATTAGCCATAAACTATGACATTTTTTGAAGATATGCAGCTGATTCAAGTAGCAGTCCTGGTCACTAATGTATCGTTTAATAGACACAATTAGCCAGATTCAGTAAGACTTACGATGGCGTATCAGTAGATACGCCGTCGTAAGTCCGAATTTGCGCCGTTGTATCTTTAAGCGTATTCTCAAACTGAGATACGCTTAAATGTTGCTAAGATAGGACCGGCGTAAGTCTCCTACACCATCGTATCTTAGCTGCATATTTACGCTGGCCGCTAGGGGCGTGTACGTGGATTTACGCCTAGAATATGTAAATTAGCAAGATACGCCGATTCACGAACGTACTTGCGCCCGAAACGCTGTTTACGTAAGGCGTTTTTCAGGCGTAAAGATAAACCACCAAAAAGATGGCGCAGCCCATGCAAGGTATGAACGACGGAACAGCCGTCGTATTTTACGTCGTTTGCGTAAGCGTACGTGAATGGGGCAGGGCGTAGGTGACGTTCATGTCGAAAGCATTGAGTATTTCCAATGTGATTCTGAGCATGTGCGCTCATGCGCTGTACAAACGGCCCTCATTTACATGGGGTCACGATTCATTACCATACAACACGCCCCCTACCTGCCTATTATGAATTAGGCGGGGTTACGCCGAGCCATTTGCGCTACGCCGACGTAACTTAGGAGGCAAGTGCTTTGTGAATACAGTACTTGCCTCACTATGTTACGTCGGCGTAGTGCAAATGGGATGTGCTACGCCGGCATAAAGATACGCCGCCATACGTGAATCTAGCTATATGAGCAGTAGCACAAATATTTGCACAAATCATCCAGTTGTCTGGGTGATTTATTACCCACTTGCTTACTGGGCACATATACCCCCCTCCTGCCCAGGTGAAATTTCAGCTTTCGGCACTGCGTCACTTTAACTAACAATTGCGCGGTCGTGCGACGTGGCTCCCAAACAAAATTGACATCCTTTTTTCCCCACAAGTAGAGCTTTCTTTTGGTGGTATTCGATCGCCTGTGTGTTTTTTATTCTTTGCGCTATAAACAAAAAAGTGCGACAATTTTGAAAAAAATACAATATTTTTTACTTCTTGCTATAATAAATATCCCAATTTAAAAAAAAAATCATTTTTTTTCTTAGTTTAGGCCGATGCGTATTCTTCTACATAATTTTGGTAAACAAAAAAAAATCGCAATAAGCGACTGGTCTGCGCAAAAGAGAACAATATCCCAGTCAGATTTTCAGGTTATATGGCAGATTAAGTTGCTTAGACCAACCATATCCATTTCTTGTTTTTGTGCATTCATTGATTTCAGACTTAATATAAGATCTTGTTGAAAAGGCTTTTCTTTTATAATTTTTTAGGTTTATACAAGAAAAATGGAAAATTAGTATTTTTAGGGTTGGATAATGCTGGGAAAACCACATTGCTACAGATGCTTAAAGATGGCCGAATGGGTCAATATGTTCCTACCCTTCATCCAAGTGAGTATTTTTGTTAATCACTACATAGTTG
Organism: Rana temporaria; assembly: GCF_905171775.1. Taxonomy (NCBI): domain Eukaryota; kingdom Metazoa; phylum Chordata; class Amphibia; order Anura; family Ranidae; genus Rana; species Rana temporaria. The sequence goes on from NC_053491.1 coordinate 300,051,253, forward strand.
TGAGAATTGCACCCTTAGGGTTCTTTCACATGGGCAGACCAATCAGGTCCGTTTGCCAGTTTTTCAGATGGACCTGATCGGACCCTCGATTCACCCCTATGGAGTAGCGGATGTCAGCTGTAACATGTCAACTGACACCTGCAGCTATCCGATCCCGACCCTATTTTCCATCTGTCTGGTGGAAAGGATTGGATGAATACAGGCGGTCTATTTTCATCTGTTCGCCAAATAGAGGAGAGTGGGACTCTGCACAGTGAGCGGAGATGGACCTGTCATCAGCCTGCTCAGTGGGGATCAGCAGAGCGATCCCCTGCTGAGCAGCCCTTAGAGCGTTTCTTAACTAGAATGTCAAACGGTAGCTTGCAGTATATTCTTCACAGAGTCACAGAGTACTCTGGAGGTGGAGGGAAAGTCTCACTTTCATGGGATATTGGTCTTCTCACATGGATTCTTCTTTCAGTGCTTGCTGGGACTGTTAATCCACCTTCTGTTCTTCTCTGGATGTCTATGGACTCTTTTATCAAATTTTTACATGTTTTATTGAGCCCTGGAAGATACACCTGCAGTGAATATTTGGTAAATGTCACATTGACTGCTTTATAAATATAACCCTAAGGCCTCATTTCCACTGGCGTTTTTACAGCCACGTTTCTGAGCGTTTTTTACAGCTTAAAAACGCCTGTCCATGTTATTCTATGGCTTCATTCCCACATAGGCGTTTTTGAGCTGCAAGTGGCATAGACGTTTTTGAGCTGTAAAAAAAACGCGGGACCAGGGCGTTCTGAAGCTCCAGAGTAGAGCTGTAAAAACGCCAGACGTTAAAAAACGCTCAAAAGCGCTCAAAAACGCGCAAAAACGCTCAAAAACGCTCAAAAACGCGACCGCGGCATTTTTAAAGCTGCAGCTCACAAAAAAAAAAATTTTTTTTTTTTTTTTTTTTTTTACAAAATAAACATGGACAGGCGTTTTTAAGCTGTAAAAAAGCCTAACAACAGTGGCTGTAAAAACGCCAGTGGAAATGAAGCCTAAATGTGCTTAGAAGTTTGGTAAATTTCCACAGTGACTGTATCCTTCGTCTCTCCATAGAGCCGTTATGAGAAGGGCATGAAAATGTCGATGGGATCTGTGCCATGCTATTTTTTTAAAGACAGATTATAAAAAATACAGGTCGATTAAGGCCATCTGGGAAGTCTGTATAAAATTCAGTGCCCATAAAAAAAAAATTATTTCCTGCATTTACAGCAGACCTAACGTCTATACACAGAGAAACATGCAATTCCGTTCTTGGGTCCTCTCTGAGCACAGAGTGGTGTCTGTCAGCCAGGGCCGTTTGAAGGAATTTGGGGGCCCCAAGCAAAATGGACATGGAGGCCCCCCCCCATGCACGCACTCAAAGCCTACAAGAACCACAGCATAGTGATACAGTGTAAGTTCACCCACACTGTGCCATGCCATCAATTGCAGCCACTGTGCCATCAATTGCCGCCACTCACTGTGCCCATTAATTGTCACCACTGTGCCATGCCATCAAACGCAGTCACTGTGCCATTAATTGTCACCACTGTGCCATCAATTGTCACCACTGTGCCCATCAATTGTCACCACTGTGCCATGCCAAACACAGCCACGGTGCCATCAAACGCAGCCACTATGCCATGCCATCAATTGTCACCACTGTGCCATACCAAACACAGCCACTGTGCCATCAAACACAGCCACTATGCCATGCCATCAATTGTCACCACTGTGCCCATCAATTGTCGCCACTGTGCCCATCAATTGTCACCACTGTGCCATGCCAAATGCAGCCACTGTCTAATCAAACGCAGCCACTGTGCCATGCCATCAATTGTCACCACCATAATTGGGGGGACAGTAGAGACAATGGGGAGACAGGAGGGACATTGGGGAGACAGGAGGGACATTGGGGATAATTGGGGGAACAGGAGGAACACTGTGGTGCAGGAGGAATATTGGGGGGCCAGAAGGGACATTGGGGATAAGTGGGGGGACAGGAGGAACCTTGGGGGGACATTGGGGAGACAGGAAGGACATTGGGGATAATTGGGGGGACAGGAGGAACATTGGGGGGCGACAGGAGGGACATTGGTGAGACAGGAGGGACATTGGGGATAATTGGGGGAACAGGAGGAACACTGTGGTACAGGAGGAATATTGGGGGGCCAGAAGGGACATTGGGGATAAGTGGGGGGACAGGAGGAACCTTGGGGGGACATTGGGGAGACAGGAAGGACATTGGAGATAATTGGGGGGACAGGAGGAACATTGGGGATAATTGGGGGGACAGGAGGAATATTGGGGGAAACAGGAGGTACAGGAGGATAATTGGGGGGACAGGAGAAACATTGGGGGGGACAGGAGGGACATTGGGGATAATTGGGGTGACAGAGGGGACAGTGAGGAGACAGGAGGGACACTGGGGATAATTTAGGGGACAGGAGGAACATTGGGGGGACATGAGGGACATTGGGGATAATTGGGGGGACAGGAGGAATATTGGGGTAACAGGAGGGACAGTGGGGGGACTGGGGGATAATTGGGGGGACAGGAGGGACATTGGGGGGACAGGAGGGACATTGGGCATAATTGGGGTGACAGTGAGGAGACAGGAGGGATATTAGGGATAATTGGGGGGGGGCAGGAGGGACATTGGGGGGACAGGAGGAATATTGGGGATAATTGGGAGACAGGAGGGACATTGGGTATAATTGGGGGGGGGACAGGAAGGACATTGGGAGGACATTGGAGATTAGTGGAGAAGATGGTGATGCTCTGTGTAGTGTGACTGTACTGTGATCGTGTCTGTCACATACCACAGTTTACTTGCTTAGGAAGAGCCCGGCGATGTCATTTCCTCACTCACATTTGCCTGTGGGATAGAGCGCGCGCCGCTGTACCAGTCTCAGACTGGCTGCCACAATGGGGAAAAGTAGATTCAGTCTGCAGCGAAGGAGAAGAAGCCGGTGGCGGCTCACATGGCGAGGCAGAGGCGGGACTCCCAGAGCAACCCAGCCTCTGCCACCGCACATGACCCCCAATCGTCCAATCACCAGGCAGCCGCTGCCCATCCCTGAGCCGGAATATGGTGTCTGGAGCGCAGCGAGTGACACCATCCACATTAGGACGGCGTGACACTGGCACCGGGTTTTGCGCTGCTCCCCCCCAAATTTTTTCGCCCGGTGCCACGGCCCCCTCTGCCCCCCCACTCTACGACAGTATGCCTGTGCCTCTTCAAGCCGCTGGATGCTGGGGCCCCCCACCAGCTCGGGGCCCCAAGCAATTGCTTCCTTTGCCTGTCCTGTTGCGACGGGCCTGCTGTCAGCCACCGCTCTCTGCTGTGTCTGTCCAGCACACACTGGAGCAGGGGAGGGGGGGGGCAGCTGGCTCAGGCTCTTAGCGGTACGCTGAAAGGCTAAGCCAGCTGTTGTTCAAGCATCTGAGCAGACCCCAACATTACTGTCTACATGCCCCCCTCCCGCCGCCATCCGGTGCTTCTACAGGCTCTCCCATGCCATCGGAGGCCCAGAGAACAAATTCGGCTACCGCCGAATGAACAGCATAGAGATTTAATCTCTATGACCGTCGTAGGCCCGGGAACGACATTAAGATGTCACGCCCGGGTAGCCGGAAGTAAACAAATCACGGCTGAAAGCATGAGATCGGTGAATTTTTTTCCCCAATCTCATGCTTTCCAGCCTGGAGGAGAGATGTGGGGTCTTATTGACTCTGCATCTCTCCATAAAGAGGACCTGTCACACACTATTCCTATTACAAGGAATGTTTACATTTCTTGTAATAGGAATGAAAGTGATCCAAGAGTGATCCAAGAGAAAAAAAAGAGTGCAAAAAAAAAAATCTATATACAATTTTTTTTTAATGCCCCTGTCCCCAGTAGCTTGCGCTCAGCAGCGAATGCGCACGCAAGTCCTGCCCACATATGTAAACACCGTTCAAACCACACATCAGGTATCGCCACGTGCGTTAGAGCGAGAGCAATAATTCTAGCACTAGACCTCCTCTAACTCTAAACTGGTAGCCTGTAATAAAAAAATTAAGTGTCGCCTATGGAGATTTTTAACCACTTCCATACCAGGCACTTGCGCACCTTCCTGCCCAAGACAATTTTCAGCACTGTCACAATTTGAATGACAATTGCGCAGTCATGCTACACTGTACCCAAATGAAATTTTTATCATTTTGTTCCCACAAATAGAGCTTTCTTTTGGTGGTATTTGATCACCTCTGCGATTTTCTATTTTTTGCGCAACAACTAAAAAGATAGAAATCTTTGAAAAAAATTAATAGGTAGATTCAGGTAGAGTTAGGCCGACTTATCAGTAGATAAGTCGACCTAACTCAGAATCTACGCCGACGTATGTTTAAGCATATGCTCAAACAGAGATACGCTTGCGCCGTCCTATCTTAGATTGCAATATTTTGGATGGCCGCTAGGTGGCGCTTCCATTGCGGTCGGCGTAGAATATGTAAATGAGGAGATACGCCGATTCACTAACGTACGCCCGGCCGATGCAGTACTTTTACGCCATTTACGTAAGAGATAGGCCGCGTAAAGTTAGAGCTGGGCCCTAGTTGGAATAGTAATGTCAAGTATGGCCGCCGTTCCCGCGTCGAAATTCGAATTTTTTACGTTGTTTGCGTAAGTCGTCCGTGAATCGGGATTTATATATATATATATATATATATTATATATATATATATATATATATATATATATATATATATATATATATATATATATATATATATATATATATGGTGGTTCTGAGCAATTTTCTAGTAAAAAAAAATTATGATCTTTACATGAAGGAGAGAAGTGCCAGAATAGGCACGGTATGGAAGTGGCTAAGTAATCATACATAAACACATAACATGTGAGTGAACCGATCCATATGAATCAATTATTATTGTGTTTAAAAAGTCCCAAACTTGAAATAAAATAACAATGAAGGCAACTTCTGATGCAGCCCCTAGAAATCTGCAATGGCAAAACTAGGGTTTTTGGTGGGCCTCTGTATCTCACAAAAGTTCTGCATCATCCTAGATCATTACCTTGGATGGAAAGCTGTTCTTATGGTAATGATATTAGGTTAACTGGTAGTGCCACTAGTTTCCAGGCCAATAGTTACAATACAGTAGTTAATCTATTCATAGTCAACTTGCTTTAAAAATGAACCTATGGATTCCTAACCGATGGGAAAAAAAACGATCGTTAGTAGGCCCGTCCATCGGTTAAAAATCCACGCATGCTCAGAATCAAGTCGACGCATGCTTGGAAGCATTGATCTTCATTTTTTCAGCACGTCGTTGTGTTTTACGTCACCGCATTCTGACACGATCGTTTTTTTAACTGATGGTGTGTAGGCACGACGGACCATCAGTCAACTTCATAGGTTAACCTCTGGTTAACCTATCGTGTGTACAAGGCCTCAGAATCTAGGGTTAATCAAATTTAAAAAAAACACAGTTGTCAGTCACTGACTCTTTTTTTCCAAAGGCTTTTTATTCAACCACAATGTTGACGGAACAAGGGGAATGGAGGAAGAGGGAAAGTTCAGGTACCTTTCTGTAGATCAATGAAACATTGAGATCCCTGAGACAGGTCCACTCAGTGTCGTTGGATCTTGCTCACCCGGACAGGCCTCTGCCACAGACCTGGCAGCCAGAATAATGCACGAACAGTCAAAGGTGAAGGTCTCTGCCACAGACCTTATAGTATCAATAGCTGCTGAACGATCCTCTGCCACGGGATCCAATAATCAGAATTTTCCTCTGTAAATTCAGTTGCAAAGTATGACAAAGTTCCTTTAAGCCAGAGGTTCCCAACCAGTGGCCCTTGACCTCCTGCTCTGGGATGGCAGCTTGGCAAGCCCACATCACGGTTGCTGACCCGCCATCCCAGAGCAACAGTTTTGTGAATTAAGCCGCTGGTAGAGGAAACAAACACTGAGCCACAGACTTCTGTTATTTCAGAAAGTGCGCCACACCTGTAGGATATAATAGAAGCCAGCTGTGTCCTCTCCAAGACGTATCCTTCAGTTGACCAGCTTTTTCAGACAGCACAGGATCACTATCGAGCCAGTAGGCCCCAGATAGCTTCTGGGCCTACCTCCAGTTGCGAAGCCTCGGGCCAGCCAGCCCCGAGACAGAAAAGGAACGGTTACATTCCCCAGGTCAAGGTGACCATGAGGTGAGAGAGCGAGGAAAATGGCATCCACCCCTTAAGTACCCTATCCCAGCATGCCCAGCGGTAAAGAAACTCCCACTAGGTTGGTTCTGGGAAAGGGCACCCAATACACTCTGACTGGCTGTAACCTCCAACACGGAACCAATGGGGACAACGACACCTGCTGGTACCTGTGGGAAATACACCAAACTCAGTCAAAGCTGGAGCAAAGCCCAGTTTAGCCATAAAACACATCTGAAATAACTACATTTCAGATATCCCACTAAATTTGAATAATGGCGCCTGGTCAACAGGAGCAGGGCGCTACACATAAAAAAAGCATTTGTATGCCTTGAAGTTGTCCTGATTTCTAATTTTGTGATTTACCTTTTTTAGCATCAGAAGAACTGACAATTGCTGGAATGACATTCACTACCTTTGATTTAGGTGGACATGCACAAGGTAAGCTGTTATAAGTATATCAACAAATAGCATATCAGAAATGTATGGTGTCCTTGCAGCTAGCAAGCCATTTTTGTATAGTTTACATTATATACTAAAAGCAGGGTGAACAAATATCTGCGCTAACTTTAAAACAGCAATAATTTTTTTTTTTAAATGATCAGCTATCACAGTTTGTTGATATAGCAAACACAAATAATATAGTCCAAAGTGCAGCGCTTCAGTGAAAAGCTGATAATGTGACAGTCCATGTAAAAACAGTGCGAGATGAAAACTGCTGTGAAGCCGATATGAAACCTCCACCAAACTTCAATGTGCAAAAAGAAGGCACACCAACGTGCTATCAATCTGCTTACCAGAAAGATAAACAGGTGATGTAATCATACAATGCTGGTGGATGCAATACTTCAAACTTGACAGATCAATCATGGGGATATCCAGAATCATCAACATCAGAAAGACCTCCAGGACTCACAAGACCGGATAGATATAATATATGACCCTCAACAGGGATTTGCCCAATATGAAGAAAGAGGCAATAATAGTGAAGCCCGAACAGGTAAAAACCTACAGTGTTTATTGTAGTCTACTTACAAGAACAAAAGAAACATCATGACATATAAAACTCTGCGGCTCTTAGCGTGCTTGCATCGGCTAGCCTGACATGTTTCATCCAATGTGGATATCATCAGAGGTGTGGCCTATGACACAAGCACGCCCAAATATATACTGACCCTTCTAGGTCATCCCAGTCCTTGATAGGACAGCACAAAATAAAAACGGCTGCACTCAGTGTTATCAAAGCGCCGGACGTGCATGCGCAGTACGGCCACGCTCATCCATATAAACATGAAAGAAAACCGCATTGTGCGGCCGCGCATGAGCACTACGGCCGTCATAATCAAAGCGGCACATGCGCAGTATGGCCGTGTTCTCTTGCTAACATTAAGGAAAGCATAGCATCACACGGCCGCGCATGCACAGCACGGCCGCAATACTCAATAGCAGGTAAAACCAAAGCGGCCTTGCATCACTTTCAGGAGACAGGACAACACCAGCATCAACAGGAAGTGATTTAAACACCTGGCAAGAGAAAAAACACTGCCAGTAGATAATTAATCCCGTCTACCGGATGTTATTATCAGAAAACGGAATTGTCACAAAAAAAAAAAAAACACACACTTCAGCAGTGTTTGCACTCCAAAAAGGAGAAAAGAAACCAAGAAAAAAACGTGGATGAATTATAGATTGCATAACGAGACACGGGGACATAAAAATAGGATTTTTTGTACTCACTGTAAAATCCTTTTCTGTCGTCCATGGACGGACACAGCCTTCACAAGTCTTGAAATATGGGTTATGTTCCTGTTCACAGGAGAGAACTAGGCAGAAACATGTTAGATAATTAAATACAAGTTACTTTAACAGAGTTGAACAGCCCCGCCCAAGGGTCGGTCCCTCCGGACATAACCATCCGCCCTGCAGATAGCAACTCAGTTCGTAACAAGCAGTACAAACCTAAAAAGGAGTGGTGGGTGCTGTCTCCGTCCATGGACAACAGAGAAAAGGATTTCACGGTGAGTACAAAAAATCCTATTTTCTCTTTTCGTCCATGGACGGACACAGCCTTCACAAGTCTTGACATATGGGACGTCCCCAAGCAGTGTCAAAAAACCGAGGGGTGGGAACAGTATTAAAAATTAACTTCACCCCAAACAAGCAGAGTTCCTCAACGGAGGAGTTGCAACTTTAAGCAGCCGCTTGCACAACCTTGCGGCCGAAGGAAACATCTGAAGATGCACTCACATCAACCTTGTAAAATTTGGAGAAGGTGTGCACTGACGACCAAGTCGCCGCTTTGCACACCTGTGAGACAGACACTTGATGTCGGAAAGCCCAGGAAGCACCAATTTCCCTGGTTGAATGTGCCGTGACCGGAGAAGGGGGCACCCACCCCTTAAGAGGCCTGTATGACAGTCTGCCTGATCCACGAGAAATGGTGGCCGACGAGACCGCCAGGCCCTTTTGTGGACCAGACACCGCCACAAACAGCCATTCAGACATCCGAAATGGAGCCGTAGCAGACAGGTACACCAGCAAGGCAAGTACCACGTCTAAAGTATGGAGCGCAGCCTTTTTGGGATGCGACGGCCGAGGACACAGGGATGGAAGCACAAGGATGGAAGCACAATGTCCTCATTTATGTGGAAGGCCGAAACCACCTTCGGAAGGAAGGTTGCAGGCACAGCACCACTTTATCCTTATGGAGGACCAAGTATGGTGACTTGCATGACAAGGCCGCCAATTCAGAAACACGTCTGACAGATGTAATGGCCGATAAAAAGGGCACCTTCCGAGATAGTGTCAAGAGAGAAATCTCTCTGATGTTTTCAAATGGAGGTTCCTGAAGAACCAAGAGCACCAGATTCAAATCCCATGGAGGAAGAGGTTGTCTAAGAGGGGGAAGCACATGGCGAACCCCCTGCACAAAAAAAGGTACCCACCAGAGAATGGGTCTCCAAAGGCCGTTGAAAGAACACAGCCAAGAATGAAATCTGTCCTTTAATGGTGCGTAGAGCAAGTTTATGATCTACTCCACGCTGTAGAAACAGCAGGACCCTGGAAACCGAATATGTCCGTGGACGCCACCCCATCTCTTCGCACATAGAGATGTAGGCCTTCCAGGTGCGATGGTAGATCTTCCTGGAAGAAGACTTCCATGCCCTCAGCATGGTTGAGATGACCGAGTCCGAAAGACCTTGGCCCTTTAGTACCTGGCTTTCAATAGCCAGCGTCTGTAAAGCAGGATGAAGTATGGGACCTTGAGACAGAAGGTCCTCCCACATTGGCAGCCGTCAGGGTGCATCCGCCACCAGGCACACAAGGTCGGCGTACCAAGGATAGCGGGCCAATCTGGAGCGATTAGAATCACCGGGATCCTCTTGGTCTCCACTCTGCGGAGCAGACGATGAAGCAACTTCAGTGGGGGAAAAGCATAAATTAGCCGATACTGACCCCACGGGGCCACCAACGCATCTGTCCGGGGATCTCTGGACCTGGCCACAAACCTTGACACCTTGCAATTGAGGCGAGAAGCCAGGAGATCTACGTCCAGTGGGCCCCACCTCCTGCAAAGGAGTTGAAACACCTTCGGATGCAATGACTATTCCCTGGTCCAGCATCTGGCGACTTGGGTAGTCCGCCTGCCAGTTTCCTACACCCAGTATATAGACGGCTGACGGAGCCGGCACTCGGACGCTGCAGCTGAGCTCCGTGTTCCCCCGATGGTTGACATAAGCCACCGCCGTGGCGTTGTCTGACTGGATCCTGATTGGGCGTCCTTGCAACCTCCTTGACCACGAGGAGAGGCACAGCCTGATCGCCCGAAGTTCCAGGACATTGATCGGCAGATGGGATTCGTCCAGAGTCCAGCGACCCTGGGCCGACTGGACCCCCCCCCCAACCTGTGAGGCTTGCGTCTGTTGTAATCACTGTCCACTGGAAGGGGAGAAACGACTTCCCGGACTTAAGAGCTGGGGATCTCAGTCACCAACTCAGAGACTCTGACCAGGTGACCTACCTGAATCTGACGATCCAGAGACAATGGAGATCTGTTCCATTTGGACAGGATCTCCCTCTGCAATACTCGTGTGGAATTGGGCATACGGTACAGCCTCGAAGGAGGCTTCCATGAAGCCCAGGACTCGCATGCAAAAAACGGAAAGACGACCATTTGCGTCATGCCAACAACTTCACCGCAGACTGGACAGTCTGCAATTTTTCCAAGAATAGGAAGACTCGACTACGAGGAGTCCAGAATCAACTCTAGGTATTCCAAATGCTGAGTCGGTACCAGGACTGACTTCTGGATGTTTAAGACCCAACCGAATTCTCGGAGGGTCCGACTGGCTATAGAAACATCTACCTCTAACTCTGAGCCAGAAGCTGCTCTCAGAAGAAGATTGTCTAAGTAGCCCACGATAGAAATTCCTTGTTGTCTCAACAAAGCTAGAAGCTAGAATGGTGAACACTCTTGGTGCTGACGCTAGGCCAAAAGGGAAGAGCCACAAACTGATAGTGGTCTTCGCCGATTGCAAAATTGGGACATGCAAGTATGCGTCCTTTATGTCAAAGGACGCCAGAAAGTCCCCCGGATGGAGCGCAGCAACCACTGAGCGAATGGATTCCATGCGGAACTTCCGTACTCTTACAAAGACATTTAGGACTTTGAGATCCAAGATCGGACGGACTCCGTCCTTCTCTGGGACCACAAACAGATTCTAATAAAATCCATGAAACCTCTCGTCCAGTGATACAGGTAAAATTACTCTGCAACTTATCAAGTCTTGCACTGCCCCCAATAGGGCAGACCGACGAGCCGGAAGGAGATTTGAGGGAAAGAATCTGGTCGGCGGACAGGAAAGAAACTCTATCTTGTACCCACCTCGCAGACCCACTGGTCGGAGAGCAGGGAGGTCCACCGAGCCGTGAACCTGCAAAGCCGCCCCCCCCCCCGACCCATGAGTCGGGCGGGGGCAAAACTTTATGCGGTGGCAGCTTTGGTTGCCGGCTTGTTCGGCTAACGCACCCAGGGACGCTTCTGTCCCCCAGCTGAGCCTTTGTCAGCTTGGGAGGGTCTACCGGAGGGCCCTAATGAAAATACTGCTTCTGTGTGGGAAAATAAGGACCCTCCTCACTGGAGGATGTCCCCTCCAGTGACATCCTTAATAATATCATCCAGCAAGGTACCAAAAAGCTTCCCACCTTTTGAAGGGCAAGTCTGCCAGGGCATTTTTGGAAGCCTGGTCAGCGGACCAGCATCTCAGCCAAATTAGGTGGCATAATACCACCGCCGATACAGAGGCCCTGGAGATCAATGGGGCCGCATTCAGAGTGGCATCACAGACATATACAAGGCCCTGTACCAACTGGTCGGCCAGTCCTGCACACCCTGGAGGGAGCTGATGCTCCTCCACAGTCTGGTGCAATATCTTTGCCCATTCAGAGAGAGTCTGAGACACCAGAGTTGCAGCCAAAATAGGCAGCAATACAGACCCCAGCATGGTAAACCTGGAGCGGATCACCGCCTCGGACCTCCTATCAGTATGGTTCTTAAACGCAGGGGTCCCTTCCAGAGAGAAAGTGGTTACTTTATTCAATCGAGCGACCGGGGGGGGTCAACCCCCAGAGGAGAAGCCCATTTTTTCAAGAGGCTGTCCTCCAAAAGGGATAACAGACTGCCAAGCGCTGAGGTATCACAAAGGACTTTTGTGGCTTTTCCCATTCCTTCTCTATGAACTTATCAAAGAAAGATGCATACGGAAAAACTTTTACAGAGCGGTCTGATTTTGTGCGACCCAAAAGAGACTGACCCCTCTGTGGACGCCTCAGCTGCACCTTCCAGCTTAGAGTCCCTTACAGCATTGATAAGCGCACTGACTAGTGCCCTGTCATGCACTGACCCGGACGAGGGGTCCTCCTCACAAGGAAGGTCCTGGTCCACAGTCTGGTGCAATATCCTTTGCCCATTCAGAGAGAGTCTGAGACACCAGAGTTGCAGCCAAAATAGGCCGCAATACAGACCCCAGCATGGTAAACCTGGAGCGGATCACCGCCTCGGACCTCCTATCAGTATGGTTCTTAAACGCAGGGGTCCCTTCCAGAGAGAAAGTGGTTACGTTATTCAATCGAGCGACCGGGGGGGGGGGGCAACCCCCAGAGGAGAAGTCCATTTTTTCAAGAGGCTGTCCTCCAAAAGGGATAACAGACCGCCAAGCGCTGAGGTATCACAAAGGACTTTTGTGGCTTTTCCCATTCCTTCTCTATGAACTTATCAAAGAAAGATGCATACGGAAAAACTTTTACAGAGCGGTCTGATTTTGTGTGACCCAAAAGAGACTGACCCCTCTGTGGACGCCTCAGCTGCTCCTTCCAGCTTAGAGTCCCTTACAGCATTGATAAGCGCACTGACAAGTGCCCTGTCATGCACTGACCCGGACGAGGGGTCCTCCTCACAAGGAAGGTCCTGGTCCACATCTTCTGACAGTCCAGAACCGGGGTCCTGTGCCGCAGCTAGGCCCGGGTCAGAGCATGGCGATGGGACAGTGCGCTTTTTACCCCCCCTTACACTCACGCCGGTTACACCCTGGCAACAAATGATTCCAGGGCCGCCGACAAAGTGTCCATGGGAACCGCAGGTGCAAGGGCACCAGCTGCCGCCTCTGGCATGTTTGGGGAAGAAGGACCAGATACTGACTCCATGCTGACAGCTCTCAGGGACCAATTCAAAGACCTGAAAAGTCCACCCTCCTTGCTGCACTGACCGGGGGGTTACCCAGGGGACTCTCCACCCATCAATAAGACCGCTCAGCTGCCTGCCTTCTGTACACAGCAAGTGCGAGGAAAATCTGTGAGGAGAATTGTGCTGCGCGCCGTTCAGGAAGCCAGCACTAGAGGCCAAACCCACACCAAAATGGCTGCCAGACGCCTCAGAGAAAAAAGGGCGTGGCCACAAGAAAGTAGCCACCTGCAATATTAACCTGCTCCACAGCGCGGCCACGACAAAATGGCCACCAATGGGAAAATACAATGGAAAGCAGCAGGCATACTAACAATGGTGTCGGCGCTGCCAAAATGGCGCCTGAGCACCACGATGTGTACGAGAAGGCCAAGATAGGGACTTCCGAGGCAGAGCACCCCCCACAGAAAAACGGGTCCTGACACCCCACAGTCCCCCACTGGGATCCGGAGTCCCCCCACAGGTCTGCGCCGGTCGAGCAAAAGGGGAAATGTGACAGAGCAGGGAAAGGGAGGATAAGAGCCAGGAATGCCCAGCTGTTCCATCCCGCCGAGGCGGGAGGAACCGTACTTGCCCGTCCATGCGAGGACCCGCTGGTGCGTCCATGACAGACCTACAACCGAGTTGGAGTAGCTGTCGACCCGGTCCACTGTGAGTGAGACAGCAAGCAGCCCAGTCATATGTGGAAAGCGGTAGTGAATTTGCGCTTCCCTTAAGAAAAGTGTAATACTAAACACAACCTAAAGCTAATGGTGAAAAGAGGGTTAATTGCAAATATAGGTAGTACAACACCTGCTAATTAGCCACAGTGGTGTTTAAAATAAATGAATGGTATTGGGACAGAGAAAACTCTGATGAGGTGCTGCTATTTGTGAAACTGCTGAAATAGGCAGAAATGGACTGAAATAATAAAGACAAATATATAGCGCAACCCCCAATATAGATAAATGGAAAAAATACAACACTCAAAAACGAATGTAACAAATGTAGCAAATAATAAATAAAAAGTGAATCAATGTATCTATTACACCAGATTATGTAAGAGGAAAATAAATATATGAAGTCCACTGGATGTAAAAAAAGAACACTCGATCACTGTTCAAAGGATGGCCAGTATCTCCAACAGTAATATTACTTCACTGTGCAGAATTGCAACATGAGAAATAAATAAATAATGAATAAATCAATGAGTCTGCTGTAACAAGCTATCGAGATGTGTAAAAAACATATAGTCCACTTGTAGTGAATGAGAGCGCTGAGTCACTACTCAGAGAAGCGGCTAAATCCTCCACACATAATACAGCTTCAATATGCAGAAAAAGGGATGTAAAAATCCGGGCTGTGTGGCCCCTTACCAGAAAATATGGATCTCTATGACAAGAGATCATATAGGCATAAGGTAAGGATTTCTTTGTACCGGAGGGGTGCAGGAAACAGGAGATCCGTCTTCCCAGGTTCCCAGGGACACTCACACTCTGTTCCGCTCAGCTTGTTTGCAGCTCTCCCGGAGGTATCGTGATCAGGAAATGGAATTAGAGGAGAAAAGAGGACTTCATAGCGCAACCAATTTAAAAATGTTCATATGAACCTATTTATTTGGCAACCACTTTTTTCATGAATTCAACAATGAAAAAAAATGAGAGAGAAATGTCCAATATCCAAATAGGATGTATCTCTTTGCAGTATACGATAAAAACAAATATACTTAGATAGTGGCTGTGTCTGATAATGAAGCTTCCAACCGACGCTGCGTTTCACCTGATGAGGTATCGACAGGGAAAGGAAACAGTAACAGACACTACACAGGCCGTGTTAACCCACTTTTCCAGGTGACTCCTAAGGACTAAACAAACAGGGAAAAGGGAGGAGAAAGCAGCAGCCCAGTGATCTTACACACAAAGGAAGTGAACAAACCCTCTCGTTTTTGACTGGCTATGTTACAAAATGAAAAAATATATATATGTAAAAAATATATTTTTTTTCCTTATGAAAAATCTTTTTTTTTTTTTATATTTATAAAAAAAACTTTATATATAAAGTTTTTTCTCCTTATATATACACAAGAGAAAAAGAAATACATAGAAGGAGGCGGGTTATATTTACTCATTAGTTGGCTATAAAAACCTGCAAAGAGGTACCTCCCGAATGCCCATTTAGGGCATATAAATGAATTCTCCTACTTGTTTATAAAAATTCCTTCTCTAAAAAAATTCCAAAAGGAATTACATTTAATTGAAATAAAAATGCATAAATTATATATGTATATAAAAGAACATGTATAATATCAATAATTAAATCATCTATTGATCTTCCCAGTGAATGGACACTCAGGTGTCTCCAAACACATAGAAAGTGAGGGAGCCCACATATTAAGTAATTTCTGCTGGAAATCCCACCCAGAAACTTAAATGACACTCATAATAAAAAGAATACGATTAAAAAAGGGGGACATACACATTAGGATTACAGATACAGCACATCAATAAACCCCCAGGTACAGGCGGGTACCTCAAAAAATATGTATATACACCTTTCCCAAACAGAAGTAAAAAAAGGGGGGGGGGAGAAGAAGAGGAGGGGGGATGGTATGGTGTGAGTCAATCTAATGGGTTAATGTCACATTGGAACGTAGGGACATATTGTATCAATGAATGGGCATTATCCCATTCAGCTGTTATCAATGTAACAGTTGATGTCCCACTCTATGTTTAACCCATGCGGGGTGTAACACATCATGTCAAAAATCCATCGTGTTTCACGATGGGAAATCTGACGCTTCATGTTGTCACCCCTCCAGTGTGGATTATATCGCTCAATACCAATAACCTTAAGCAGAGCTGGATTTTTGTCATGATGTTGTTTGAAATGCAAGGAAACCCATGCCACCTCAGACTCGTGATTTGAGAGTGGGAAGTGGTAGAATTCCTCAACACATGAGTAACAGAGGAAATTCTAATGTCCACAAAACTCCTTCCAACTCATCCAACCATTATCAATCACTTAATAATGGGAATTCTAGGAGTCATGGGAAAGCTACATCAGGAGGAGGTACAGTACCTGCCGCCGAGAATGTGTTTTTAGCACGACGGCATCGCGCTGATTCTCAGCGACATGGTGCCGACATCTCGCACTCGCTGGAATAGTAAAAGCACATTCCAGCAAGCGCGTCATAGAAGCGACGAGAGATCCGACTTGGATTCCCGCCAATTCTACACGTGTGCAGCGTTTGTTATGAATCCTGAGGGGGAACTCCCGCCAGATTTTAAATAAAAATCCGGCATGGGTTCCCCCCTCAGGAGCATACCGGGCCCTTAGGTCTGGTATGGGTTGTAATGAGACCCCCCACCTACGCCGAAAAAACGGCATAGGGGGTCCCCCTACAATCCATACCAGACCCGTATCCAAAGCACGCTACCCGGCCGGCCAGGAAAGGAGTGGGGACGAGCGAGCGCCCCCCCTCCTGAGCCGTACCAGGCTGCATGCCCTCAACATGGGGGGGTTGGGTGCTCTGGGGCAGGGGGGCACACTGCGGCCCCCCCACCACAGAGCACCCTGTCCCCATGTTGATGAGGACAGGGCCCCTTCCCGACAACCCTGGCCGTTGGTTGTCGGGGTATGCAGGCGGGAGGCTTATCGGAATCTGGGAGCCCCCTTTAATAAGGGGGCCCCCAGATACCGGCCCCCCACCCTAAGTGAATGGATATGGGGTACATCGTACCCCTACCCATTCACCTGGAGGAAAAATGTTAAAGTTAATAAACACACAACACAGGGTTATAAAATAATTTATTAGTCTGCTCCGGAGGCACCCCCTGTCTTCTTTAGCTCTTTTCACCAGGGGGGGCTTCTTCTTTGACGTCTTCGGGTGGGGGCCGCTCTTCTTCTTCGCCGTCTGGTTCTCTTCCACCGCCGGGGGGGTCGCATTTATAAAAGCGCCCACCCCCCGGCGGGTTTCCTCCGACGTCTTTGGCGGGGGGGGTGGTGTGGTTCTCAGGGGGGACTTCTTCTTCCGCTATCCGGGGGGTCTTCTCCGCTATCCGGGGGGTCTTCTCCGCTCTCGGGGCGGTCTTCTTCTATGTTCGCCGCTCTCCGCTGTTGACTCGGCACACCCCGGTTCTTCCTCCCGCTGTCCGGTGCCTTCTCCTTCAGCGCTGAACGTCTTCTTCTTCTGTGCTGTGACGTCTTCTTCTTCTTCTGCCTTCTCCCGATGTTGACACGTCGCCTCTTCTCGCTGCAATGACAGGTGCGCGGTTTGTATCTGACTTATATAGGCCTCACAGTCCCATCATGCTCTGGTACCTACCCATGTGATACCTACCCACGTGGGTAGGTATCACATGGGTAGGTACGGAGCATGATGGGACTGTGAGGCCTATATAAGTCAGATACAAACCGCGCACCTGTCATTGCAGCGAGAAGAGGCGACGTGTCAACATCGGGAGAAGGCAGAAGAAGACGTCACAGCACGGAAGAAGAAGAAGACGTCACAGCACAGAAGAAGAAGAAGACGTTCAGCGCTGAAGGAGAAGGCACCGGACAGCGGGAGGAAGAACCGGGGTGCACCGAGTCAACAGCGGAGAGCGGCGAACATAGAAGAAGACCGCCCGAGAGCGGAGAAGACCCCCCGGATAGCGGAGAAAAACCCCCCCGGATAGCGGAAGAAGAAGCACACCACCCCCCGCCGAAGACATCGGAAGAAACCCGCCGGGGGGTGGGCGCTTTTATAAAAGCGAACCCCCCCCGGCGGTGGAAGAGAACCAGACGGCGGCGAAGAAGAGCGGCCCCCGCCCGAAGACGTCAAAGAAGAAGCCCCCCCCTGGTGAAAAGAGCTAAAGAAGACAGGGGGTGCCTCCGGAGCAGACTAATAAATTATTTTATAACCCTGTGTTGTGTGTTTATTAACTTTAACATTTTTCCTCCAGGTGAATGGGTAGGGGTACGATGTACCCCATATCCATTCACTTAGGGTGGGGGGCCGGTATCTGGGGGCCCTCTTATTAAAGGGGGCTCCCAGATTCCGATAAGCCTCCCGCCTGCATACCCCGACAACCAACGGCCAGGGTTGTCGGGAAGGGGCTCTGTTCTCATCAACATGGGGACAGGGTGCTCTGTGGTGGGGGGGCCGCAGTGCGCCCCCCTGCCCCAGAGCACCCAACCCCCCCATGTTGAGGGCATGCAGCCTGGTACGGCTCAGGAGGGGGGGCGCTTGCTCGTCCCCACTCCTTTCCTGGCCGGCCGGGTAGCGTGCTTTGGATACGGGTCTGGTATGGATTGTAGGGGGACCCCCTACGCCGTTTTTTTCGGCGTAGGGGGGGGTCTCCTTACAACCCATACCAGACCTAAGGGCCCGGTATGCTCCTGAGGGGGGAACCCAGGCCGGATTTTTATTTAAAATCCGGGGGGGGAGTTCCCCCTCAGGATTCATAACAAACGCCGCACACGTGTAGAATTGGCGGAATCCAAGTCGGATCTCCCGTCGCTTCTATGACGGCTTTGTCTCCATCGCGGCAAGCCAGCTCGGCACTGGCTCCCGCGATGGGGCTCATAGGTGGTCAATCTCGCCGAGAAAGGGAGCGAGATTGACACAATATCGCGGTCACCTACTGTATGAGAGGAGGTAGACAATCCCACGGATCCAATTCCCATCAAGCAGTAACTTATCCATATCCTCTTAGTAGGGTGCCCCCTATTGACCATTATGGTCACTATGAGGAGCCACCCTATTATGGATACCCCGATGGGGGACAACATGGAAGTTTTATTCGCTTCCCAGGAGTACACTGGAGGCAAGATAACATGGGAAGAGATCCACAAACCTCCTCACAAGGATACAGATCGGATCATGAATTGTACTATCCAGAAAATGATAAATCTAAAACTAGGAACCTGGATGATCCATCCACCATCCAGCCCTTGAGAACTAAAAAGGATAGTTTTTTAGGAAAGGGACGGGGGAAAAAGACAAAGAGAGGATGTAGAGGAGGGCAATGGAGGAACCCCCAAAAAATCCAGGAAGAAGTGAAATGTGAAGGAGTTTTTAATCTGAGTGGAGTGGAACTCACTCCACCTGAGAAACTTATTTTGGATCAAGGACTTAAATATGCACCACGTAAATCTCTCAACAAGGGGCGTGGCCTAGCCAGCAGGGATGATGGACGCTTAGTCTGAGAGCTCCTGTCACCTCAGAAAAGCACATTGGCTTTAGTGACAGATATAAACTTTTTTTCTATCAGGAAAACGCCTGGCTAGCTGGAGACACCCTTCCTGCCTGCAGTTGAACTGAGGCCGCCGTGGACGGATTTCCTGGACCGGGGGAAGTGAATTAGGAAAGACCGCGGCTTCGGCCTAGTCGCGGAGCGGCGGCCATTTTGGTCCTCTGGGCGACGGCTTCCCACGCTCATATCTGACCCCCCGTGCTCTTTAACACCCCACCACTGCCTGGACCGGGGACCGGACAGCTTGGGGACGCGACCGGAGCACACTGCACCCCTCAAACACCGCCTGAAAGGCCGCGAACCCGGCCCTCACCCGGAGTCGGCGGCCATCTTGGTCCTCTAAGTGAAGGCTCCCGGCGGAGATAGCTGCTCCCCCCTGCTTCTCTACACCTCACCACATCCTGGACCGGGGACTAATCGGCCTGTGGACACCACCGGGGTTCCCTATACCAGGTAACACCTGCCTGAAGGGCTGTGGTGCCAGGCCTATACCCAGTGTCGGCGGCCATCTTGGTCCTCCCTGTGTGGGCTCCAGGCGACCATATCTGTCTCCCCCTGATTTTCAACACCCCACAACCGCTTGAATTGGGGACCGGGTTGCCTGGGGACACCATAGAGATACACAGCCCCCTGAAAAAAAACTGTCTGTTGGACCGCAAACCCGGCCTTTGCCCTGTATCGGTAGCCATATTGGTCCTCCCTGAGGTACCCCTCTGCTCCCAATTCCTGCTCCTCCGGACCCCCCAACAAGCCACCAGATTTAGCAACGACCGAAAGGCCGGGGAACAACATTGCCGCTGTACGTTGTGCCCGGATTAAACGTCGGAAAGGCCCGCAAAGTCTGTCAGACCTCCGGCTCGGCAGCCATTTTGGTCCACCTAGAGGTGGCCTACAGCACTTTTGTCTAAATTGACTTATCTCCTTACTTTACTGCAATATACCCGCTTACAGCCTACTGTCAGGAGTGACTGAAGTACATAAGGCACAAACTGCCCAGGAGACCTCTTTCAGGTGCCGGTTAGTATGGGAACTTTATCCCGCCGTTCCTCGGCCTCTCGTTCCCGGTCTCCCAGAGAAAACACCGGAGTTGCAGGTTACCATGGACCAGCCCCACACTCCCCGAGGGAACACGGCACCCATCCACCGGGGCTCTACCCAGAGCTCACTCCAGGCTTCCTCACAAACACCCACAGACATCGTGCTGACCGCTCCGGGACCAGAGATACCCCCTCAAATGATTAGGGGTATGGCGGAAACCGGGAGTGCTGGATTGCCACAGATTAATATATTGGACTTAAGAGCAGTGGCGGCAGACATCAAGGACACTCTTGCTGCTGCAATAGCTGAACTCCGCATAGACCTGCGCTCCCTCTCTGACAGGGTATCAGCCACTGAACAGATAACGGATGAACATGAAGTAATTCTTCAAAAATCTACCAGAAAGATAGACAACCATACCCTCCAGCTGAGGGAAGTCAACCGACAGCTGGAAGATTTAGACAACAGAGGCCGACGCCGGAATCTTCGTGTGAGGGGAGTGCCGGAGGTAATTGAGGGCGATCAGATCCAAAGAGAAGTCACTACCCTATTCAACTCTATTATAGGTAAACCCCCTCAAACCTTTATTGATTTTGAGAGAATACACCGTGCCCTGCGCCCAAGGGGTAGAGATACAGATCCCCCTAGGGACATAATATGTTGCATGACAGACTTCAAACTAAAAGAAGAAATTCTGATCAAAGCCAGGGGACAGAGATTGCATTGCGGTGAAACCCCGGTCCAGCTGTACCAAGATCTTTCAGGAATCACCCTACAACATAGGCGTGATCTTAAACCACTGTTGGAGGCCTTGCGATCAAGAGACATTATAAATGGAAATTTCCGTTCTGTCTGGCAGCTTCTAACCAAGGTCGCAATGCATCTCTGAGAGTGCCAGAAGACCTGCCCAGATTTTGTGAAACACTTGGTTTGCCTCCGATCTCAGTGCCTGATTGGTATGCACCCTACCGACGGTCAGTTGGGAGAAGGGGGAAACCACCTGAGACACCCATGGAAACTCAAGCTACCAGGTTTCGCAGGATGAGATCCCCCTCCAACTCAAGACTCCCCCAGAACTCCCCTGGGGCAAAAAGAGAGCAAGACCACATGACCCCACCGGAGGCCAGAAGGGCCAGAAGAGATCACAATGAGTGAACGGCTTGTCATATGTATATGCTGTCTAATGGACCTTGAAAGTTTCACCAATTCCTGATTGATGTGTTTTCTTTCTTCATTTTTCGGAGTTCTCAAGAAAAAGTTTTTTCGGTTATTTAAACAAGAATAACTCTCTTCTAAGTCCCAGATACTGAGAACTACTTTTCCCTCTCACCTTCAGGACATAAAGCGATTTGTTCTCCACAATTGTGTCATCGCCGACTGATGTCCCTCGGCTTGACCGTATAGACTTCCCTCTATGGATAATAGCGGAAACATTTTAACCTCAGAAACTGTTCTATGGGCACCCAAAACGCACTTTGACCAAAGAACAATGAACTATCATCTCGCCCTATACTGAGGGATACCCATTTTCCCCTGATCAACCCTGGTAAAACTCCACCAGTTAATGTTTGATGATCACAGAGACCGATAACCCTGGAGTCGGTTTTCAGATACTGGATTTACCGGAAAACTCTCCGAT
The DNA here is from genome assembly GCF_905171775.1 of Rana temporaria. Taxonomy (NCBI): domain Eukaryota; kingdom Metazoa; phylum Chordata; class Amphibia; order Anura; family Ranidae; genus Rana; species Rana temporaria. The sequence goes on from NC_053491.1 coordinate 300,073,110, forward strand.
CATCATTTCACCTGGATAGTATGATCCTAATACTCTAGTCCAAACCTAATACCTATCATAGTTAGGTCCCCACACTTGTCTCTCTAACCTCTCCCCTCTCCTGTATAACTTTGAAGGGACCTCGACATCCATGAGTACTCACGGTAGCAGGTAAAAGGCCTTGACCGGTCTTGTTGGCAGCACACCCATGCTACTTATACTCTTCCCGGATGGGAAGTTGCTTAGCAATATTGGTCAAGGCCCAGTAAAAAGGAATAATAACAATTTTAATAGTGAATCTATATTGCTTTCTAATAGTTGAACAGTTTTTTCTTTATTCTGCTTTATCATACAGTAAGAAGTAATAATTTTTTTTCCTCTGAATTGATAGAAATGTAAGATTCACACTGAGAGATCTTTTACTATTCTAAATTTAACCAGTTCTTATGATCCACTTTAGGTCAACTAACAAAATTGGCACCTGTATGCATTTTTAATATGCACTCTGTCTCCTCTCAGTCTGAATCTATTCTGGGGTGATTTGGCAAATATTGGTTATATTTACTTGTTTTGTTAAGAATCCTAGTTATAGACTCATAGGTTAAACTTTATTAACAAAATTTTGCCTTCCTGTGCTGGCTCTGGTTAACCCCACAACAGTGGTGTGCTGGGGCTTCTGGGACTTGGGTGAGGTCCTGGGGGTCTGGTACCCACTGTACCCTTCCGATTGTCCTCTGTAAATAGAAAGTGAGTGGACTTACCTCCACCACTTAATCGGTAACTATAAATTACTGGCTGTTTGGCGTACTTTAACAACATTGCCCTTTACCTTGTTAACTACTCCTGAGGCCTGTATTCTTCCCATCCTAGCCCTTTCCTAACACATTTCCTGCCCTTCTCCCACCAGATTATTGCTCCACAGATATGACGCCGGTATCATCTCCCTTACCCACTTCACAGATGGGGGGACCCTTAAGTCACATTAAATTATATTCTTTAAACATTAGGGGACTGAATACCCCCGAGAAACGTTCTCGCTTACTTTTCTCACTTCAAAAAGAAAAAGTACACATAGCTTTTATCCAAGAGACACATTTTCGTACGGATGTAATTCCCAAATTGACAGGAATTTCCCGCTAGTGTTTCACGCCCCTAATAGTGAGGCGAAATCTAAAGGAGTCTCTGTTTTAATCTCTCGACATTGTCCTTTTCAAGTCTCAGAAATTCAGAGGGACCCCCAGGGACGATATATATTCCTACGTGGTACCATACATAACGTTACGTACACGATAGCTAATATATATGCTCCCAATACGAAACAAGCACCCTTTTTCCGTTCAACCCTTTATCAACTAACATCCTTTCAAAGGGGTACCCTTATTTTAGGTGGGGATTTTAACGTTCCCTTACAACCAGATTTAGATACATCCAATGGCTCCACCTGTTTAAAATTCAGTGCTCTGAAAGCGATCAAATCCACCCTCTCTACCTTGTCCTTACATGACACTTGGAGAACCCTTTACCCAAACGTGAAGGATTTTACTTATTTTTCACCACTTCATAAAAAATATTCACGGATAGACCACTTCTTTCTCACACAAAACGACCTCACTTCCCTAGTCAACGCTACTATTGACCCAATGCTGTTATCAGACCATCATCCGATCACTATTCTGCTCTCGATCCCTACAAGTCGTCCCAGATCGCCCATTTAGAGACTGGATGACTCCATTTTGCTAGACAATAATTACACTACTGATATATCTAAGGTCCTCTCAAATTACTTTTCTGAAAACATATCAGATGACACTTCCGCTCCACTGGTCTGGGCTGCTCATAAATGTGTCGTTCGAGGCCATTTCATTTCAATAATGGCCAAACGAGCCAAGCTGCGGAAAGCACATATCTTAGAATTATCAGACAAAGTTAAGGCCCTGGAACTTACACACAAACGAACATTAGCTACCCAAACACACGATGAGCTAGTAAAAGCCCGAGAAGAACTCCTTGAGGAAATTAAGAAAAGGCTTGCCCGTAAGCACACACTTACAAGTAAATATAATATTTATAACCGCCACTTCCGGGGAATCCATTGTTACTAACAATGGAATTGCAGAACAATTTGTAAAATACTTTTCTGGGCTATACAACCTGCTATACAACCTGCAGAAATCCCGTCAGCAGGAAGTAGCTCCTGATAGGAAGACCTTAATAGAGGAATTTTTGTCGGAATTCTGCCCATCGCACACCGCCCCCGAAGACATAACGGACCTAGGCTCCCCAATCACCACTGAAGAAATCACTTTAGCACTAAGCCAACTTAAACCAGGGAAAAGTCCCGGTCCAGACGGCTTTCCAGTAGGTTACTACAAGACTTTTTCCGAAATACTAATCCCCAACTTCCTGTCAACCTTTAACACCCTTTCGGACTCCCCTTCACGCACAAAAGATTTTTTAGAGGCCCATATATCTCTAATTCCCAAACCAGGCAAAGATGCTACACTTGTCTCCAACTATAGACCGATATCGCTATTAAATGTTGACGTCAAGTTATATGCCAAAATACTCTCCAACCGTATTCTCCCATTGCTCCCCAAATTTTTTACAACCAATCAAGTTGGGTTTGTCCCTGGAAGGGAGGCCAGGGACAATACTATGAAAGCTCTCAATATACATCATTGGCTGTCCTCTTCAAAAAAAAGTGTTTTTTTTCTATCTCTAGATGCTGAGAAGGCGTTCGATAGAGTGGCCTGGGATTTCATGCTGGCGGTCCTAAATAAAATGGGCTTACCATCACGCCTTACCCAAATGATCCATTTGCTGTACTCTGGTCCCACTGCCCGGGTCAGGGTCAATGGCCACCTATCGGACGCCTTCTCTATAACTAATGGAACCCGTCAGGGTTGCCCCTTATCCCCCCTTATCTTCATTCTCACAATGGAACCATTCCTCAGAAAACTTCGGGCGAACGACGCCATCAAGGGTGTCGAGATCCGGGGAAAGCATTACAAGACAGCAGCTTACGCAGATGATGTGTTGCTGTTCCTTTCGCATCCGATCACCACAATTCCCAATCTTTTGAAAGACTTCAAATTATTTAACACTTTATCCAATCTACAAATTAATTTTGACAAATTGCTAGCTCTGAATATCTCTCTGCCAACCCCAGTAGTTGAACTATGTAAACAAAACTTCCCCTTTAAATGGGAATCTGACTATATCACGTACTTGGGCATTAAGATCCCTAAAGATCTGAGTAAGCTATTCGCACTAAATTTTCTACCAAACCTTGCAACCATTAAATCAGACTTATCGGATTGGAACAATGGCAGATTTTCGTGGTTTGGTAGAACAGCAATCCTTAAAATGAACACCCTCCCGAGGGTCTTATACCTTCTCCAGGCGGTTCCGATCATGATCCCACAGACCTTTTTTACAACATTTAGAAAACACTGCAGAACATTCCTATGGGCAGGCCAAGCACCCAGACTAAGCTGGTCTAAACTGATTCAGCCAAAACGCAGGGGGGGCCTGGGTATACCCGACCTAGCCCTATACCACAAAGCGTGTCTACTTACTAGGCTCGTAGATTGGCATCTCCACACTGGAAACAAGGACTGGATTGCCCTAGAAAACGCATTCCTCTCCTTCCCCATTACCCATTTGCCATGGATAGAACATCGCTCTATTCCTACAGATTGCTTGAACCACCCTTTAATAGGTCCTACGCTCCAAAATTTTAAGGTGATATGTCGATCTCTGAAAATAACTCCCTCCCCAGGCCCGCTGACACCTTTATCTCATAATCCTGATTTTATACCAAATATAACCTATAAATATCCAGTTATGGATCCTAATTCTCAGGCCATCAGAGCTCACCAATTATTCCATAATGGTGACTTATTATCCTACCCAGAGCTAACCAAAGCGCTCCCTCATGTGACCATGTCCGTATACAAGTATCTTCAAATCAAACATTTTCTAGGTCCTACCCAGACACAACGGAAATGGTGTAGAGACCTCTCACCCTTAGAACAAATATGCATAGCGGGAGAACCAAAACGCCATCTGATTTCTACTTTACACTCACTACTGATGCCAGAATCAACTCCTTCCTCAAACACTCGTTCAGCCTGGGACAAGGATCTTTCCATGTCCCTATCTGACGAAGATTGGGACACTATATGGGATCACACACATAAAGGATCTATCAATGTCTCAGCACAAGAAAATCGATACAAGCTTTGCACTAGGTGGTACCGAACACCGGAGAAACTTCATAAAATTTTTCCGGCGGTTTCCCCGTCTTGTTGGAGGTGCGATGGAGCGGAAGGCTCGCTTTTACATATCTGGTGGGATTGCCCTCTATTAACCCGGTTCTGGAAAGAGGTGCATGAACGTATTGTACAAATAACAACACTACCAATAAGTCTTACTCCAGCGCAATTCTTGTTACATCACACTCCCATCCCAAGATCGCAATACCGGAGATCACTAACACTCCATCTTGTCAATGCAGCCACCCAATGCATCCCTATATTCTGGAAATCTAAAACTATTCCAACAACTGAAGATTGGCATGCACGTGTTGACAGGGTGGAGGAAATGGAGCGCCTTATTCACCAAGCCAAGGACATGCACGAGAAATACAGACATACTTGGTCATGCTGGTCACTGTATAGAAACCCCCCTACACAAACACCATCCGGTACCCAGAGAAATTCAATTACGACATCAGGACTTGTACTCACCCAAAGATCTGATGGTTAGGTACTTTCTCACCCCTTTTTTTTGCCCTGCCATCTGGTATCAACCCCCCCTCCCCTCCACACAGGGCCATACACTCCCTTTGAACACATACTCTGACTTGGCTCTTCTCAAAGGGTAAAAGGGAAAAGGTTAGATACATCGCTGGTATGCCAAATTCCTGCTGTTGCTCTTTCTACCCGTTTTTTGAACACTGGAAGTTAAGCCTATTTTGCTCTGACTTTAGCCCTTCCCCTCTCTGCGCTGCCCACAGAATGTCCCCGTTAAGGGGTGGGTGGGGCAGAGGGGGGCCTCTATCACAAAGGTTTAGTGAAGAGCTATGATGCATCATATTCTTTGTTAACGTGGGTTTTATTGTTTGCATTTGGTCACTTGCTCTCAGGACTTGACCCATTAATGGACAAAAGTGTCGTTAACTTGTTTCATATGACATATCATTTATGATCACTTGTTATCATAAGATCCTGTTAAGATTATATTTGAAATATGACTGACATATCTATGTTTTGGATTATGCTGTTATGTGGAAAACTTTCAATAAAATGTTTATTCAAAAAAAAAAAAAAAATCTCTCAACAAATTTCAGATGTTTTTGGATATAAATAAGTTCACCAGGAAGTTGAACATGAAACGATATTTTTTATCCAATTCTATTCTTTCTAATTCAGTGGCAAATATACCAAACAAAAAGGGGGCAACTGGTCTTAGGAATGCCTCTTTGTTCAATCCAGGCAAACCAGCAGCAGGTATTGCAGTGTTTAAAGATTTAGTTTTGAAGGATTAGCGAAAATACTGCTACAGCGCGGTGGAGTTATTCCGGGACGACGTCCCTGGGACGTCCTCCCAGAATCCTTCACTCGCGCGCCCCCTGGGGCGCGCTCCCGGAATCATCTGTGAGCGCCGGGTCTAGAAGACCCGGCGCATCACAGATCGCGGTAAATCGCCGCTGATAGCGGCGGTTTACCACGTGATCGCTCCGTCAAATGACGGAGCGATCACTTGTAAACAAACCAGCGTCATGTCATGACGCCGGTTCCTCCCTCTCCTCTCTGTACCGATCAGTACAGTGTGAGAGGAGAGGGGGGAGAGCGGCAGCAGCAGCAGCTGCTGTGGCTGGATCTGTGACAAATGCAGTCACAGATCCATCCCTCCCTCCCTGTGCAATACTCTGCAATTAACCCCTCATACTCTGCAATACCCCCATACCCCCCATACTCTGCAATTAACCACCCATACTCTGCAATTAACCCCCATACTCTGCAATTAACACCCATACTCTGCAATTAACCCCCCATACTCTGCAATAACCCCCCCCCATACTCTGCAATAACCCCCCCCATACTCTGCAATAACCCCCCCATACTCTGCAATAACCCCCCCCATACTCTACAATAACCCCCCCCCATACTCTGCAATACCACCCAATACTCCGCAATACCCCCAATACTCCGCAATACCTGCTAATATGACAGAAACAAATTTATTTTATTTTTTTTTACAGAATTTTCAGTGTTTTTTCTTTTATAGCGCAAAAAATAAAAATCGCAGAGGTGATCAAATACCACCAAAAGAAAGCTCTATTTGTGGGAAAAAAAGGACAAAAATTTCAGATGGGCACAATGTTGTATGACTGAGTAATTGTCATTCAAATTGTGAGAGCACCGAAAGCTGAAAATTGGTCTGGTGAGGAAGGGGGTTTAAGTGCCCAGTGGTCAAGAGGTTAAGAAAGAGAGACCAAAGAAAGTTGATGAAGGTATCGCAGTGCTGTGCGAAAGGAAAAATCTGGTGATTAGACCCGCAGATAGGGGGGGGGGGGTTGTGATTCTAAAAAAGGAGGATTATCTAAATGAAATGGAGTTGTTATTAGCGGACCGGAATACATATACCATTTTGAAGAATGATCCTATTGATAAATATCGGAGATTATTAAAAAGCATAATTCATTGTAAACAGATAATCAATGATAAAGAATTGGAATTCCTGATACCTTTGGCTCCGCGAACTCCAATTATTTACTATGGGCCAGATTCACGTACAAGAGCGCCGGTGTAACGTAACCCGTTTACGATACACCGCCGCAAGTTTCCAGTTTTAGTGCCCGATCCACAAAGCACTTACCTGGAAACTTGCGGCGGTGTATCGTAAAGACGTCCCGCGCAAGGCGGGCCAATTCAAATGGGCGTGTGCCATTTAAATTAGGCGCGCTTCCGCGCCGGACCTACTGCGCATGCTCTGTTTCGCAATTCCCGTCGTGCTTTGCGCGCAGTGCTGTAATTTTTTTGAACGGCGACGCGTGTAGCGTAATTCCGTATTCCCGGGCGGCTTACGCAAACGACGTTCATTTTAAAATTTCGACGCGGGAACGACGGCCATACTTTATACAGCAATACGATTGCTGTGTAAAGTTAAGGCAGGTCAAATAATGACTAACTTTGCGACGGGAAACTAGACTAGCGGCGACGTAGCGAACGCGAAAATCCGTCGTGGATCGCCGTAACTCCTAATTTGCATACCCGACGCTGGTTTACGATGCAAACTCCCCCCAGCGGCGGCCGCGGTACTGCATCCTAAGATCCGATAGTGTAAAACAATTACACCTGTCGGATCTTATGGATATCTATGCGTAACTGATTCTATGAATCAGTCGCATAGATAGAAACAGAGATACGACGGCGTATCTCTTTTGTGAATCTGGCCCTATATCCCCAAGATACACAAGAACCCCATTAATCCTCCCGGCCACCCTATAGTTAGTAGGATCAACTCTCCCACGGCTAGGGTGGGTAAATTTGTAGATGTCTTTTTACAGCCAGCAGTGTCCAAAACTCCAGCTTTTTTGAAGGACTCCATGCAGGTGATGAGAGAAATTTCAGCCCTAACAGTAGAAGATGACGTTCTGTTGGTGACAGCAGACGTCTCTTCACTGTATACTATTATTCCCCATCATTTGGGATATCAAGCGGCCAAATTTTTCTTATGTAAAGAATTAACCATCAACACCTCCACTCGTGAATTTGTTATGAGGCTTTTAAGCTTCGCAATGGAACACAACAATTTTTTCTATGGAGGACAGTTCTATCTGCAAAGCACCGGAGTTGCGATGGGGGCTAAATTTGCCCCCAGCCTTGCAGGACTATTCATGGCCATTTGGGAGAATGACAGACAGTTTTCCCTGGATGATCCACGTCTCCTGATATGGAGAAGATACATTGATGATGCCTTTTTCTTATGGAAAGGGGATGTGGAATCCTTGCTATACCCAAAAGTCAATTTCAGCGCTTGAGACGCAATTGTTCCAAGGTAGAGAATTTTGAGGTACAGGCTACGTCCTTAAAAAATCGCTTCATGGAGAAGGGATACCAATCGAAAGTTCTGGATCAAAACATTGAAAATGTATTGGGGATGGACCGACCAAGCTTACTGGTCCCAAAGATTAAGAAAACGGATGAGAAAAATTCGGATTTTCAGTGGTCTTTTCTGACCACATTCTCATCCAAGTTTTGGTGGGTCAAAAAGGTCCTATGTAAATATTGGAAGATACTGAAAAGTGACAACATTTTGGGACCACAACTACCGGAACGTCCTAAGGTCTTGTTCAGAAGAAATCAAAATCTGAAGGATATGATGGCCCCTAGTGTAGTAGATCCCCCCCCCCCCAAAGATTACCATGTTTGGGTCCCTCAAGGGGTTCTTCCCATGCAAACGTTGCAAAGTATGTGCATCCTCAGAGACGGTTAAAACTTCCACATTCACTTCCACCGTTACTTCCCGACAGTATGACATAGCTGATTTGATCACTTGTGATACTGTTGGGGTGATTTACCTCCTTATTTGCCCTTGTGGGCTACAATATATTGGGAGAACCATCAGGGCTTTGAAAATCAGGATTGGGGAACATGTTGGTAATATCTGTAAGGGATGTGAAGAACATAGTGTTTCCTTGCATTTCAAACAACATCATGGCAAAAATCCAGCTCTGCTTAAGGTTATTGGTATTGAGCGATATAATCCACACTGGAGGGGTGACAACATGAAGCGTCACATTTCCCGTCGTGAAACACGATGGATTTTTGACATGATGTGTTACACCCCGCATGGGTTAAACATAGAGTGGGACATCAACTGTTACATTGATAACAGCTGAATGGGATAATGCCCATTCATTGATACAATATGTCCCTACGTTCCAATGTGACATTAACCCATTAGATTGACTCACACCATACCATCCCCCCTCCTCTTCTTCCCCTCCCCCCTTTTTTTTACTTCTGTTTGGGAAAGGTGTATATACATATTTTTTGAGGTACCCGCCTGAACCTGGGGGTTTATTGATGTGCTGTATCTGTAATACTAATGTGTATGTCCCCCTTTTTTAATCGTATTCTTTTTATTATGAGTGTCATTTAAGTTTCTGGGTGGGATTTCCAGCAGAAATGACTTAATATGTGGGCTCCCTCACTTTCTTTTTTTTTTTTCATTTTCAACAGATTTATTGTTTTTAAGGATATAGTGGATATTGTTTTTTGTTTTAACTTTTTCTGAATTTAACCACTGTTCCTGCAAACAGGAATCACATGGTATAATAAGCTCTATAACTGACTGGTAGAGATAAAAGAGCATAGTTGAAACTTAAAGCGGAGTTCCACCCTATTTTTCAACTTATCAGCATTAGTTTTAACACTGCCCCTTTAAATACATTTGGGATGTCTTTTTTTTTTCTTTTAAAAACTCACGTTTTTATCCCTGAGTGTCTTATTCCCCCGCCGCGCTGCTATGCCTCCTGGGATATGTGTGTCATCAATCCCAGGAGGCTGGCCTCAACATCGCAGCCGTGGATGAACATCTCGGGGGGTGGGAGGGAGGGAGGGCAGTGCCGCTCATAGAGGTGGTGTCCTTCCTCTTCTCCCTCTCCAACTCCTTCCCCGTCCTAGCACCGCCCCCGTCCGTCCGTCATCGCCGCCCCACCCCCCCGCCGTCCGTCCCCCCGCCGTCTGTCTCCGGTGCACGGAGATACAGATCATCAGACAGACAAAGCGAATCTCTGTCTGATAGATCTGTATGTGTGAACACAGCTCCTAGTACAGCCCCGGCTCCCTGTACATAGAAACATCGCTCTGCACTGTGTGTTACAATTCTAGTGCAGGGAGGCGGGGCTGTACTACGATCAGTGTACTCACATAGAGATCTACACAGACAGAGATCCGCTCTGTATGCCTGATCATCTGTACCTCCCTCCCCCCACTCTGCACTGGGCACTAATTGTCACCGCACTGATGGGCACTAATGTCACCGCACTGATGGGCACTAATGTCACCGCACTGATGGGCACTAATTGTCACCGCACTGATGGGCACTAATGTCACCGCACTGATGGGCACTAATTGTCACCGCACTGATGGGCACTAATGTCACCGCACTGATGGGCACTAATGTCACTGCATTGATGGGCACTAATTGTCACCGCACTGATGGGCACTAATTGTCACCACACTGATGGGCACTAATTGTCACCGCACTGATGGGCACTAATTGTCACCGCACTGATGGGCCCTAATGTCACCGCACTGATGGGCACTAATGTCACCGCACTGATGGGCACTGTCACCGCACTGATGGGTACTAATGTCACCGCACTGATGGGCACTAATGTCACCGCACTGATGGGCACTGTCACCGCACTGATGGGCACTAATGTTGTCACCGCACTGATGGGCACTAATAATGTTGTCACCGCACTGATGGGCACTAATTTTGTCACCGCACTGATGGGCACTAATAATGTTGTCACAGCACTGATGGGCACTAATGTTGTCACCGCACTGATGGGCACTAATAATGTTGTCACCGCACTGATATAAGGCACTGGTGCCACTGCACAGATAATGAACTGGTGTCACCGCACTAATGGGCACTGATAATGCACTGGTGGGCACTGACATTTGGGTCTGGTTGTGGTTCTGGGGCCTATGCGGGGTGCTGTGCCGGGGATGATGCGGTGGGCAATGTTATGGTGGCAATGTGCTGTGCTGGGGGAAGAAGGAAGCAGGAGGAACTCAGCACAGCACAGGGATGGTGGGAACCCCTCATAATGGGGCACAGCGGGTGTAAAGACCCGGGAACTCAGCACAGGGATGGTGGGAACCCCTCTTAATGGGCACAGCGGGTGTACAGACCCGGGAACTCAGCACAGGGATGGTGGGAAACTGCCATTCCACTCCTTGTCAGTGAGGGTGTGGTTGCTAGTTCCTTAGCTCCTGTGCTTCCAGAGACCAGGGGCTAGAGTGGCTTCTCTGCCCCGGGAGGGATGCTGGATCCTGGGGAAGAGCCGGGCGGGGCCCCCCTGGATAGGCCTGTGGAAGATTCTGGGCCTACCCAAAGGAAAGATGAGTCCCTGTCAGCCTTCAGACAGAGGACTGTCAGTAAGTTGAAGCGGATTGAGAAGGAGGAGGAGAAATTGATGGTTTTGATGGCTGAGTTCAGGAAGAAAAAACAGATCTGTGCTAAAGTATACAGTAAGAAAAGACCAGCTCGGAGTGCGCATGCGCGGGACTTCCGTGAAGACGTGCTGAACGGGAGCTCCGGACCGCCCCAGCACATCGTGGCTTATAGCGCCTGAATTGCTGGGAGATTTTGTCCGAGGAAGGACCGTGTGAGTAGCGGAGGACAAGGAGCATAGCCCTGGATGTCTGGCGGCAGTGAAAAGAGGGGTTCCAGCCGTCAGCTGGACTTCGGCCTAGCAGCTCCCTCACACCTCAAGATGGCGGCCGCGGCGCCTCCTCGTGGAGACGCTGCGGACATAGAGTCTATTGCAGACCCCTCGTCCTCAATCCAGCATACTCTACCCTTGCTGGCAACTCCTGTGAGTAATGATTCCTCCATCATGATCTCCCCAGCATCCACGGAATCGCTTATTAAGCACACTATGGCTAACATTCTGGGCACATCCATGTTGCAATCCCCCATGAGTCAGGCAGGCCTTCAGACACCATCTCCCATTCCCCATCCCTCTCAATCCGATATGGCTCAGCTTCTGAACTGTTTTTCTGACATGCTGTCAGCAGGTTTAACACAGACTGCAACACAGATTACATCCTCTATTAAAGCTGACCTGCAGAATATAGGAGCCCGCATGGAAGCTATTGAGCAAGCGGTTGATAATACAGCAGCACGCACCAACCAAAATACAAACTGTATTCAGTCATTGCAGGACCAACTTGACATAGCGCTTGCCAAAATTGACGATTTAGAGAATCGCAACAGGAGATATAACTTTCGCATACGGGGTATACCCGAGGGGGTAGTTAATATCCCTGAGACAGTGAAATTATTCATTAAAACCATTATCCCTGACATTCCTGAACATAAGCTCGAACTGGACAGGGCCCACAGAGCTCTACAGCCTCCTCGCCAAGATGGACTCCCGAGAGATGTGGTGGTTAAACCCCACTACTATAGTGTAAAGGAGGAGGTCATGAGGAGATCCCGTAATATTGATGACCTCAATGTTCAGGGGACCAAGATACAACTGTTTGCTGATATATCTCCAGCCACTATACAGAAGAGGAGGTCCCTGAAGCCCCTTTTAGGGATCCTTTTGCAGAAATCCATTAAATACAGGTGGTCCTTTCCATTTCGTCTCCAGTTTGATTATAAGGACAAATCCTATAGCTTCTCAAGCTTCAGAGATGGTGAACAACTATTACTACGTCTCGGATTCATCAACCAAGAACTGCCCCCTCAGGATGCTTCCTTCCGTTCCGGTTCATCTAAAAGGCCCCCCACTGGCAGTCCCATCTCCCCGTTGTGGAATAAACAGCAAACAAAGAGATCCAGAGATTCTCGTCCTTCAAGATGACTGTTTTTTCTGGATATACTTTCTTTATGCCTAACTCTCCCTTACTAGGGTGCTGTGTTTCCTGCCGGTATAGTGCTGCTTCCTATACCCAACGACTTCGTGCTACTTAAGTTGACATTAGTATTTTCATTTTGCAGGCATAGTCTTCTCACTAACTTTTTTTTTTTTTTTTGGCTCCTGTTCTCCTTATGGGGGTTACAAATTCATGTTTTGTCCTATAAGCTAATATTTGTCTGTCTGCCATACTGATATTGTTCTTGCTTTAACCTTCTTCATTGACGCTATATTTTTGATGATATATTTTTTACTTTTAAATTTATTTTTTGATGTTTTTATCTAGGCCTATGGCCTGGGCACCTCCCAGCCTGAGTTTCAATGCTTTTATATTGGCCTTTAGGCTGGGGCGGTCTAGCACGCCACTCCCTCTGCGGTGACAGGTTAGAGTTTGCTCTTCTTGTTACTGCAGGCATACGACCCCTATTGGGGTTGTCACCTTATAGGGTCCACCTTTGATTTGGACCCAAATTCAGGACTTGGTCAGCCAGTCCTGTCTAAAATTTTTCTCCTAGGCATTTTTATCTAGGTCTTTTCTTCTCTCTCTTCTCTTTTTCCTTTTTCCCTTACTCTAATGTCTGCTTATTGTTTCTCATATTTTTCTTTTTGTTTCCCTTTATATCCTCGGAAGGTTACACGGAGAGCCTCTGCTTTAATGGGATCTAACATACGTCTTCCACCTGACTCCTCATCGTATGGTCCTGGACTTTCGCGGGTTACGGTAAGCCTTTCTCCAGTGTGCACGTCCTCACCCTTTTTGGTCCATGGCTGATACACCTCCCAGACTGGCTGCGCTTAAGATAGCCTCACACAATACACAAGGTCTAAACTCCCCACTAAAACGACGTAAGGCGTTTCAGAGTTACCAATCTAGGGGCCTGGACGTTGTCCTACTTCAGGAAACCCATTTCCCCATCACGTATAATCCCCCTTTTCTGCACCATGGATACCCTACTTTTTTCCTGGCGAATGCTGAATCTAAAAAAAGAGGAGTAGCTATCCTCTTCTCGAAAAAGACCCACTTCGTACATTCTATGACTGTCACTGACAAGGACGGACGTTACATTCTTGTTAAGGGTTCGATAGAAGGTAAGGTCCACACCATAATCTCTTATTATGCTCCCAACACTGGGCAAAATCACTTTTTCTCTAGG